>NC_137217.1:12624456-13201956 GCF_949987685.1 Ammodytes marinus | reverse complement strand
AATGAAAACCAGAACAAGTCACAACACAAAATATAGATGTGTAAGGTCAAATAAACAACAACCAATCAACAAATCAAACCAATTGAAATCAATTACTAGTTCCAAAAGCAAAACAGAATAAAAGTCTCTGTGTGCATATGTTTGGTTGTGTGTTCAGATGAGTGGCAAAGAGCAACACTTTCAGTGTTCTTTGCAGAGATATTTCTTGCAGGTAAAGCACAATACGTTTATCTTTCTGTCCTTAGTGCTTCGGCAGACCTGACACTTCTTATTATTGCACTCTGCAAGTCACCAACTCTATACTGAATTGACCGCACATGTCTGGATATGCCCGTCTGTTTGTTTCGCTTTTATGCAGGTATAAGGGCAAAACAAGTCAAAATGAGAACCTCCCCAGAGCTCACATGATTGGGAGAGGAGCTGACTGTCATTGTGTTGGCTGACAGTGCACTTATGATTCAGTTTTGGCTCTAGTTATTGTTTTTTACATCTTATTCTATAACACCACAAGTGTTATAATTTCCACCAGAGCATTTTATAATTAAGTGAAACATTTTTAAAACATTTTATTTTGTTGAAATAGAGGTTCCTGACAAAGTCAAGAAATCTTGAGCCAATAACCAAAATGTAAGTGGTTCTTTTATGCATTTGAAATCCAAAACGGGTTGGTGGCGACCCTAACACGAGAGGAAGGCTAATCAAGGTAGTTGAGCACAATTAAATCACATGGCGCACATAGTTGAAACTCTCCCTCTCTAGAAAAATACAAGAAAACACAGGGACATTATTCATTTTGCTGCATAAGATCTCCTCCACAAGAACTTAATTTGCATTTATCCAGTGTCAGTGGCAGTAAGAGAGAACGAGAGACAGAGGGAGCGAGAGAGAGAGAAAGGAGCGTTCATCTGAAATGATGCATGGCTGACACACTGTGAGTGATAAAAGTAATCACTCTAGATGCCATCTTTGGAGAATGTGTGTGTGTGTGTGTGTGTGTGTGTGTGTGTGTGTGTGTGTGTGTGTGTGTCATCATCATGCATTCAAGACTGTGTAAAATGTACATGCTTTTGTTTTGTTGTTAGTTTCTGTGTGTGCAGTAATGTGTGCACACATGGGTGCATGCTTAAATGTGTGTGTGTGTGTAACGTGGCTACCAGTGAGCCTGCATGATCATGTGCCTGAATGTGTGCCTGTACCTTTTGTGTGTTTGACGGCGTCTTATTAAAGTGTCATTTAGACAGACACTTCTCAGAGTCTGGCCCCAGGCAGCCTGATAGATTGTAATCATGGACTAAATTACTACTTTCCCAAGCTGTAATCACAGGCTCTGTGTGTGTGAGAGTGTGAGAGAGAGTGTGTGCTTGTGGGTGTGTTTGTGTGAGATAGAACCTCATCATTGTTTGGCATGTGTCTGTTATGATTCAGGTGAATGCAACAATCTGCCTGACTGATTTACCACTCACTTTGTAACTCATCTGCGGCCCCACGCACCCTTTATTTTCACAGGATTATACTCTACATCTTACACGGGGTCTGCTCGTTTACTACAGGTTGGTATAAATGTCTCTAAGTATTTAGGTTATTATTATACTCTTTAATTGTTTGTTTTGTCATTAAGTCAGTGGTAGGTAGCTCAATAATGAGAACACACAGGCTACCTGGATAATGCCTGAAGGCAGATTTGAATGCTTTCTCGGTTTACGAGTTTTACTGCCACACGTGAGATTAAGCTGTCAAAGATCACACTCAAGGGAACACTTAAAAAGAAAAAGGAAAATAAAAAATCCCAACGTTTGGATTTGGGTTTACATTGGGTGCGTATCTATTACAGTAATCATGAGGTTTATCGCACATTCTTCACCCATTCATCCACGAGGGCAAAGAGCAAGTCACCGCTTTAAAACAGACTCCATTCCTTTGATGTGACAGCGATGACGGCGCTGTCTGGCGACACTCAGCCTTGTTGAACTGTGACTCCAAACTGCTCAAGGTCTCTATCTCTGTCGAGCTTCCATCACTTGACTATTTTAAGATACCAAGGAGGGACGAGAGCACACACACACACACACACACACACAGAACAATTATGTCCATGCACATGCACCCGTCTTCCACCTAAAAGGCACATGCGCGCACACACACACACACACACACACACACATATACACAAAGCTTCCACACCTCGCTTGCCCTTGAGCAAAGCATACAAGTGCCAGAACTATCTTTCCTTTTAACCTTCTTGGCCTGCTCTTATGGGGTTATCTCTTCCCTCTCAGACTTCAGCCAACTTCTATCCGTTCACAGCTGGGCCCATTCTGAGCAGTATGTCAGCTAAAAGGTATAAGGAGCTAAATGAACCGACATGAGACATCATGTCGTATGTCTGTGTTGTGACTCATGGCAAATTAGGATCACAGGCTTGAGTAATGAGCTAAGGAAATAAAAGGGGACGTTAGAATGGGAGCAGATGCCTACTATTAGTAATGGGATAGTTTTGTATTACACTGAACACGTCTGGGTAGTGTTGCTCTCGCCTGTAAAGCCTGCTGTTAAGCTGTAATGCTTGAGGATGTCACTGCACCTTATTTGAAGTATTGCTGATGAGCAAACGCATTAACACACACACACATTCCCTGCTCCACCCCCTGCTTTAAAAAACCTACACAGTGTTTCATTCATTTCCTCTGGCCTTGTCTATTTGGCCAGCAAGGTGCTAACTTGATTGGTCAGCTGTGTGCCTTTTCCTGTCTGATGATTGGATTTGGTTCTCGCGTGTCCGGAGCACACCCCGGCGCACCGGGATGAAGCAGATTAACTAGATTTTCTGTTTTTCTATGCTTTTCCTTTCTCTCTCTCTCCGTCCCTGGCACTGTTATTGGAAGAAAGTGATAATTCCCCTGCACTTCAAACACAGCCCCCTTAACTAAGACTCTGCTTAAGTCTCCTCCAAGGAAAAGCTGCCTGCCTGCGCACAGATGTCTCTGATTAAATTGTATCTCAGAGAGAGGGAGAGAGAGAAAAAGAGCTATTCCCCTCCTTAATGTTCTCTCTCTCTCTCTTCTCTCTCTCTTTCCCTCGCCACTCCTTGTGTCTCTCTATCCGTCTCTCTGTTAGCATTGCTCAACTGGCTGTTGCCAGAAGAGCCTTGGGCGACGAATAAATTGCTTTGGTTTCAGCAGACAGAGAAGTTGGCCGAGACAAGCTGAATCAGTGCATTAGATGCGAAGGCCCCCTCATAGACTGGAAGTTAGCCTTTAGCGCAATCATTGAGCGTGAGTGATGATTATGTCTAATTGAAGGAGACTTTCGCTACCTGTAACACAGCTGGGGGGCCTTGAGCATATTGGACAGGGGAAAACGGGCAGGGGGAAAAGAACCGAGAGTGTGTGCGTGTGCGTGTGTGTGTGTGTGTGCGCGTGTTACAGGAGCTGGTGGATAAGTTACAGAGGGATGGAGTAGGGTAGGCTTGGGAGAGGAATGAAGGAGATGTGGCTGAGTAGATCAAACACAAAGAAGTGACTGGGACTGATAGAAAATATAGATGGTTTAATGCATTATTATAGAGTACCAATGGTGTCTAATGGTGGAATGTGTACGGTTAATACAGTACATTTTAATAAAGTCATGGTGGCCCACTACTGAACCAGGACCATGGATGTGCAGATTTCAGCATTTGGGTAGTTGAACTAATTTGGTTTGAAAACATACACCCGCTAAAAATCTGCTTTTAACGAGGAAAACACATGCACAAATTGGTGCTAACAAAGGGATTTCCAGCCCATCTCGTAGGCTTTTCAAATCACTCCCAAAACCCATAAAAACAGTACATTTCATCGTGGACTGGACCAGTGCTCAATATCTACAATATGCAAAAGCTTCCAAGCGATTCAGAGGGGGAGAAATCAATATGTTCATTGTGCATCAAGCGGGAGGAAAAAAAATAAACACATTCTCTCCAAATCTGAACACTGGAAGTAATGGGATATCGTGCCATTTTCTTCAGGCTTCATTACAGCTATAGTGTGCCAGTGTTTGGAAGTGTGTGTGTGTGTGTGTGTGTGTGTGTGTGTGTGTGTGCGTATGTGTGTGTGTGTGTGCAAGCTTGTGCATACAAAGTTGTCCCCTTTTGTTTTTATGTATTACGAGATGCGTATGTGTCAGTGTGTGTGTGTGCAGGAATGAACGATCAAGCTGAACAGAACGGGTGCCAAAGACAAAAACAGCCACAGTCCCGGCCCCCCCAACCTCCCCTCCCTCCCTTCATTCTCTCCATTTCCACATGGCATCAGGCTCCCTGGCATGAACGGTGGCCACGGGAGTCGCTTCAGATCATCTAGGAGGGTATTGGATGGCCGTGGTTGCCTTTTGCAATAACCTGGCAAGGTCCAAATTCATTAGGGTAAAATTTGGCCCGGGCTGCGGCAGTGTTTAGTGCCCACAGCATTTGGCCCTGCTGCCCTGTGCAGCACTAGGCCGAGCTGCCGAGCGTTTCTGCTGGATCCAGGGAGAGCCATTAGCGGCTGCTTGTGATGATGGTTATGCTCCCCAGTGTCACACACACAGATAGTTGCCTTTGAATGATTTGAGCGATTACCCTTTTCACACCAGCTTTGGAATAATGGGTTAGGTGAGGGAGCGAACAGGAAAAGCAAGGGGGCGGAGGAACGATAGAAAAGAGAGTAATGGAGGGAAGAGAGCGATAAACGGAGAGAAGAGAGATTGAGATGAAAAAGGGGGCTCATGCGTCATTTCAATTATTTGGAGAACCATTGTTTGAAATTCTGTAAAGCGATTTTTTATTTTTTTAAATGTCATCCTATTCACCTCACACTTATGTGCGGTCTATGCATTCGGCAAAATCATAATGCACAAACTGCATCTCGAACACAGGCTATTGAACCGGCAAAGCTTAATTTTGAATGCTAAGCCCATTGTAAACGTACAGTATATGTGGGAAATGTGGGATCATTTAACATCATTGCTGCCGGGATTGCTGAAATGCAAAAAACTAACAAAAACACAGTGGATGCAACTGTTGCGGATGCAATTGGCCAAGAGTGAAAGAACATGGAAGTGACATGCATGTGTATACATAACAAATGTATACAGTGTTGTTCCTTTCACGTAAAATTTGGGAGCCACAACAAGACATAATATAAACGTCAATATTTAGAGCTGACAATATCCCTTCACTTTTGATCAATACAGTTACCTGTATGGTTGCTACCAAAAAGAGCAGTGATAATCGTGGGGCCTGTTCTTATATACAACAAAGTACTGATTATTAATGTTATGTGTCCTCTTGTAACCTTTACCTGACCACTCATGCATACATCCACTGCAGCAACCTATTACACCAGAGGAGCTTGTGTCTGACTTCAGAGAGCAACGTTGAATCAATACTTTGCCAGAGAAAAGCAAACAGAACTGAGGTGCTGACGAGAACCTGCCCTCTCCAATCTTGAGTTCATGCTGTGCAGTCCTTGTGCTTCTTTCAGATTGTTGCTCCTCCGGGGGTTGCTTGCTCAGTTCAAGTTAACACCGGTGTGATCTGAAACCCGCAGACTTTGCTTTAATCTTTGTGTCTGCCTTACAATGTCAAATTCAGTTTTACTTTGTTGACGTTGTTGCTGTTTTTTTTTTTTAGTCTTTGTTTCTCACTGTACACATTTTCCATTGTTTGTTTTTGTCCCCCCTGATGATTTTCCTTCATAGCGCTTGTTGCTAAGACATTTGTTTACACGGCCATGCTGTTCACACTCCCACTGCCTTTTAGTGCTCACAACGGCAAACTACAGGTTTTAACACAGTTTTTTTTTTTGTACATTAAGTCTGGCACAGCTTTAAGAACCTGTGTAGATGATTAAAGCGTTCTCGTTCAAATATGTACCTCTACTCTAAATTCCTCTCCACAGAGTTGTTAGAATGCACACTCACACTATGGATTGGGGATTAATTAAATTGAAAAAAAAAATGTATTTACCTTTAGCTTGTTCTTCGAGTCATGAGTAACAGTTTAGGATTGTAATGAGTTGCTAATCACTTGACTCTGGCAGGTGCTTTAAAGATGTACACACTACTTTTCTGATTTAGATTTCTTCGAGTTGTGTATGTTCAAATGATTAAGTAGTTGATATAAACGGTTCGGTGTTCAAGGTGAATTGTTTTGACTGTACACAGTATCTCCTAATAAAAATGTATTTAGGTTTTATTTTAATCTACAGTATTTTACATCAGGGAACAGTGTGTGTAGCATGGTTACCACAGTAATAGTGTAGGTTAAAAGTGACAACAAAAGCATTTTCCTACGCAGTATGTAAGTAGCATGTACACTTGACACACTCGTGCATGCATGATTGCACACACACACACACACACTAACACAATCACAAAAACAAAATACAAATTACTATTACATGTGTCTATGCACTGAACACCAACGAACACATGCCACTCTCCCATCACACACATTACACAGTACCCACACAAATATACACATCCAGCACACATGTCCTCAGACAAACAGCTGGCGCGGCGCTCCAGATGGACAACAGCTCACAGTGTTAAGTGAATTATAGATTTCATAACACAGGATGCCTATACAACTATACTAGAGTAAGATGAGCTGATCAAGCCAAGCATGCACAACAGTACGTGTCAGTATGTGCCAGGCCCATTCTGCATGTAATCTGTGTGTCTGCACGGGCTTGTGTAGAAAGAGCATGTGTGAGCTTACATACATCTGTGTGAACTTGCATCCGTGTGTGTGTGTGTGTGTGTGTGAGCGCGCACTTACACAATCCCATTCTGCTGTACAGTGGAGCAGCGCCATAAACAGGGGGCACCTCTCCTATTTGATAACGGATAGGCTCCCGTAGGATCAGCCATTATTCCTTTGCATTTCGCAGAGCAAATGAACTTGACAGATGGCTGTGTCACCCAAACCCTTGACTACCAACCTGATTATGCAGAAAACAATACAATAGAGTAGAGCAGGGGAATCATTACCGGAGGTAGGGATTGTGAGTTTGAGAGCACACCCCAACACCTCACCCACAGTCGAGGACAATGCAGCGCAGCCCAACAAAATTACACTTGTGAAATTGAACAGCAAGAATGAGTTTAACATAAACTGGGTTACGGTCAGGCAATCTGTCATCAGGCTAAAGCCATTGTCTAGGGCTGCTTGCATGGCATATGAACTCATCCGTCATCTCTGGCTCTATTAATGGCTCCAGCTCAGGTTTTAAACTGTAGAGGTTTACTGGCTAGGGCAAGGCTCCCCTGCTGCCTGTATATGCTTTATGAGGAATGTGTCATTTTGGGTATTGGATGTGGGTGTGTGAGGGAAAGTGAGTAACTAAGATTGGTGTTTGGTTAGGGGAGTGAGTGTTTGCATTCATGTCTAGTAAAAAATATTGTATATGGCCTAGTGTTTATTTTTAAAAAATGAAACAAAGAAATAAAAAAGCATTTTTCATGTTGACGGTCATCTGTTGTGAAGGCTACAGTATGTAGTGGGTTTTGCTAATGTTCCTAATCTGTGTTGGTAGGGACATTACATCTTTTAAATTATGTTAAAACATGGAACTCAACAAAACTAAAGTCATGGCTAC
The DNA here is from genome assembly GCF_949987685.1 of Ammodytes marinus. Lineage (NCBI taxonomy): Eukaryota > Metazoa > Chordata > Actinopteri > Uranoscopiformes > Ammodytidae > Ammodytes > Ammodytes marinus. The sequence goes on along the minus strand of NC_137217.1, from coordinate 13,194,340 downwards.
GTTATTAGCAGAAAAACAGTACATACTTACAAACCAGTCCTATACTTGGGCAGACAGACACTGCCTACCCAGAGACAATGCACACTACAACACATATGGCCCTGGTGCATGGCGTTGGACTTCAGAGAATAACCACTACAAGGATGCCTTCCATTGCACCCCCTACATCATGGCTCACATCTGGACGTAGATCTTTTCACATGAATGCTGCCCACATCCACTTTCCATGAGGTCCTTTCCACTACTGCATCTGTTCCACAATCTGTATCAATTTACATTGGTCACTGTTACACATTTTGACATCATGTTGTCACGCCATTATCATGGAGATTACAGTTATTATACAGAGTTCTGTTAGCATACATGCCCGTTGTACTGCTAGTTCTACAGGTGCAAGGTTCACAATCTGCTGTTTAACTTGGCACTTAAAACCTTGTCCATAATTTTATAGCAACACATGGTCTCATGGCTGGCTATGTAAAGCCATATTAGCACCAATAGTACATCACAAAACCATTTTACCTTTTGGCATGTAACTTAACCTGAGTCATTATTTTACCATATGTACTTCATGATATTTATACCTGAAATGCTACTGTTTTATACATCAGTGTGTTGTCAAACTTTCACAAGAATCAATATACTTTAAATTACTTTATTCAATATTACTTAAAAAACACAACAGAAACATTTTATCCCTGCATTTTTTTCTCTCTCAAGCAACATAAATAGTGCCCTCTAAATTAATAAAACACATACCTGCTGTCCAATGAGCTTTTGCCCTCACCCTGAGGCTCTTTTGACCTCATCCCCACCACTTGCATAAACACAGCGCTCAAACCAGCACGTATTGCGTACATTCTCTTAGACCAGGGTGTGTGAGTTTCATTAAATCCATGTTTGAATAGGCAAAATAGACTTCTTTTTTTCCATCACTCAAAACATTAAGTTGTTGAGATAACAAAATTAAATGAATGTGTCTCTTCTTTCTCACTGTAACATGAACTCCACCAGTGTTGTAACAAGAGTATGCTTTACTACTTCAACCTCATATCCTGAAGTTGGCGGTTTGGTCAAAGTATTTGAGAAGCACACTCTAGTGTCAACAAAGCTTAACAGGCTCCGACTGCCATAAATAAGAAGCCTTGAGTCAGTGGTAGAAAGTTTGTTCAACCTGTATACCGTTTCCCCTCCCTTCAGTGATGTGTGTTTCCCTCGCCATGCTGTTGACAGTGTGTCACACTGTGTTGCCAACTCTTAAAGCAAACCAACAGTGGCCTTGCATCAGTTTAGCACCCCGGTGTTAGGCATGTACACACAGCAAGTCAAATCAAAGACCTTGTTTGTGCTCCAGCACAGTGCAGGTTTTTCAGCAAGAAATAAACCTTAAATAGGAAATCTCACACTGTCTTGTAAGTGGGCTGAAGGAGGTGCAGTCTAAGAGTATATAGGTAAGGCAAGTAAGGAGCGAGGGAAAGGGAGGGAAAAAACACTGTCTTTAAATGACTTCGATCGTCGGTGTGATGAATCACAGAGTTGCAAATCCCATTTTAGCTAATTGCTACCAGCATGGGAGATTTCTCCCCTACTCCTCCTCCATGTTCAATATCAATTTTCAGGGCCGGCAGAGAGAGATAGCCCTTGCCTGTTCCCTTGAGTCTCGCCAGTGGCCTCACTGATAAAAACTGCACTAACAGCACTTAGCCATTTCAGAGACTGTGGAAACAGACAGACACACACACACACACACACACACCCTCTCTCTTATTCACAGCTGTGGGCGGTAATGAAGGAGAAAAGATGGGCCAATCGAAGTGAAACAGGGAACAGGCTGGTGTCATCTGCTCTGTGACCTTCTGAGAAGACTGTGTGTACGTGTGTATGTGTGTGTGTGTGTGTGCTCTCCTCAAGAAGTCTGGAGGTCAGACCTGTGCTCACTGAAGGGAATTAACATTTGTCTGCTTTGCTAAGGACAGGCTGTCCCCCATGGAGAATGCAGGGACTGTGCGCAGATTGGCGAGCTTGAGCCCGTTTTCATTTCTGTGGAGTTAATGGTCACGCGGGGCCATTTTGTGCTACTATGCAATTAGTTTCAAAGATCCTGCATGTCAATTGTGTCCAAAATGAACCTACAGTATGTGGAAATGAGATGGTTCACCTTAAGAGGGTTTATCCTAATTTTGAAAATCGAAGGGAAATAAATTGGTAAAAAGAAGAGGAGGTAGGCTAGCAGGCAAAACAAATTGCATCCATACTGTATATTGCAAATGTAATGTAGTTACATTTTGCCACAACAAAAAGTAGCGACACATATAATTAATGTGTGTGTGTGTGTGTGTGTGTGTGTGTGTGTGTGTGTGTGTGTGTGTGTGTGTGTGTGTGTGTGTGTGTGTGTGTGTGTGTGTGTGTGTGTGTGTGTGTGTGTGTGTGTGCGAGAGAGAGAGTGAGAGAGAAAGAGAGAGAGAGAGAGAGAGGGAGAAAGGTTCACCAGCTTGCCCTTGACCATCCTCAAGAGAAGAGGCGACATGGCAGAGCTCCCCTGACACCCTCTGCTCCACTCAGGCAGCTGCCTTCACAATTAAAGGACCACCTCCACCTCAGAATCCATCATGGAAAAGTGTGAACCCAATGTACTCAAGTCAATAACAATAGCCATGCACTTTACAAGGTGTGTGTGTGTGTGTGTGTGTGTGTGTGTGTGTGTGTGTGTGTGTGTGTGTGTGTGTGTGTGTGTGTGTGTGTGTGTGTGTGTGTGTGTGTGTGTGTGTGTGTGTGTGTGTGTGTGTGTGTGTGTGTGTGTGTGTGTGTGTGTGTGTGTGTGTTTGAGAGAGTAGGAGTTGTGTGTGAGTGTAAACTAGCAACCTTAAACATTGTCAAGGCAAGGTGAATTGGTGCCCTGCAGTGGCCAATGAAAAAAACAAAACAATACACAGTATAGAAGTGAAAGCATTTGTTTGTTTGATGCTACAACCTACCTGGATTGGATTGGATTTCAAGCATCACAGTGAAGTTGTCTTTCCTTGGCCAGGGTGGCCCCTTTAGCCATGCACTTTGATAACCTGTATTATCAAAAGCCCCAGAAAGTGACACAGCAACGTTCATCGTCATTGTAAAGGCTGGTGCAAGAGACTTGGTAGTTAGTATTCATCGGGCTGATGTTCTGCTGTAGCTGGCGAGAAGCAATAGCTCTCTGAGCTAACCCTGCTGTTAATGTATGGGCAAGCAAGCAGCTTTAGATGTGCTTGGCCAGCTTTAGGTTGGTTCACAGTTTAGTCAGGACATGTTTTCAAAACATACTTGTTTTACTAGATCAGTGTATACTTCGGAAAAGCTAATGAACTAATACACTTCTGCTGTTTTGGACTCTATGGCTGTACATTCCCCCATGTACAAAGGGTTCCCTATAATATCACTACTTCAGTAACATCAGGTGTATGAGCTAACTTGTCTCACACAATTGAAGATCCCAGCTGGTGGGACTTGGGAAGTGGAACAACCTGTGGACAAGGTTTAAAACCTTGGATCTGTATGATGTACCTGACTCAGACCACACTTACACATTGAATAATAAAACACATGTTTGTATTCCTGGACTTGTGCATTAATTTATTCTATTGTGTCACTGATAAAGCAGAAGTCACAAATTACACTACACATTAGTCTCACCACAACGTCCAGTGATCAGTTCTCCTTCTGTATTGTAGAACACTGTATGTGAATGAGGAGCTTGGTTACTAAAATGCAAACTAGTATACAGCTACAAGCCATAGTGGACATGCCACTGCTCTTTACCTCTCTTTCAACCCGTCATGTTTTTGTTTCATCTGCAGCTAAGAGGCTTTTTGGGGATGGGGAGGGGGGTAAGGTCACCTACTTCTATCCCCTATTATGCAAACAGCTTTTAAAGGAGGCAAGGCAGGAGGGAGGTTTGAGAGATCTGTGGCCTTTCGCACCCTGCTCCCTCTCACCCTGTCCTCTCTCCTTTACTCTAATCTGATTTCTAGCAGGCATCTTTGATCTAGGCCAGTGCCAGGGGAAAGCAAGCTGCTGGGGCCTTGCCTCTACATATGAAGTGAGTATGGAGATTAGCAGCCTTCCCTTACAGCTTTAGTGGCTAATACCTGATTAGGGCCCAGAGTCAGCCAATTGTCTCAATGCATGGCTATCAATGCTAGCACTGGCTCTAGAGAGAGAGGGCAAGGGGGTGGATAGAGGAAAGAGGGATGGAGTAGTAGTGGTGGTGGTAATGTGGGGTGGAGAGGGGTTGGGATGAAGGTTGATTCTGTCATGGATACTCATTTCATCCCACACCACTAAGAAGATTAGGCCTGGGGGTGTCATATTAGCTGTGCTCTCTGGGCCTTTGGTGGTCCATGCAGCTTTTCTAATGGTGCTTGCTAGTCAACGTTGCTGCTGGTTCTTTTCTTCTCTCATGCTTTTCTCATGTTGTGGAATACTGTCTGTCTACAGCTGACTCACAACTGCTCCGACTGTTAAATACCGCAATTCCTTAAAAAATAAAAAAATAAACAAGGCAAGGTATGATCTCCTGTGATGCATAACATCTGTTTCAAGTTAGAGGAAAAACTCCTCTCGTCTTTCAAGGAATAAGCTGCACTTTGCATGCCCGACAAGAGATCGCAAGACCCATTTGATGAACAGCACATAGTGAGATGCATTGCAAGCGCATTAAGAAAAAAAGAAAAGCTCCATTTAACTCTGACAATGTTTGCCAACAAAAGACAGACCAGGTATTTTGCATGCTTTTTCTTCTCTCAGTGTACGCTATGTTTAGGGAGTGTTGTGTCTTCATTAATTAATGTCGTATCATTTATTCAAGACCAACACAATCTTGAGTGTTCTCTTACGTTGACAGTGGAGTGCTCCGAGACGTAGCTGGCAAAGAAGGCCAACCAGGAGGCCATGAAAGTTTAAAAAATGTGTCGGGATAGACTGTAGACATCTCGTTCCAGTGGAGGGCTGTTGCTCTCTCTCTCTCTCTCTCTCTCCATCTCTCTCTCTCTCTCGCCGACTCTCATTCTCTTTAAATCTGTCAGTTTAACAAAGACAGAGCAGACCTCTGAGAACGACAAGCTTAGCCAATTAGAGCACTTGAGACAGGCAAATGCCTCTCTCCATTATAACTTGGGTTTACAGTTATGCTACAACTGGCGCAAATAATTGGTTATTAATACAATGGACAACGACTGAGGACAGATTTGTAAGTATTTAAGCATGTATGAGAATGTGTCTAATTTGCAGCTGGTTATACGAAGTATATGCGACAGTAGGGGGGACGAGAGCTTCAAGTTTCAATCAGCAAGATGTCAACTACTGACAGCAGTAAGGACACAATTCAATTTAGTGTGTGGGGGAGGAGGGGGGGGGGGGTGATAAACGTTATTTGCTTGTCGTTTACAGAAAAGCAACTACTCTAAAGCAGATAACCACAAGACCACATAGACAATATAATGTTTGCATATAGGCATTCCACATTTCTTTTCAGCCTGTAAAACCATAGAGAAAACAAAAACAGTGCCGGGGGGTGGAGGGCACTGAGAGGTATAGACAAACACAGACACACACACACACACACACACACATTAGTAGAAAGGTGAAGGAAGAGGATGATGAGTAAGGAGAAGCTGCTTCAGTAAAGCCTCAAATGCCTCATTATCCTAAGAGCTGCATCTCCTTATGAGTATACTCTTTATCTACTTACTATCTCTAGCTCTTTGTTCTGCAGTCCATGGCTCATAACACCTTTTAATCTCCTGTGTGTGTGTGTGTGTGTGTGTGTGTATGTGTGTGTGTGTGTGTGTGTGTGTGTGTGTGTGTGTGTGTGTGTGTGTGTGTGTGTGTGTGTGTGTGTGTGTGTGTGTGTGTGTGTGAGAAAGGAGGGGGCTAGGATGCATGCTTGCGTGGCTGTGTGAGTATGCCTTATTAGTGCGGCGCTGAACCTCTGGATGGGAAATTAATAAGTAAAAGGTGGAGATTAGTTCCATGTGTGCACTATTTTGTTTTTAAGGGAAATTAGGCCTGACGGACTTAACTGATGCAGATGATTAGTCCCTCATTACCTGAACCCTTTATCCTAACCTTGCTAGTCAAAGCGGCCTATTTGTCGACTAACATTTCCTAGCTACCTGGTGGTTTAATGACAGGGTGTATGAGATTAATTAACTAAAGAGTATAATCTCATTTACTGAACTGCTGTGATGTCTTGTTCTTAAAGAGGGTTTTTTTATGATGAGTGTGCGTGTGTGCATTTGTGTGTTTGTGTGTGTGTGTGTGTGTGTGTGCGTGCTTGCCTGTGCGTGTACTTGTGTTGTCTGTGTTCTTGAGTGCATGTTAATTTGCAAACCTACAGTATTTGTTTCATGTATCAGCACTTAGTCTCCCTGGCCATTTTGCTTGAGGTACTTAGCAGCCCAGCTTGTCGGATGAAAAAAAAAACAGAGTTTGCTTAACTCTGATATTGAACCCGGTTTTGGTGGTTGTGAACTTCCCCCCCTCCCATCAGCGGTGGCCCCATACCCATTTAGAGTCCCAAAGGCGAAGCCGAGTTAACGCCTCCGCTCCCCCACGGTCAGCTAATGAGAAGGGGCATGCATTGCTACAATGCTCCTTTCTCTCTCCCTCCCTCGGCCCTCGCAGAGTGGAATCGATCCTTGATGTCAAAGGCGTAACATTTCTGGCCTCCTCAGCCAGGAGTCCCACACCCACTCCCCCACCCCCCCTATTAGCAGACCCTCAACACATCAGTGCCTCAATAAGATAAAGATTATTCTTAAGGTCATGTTCTCTCTACTTTATCTCTTGTACTTTTTTTGGTGGGACCACCATCTCCTAAAGGGTTATAACTAACTCCAAGGAATACTTGATATTGAAACTGTGGTGTACAGCAAGGCACCGGTCCGTGCCATTTAGCGACGGAGTGCCATTGATACCATGGCACAGGAAGCAGCTGACACAGCCTTTGTTATTTTCAAACTCCATTAATAATCTATGATCTCCTTGTGCTCCTCACCCCTAGAATGGTTGCAGACTGTTTACATAAATTGTCAAGGACGCCCAAAAGGCATGCTGCGATTTTTCAAAAAGTAGTTGAGCCCCCAGAAGACACGATAAAAATGGTATTTATTAATTGGGTGGTATCCGGGCTCTGTTTACGTATTTCATATTCATTTATTATGTTTTCTTTGCCCAGCTATGGAAAGGCATTTGACTGACACCAATACATTATTCTATTTGTGTGTTATGTCCCACGGGGCTGTTAATTATTTGTTTTTCTTGAGTGGGGAAACTTAAAGGAAATACATCACAAGTCTAACACCCGAATCAATGTCTGTTTTTTGGTTGTTGTTTTGTATTTTATTTTGTGGGTGGGGGGGGGGGCTTCCCCTCCCTTTACGCCTTCCTTTGCTTATGTCTCTCATGTTTGCATGTGCTCAAAGGAAATCAAACCATGATACAGTTGGATACATTAATTAAACACACAGTTGATAAATAAGGCTCATAGCAGTAGCATTCCGTTCATTAGTTCAGGTCTTTTTATAGTGTAATCGTGTTGACATCAAGAACTCTTGGTTTTGTCAACAGTCTCGGTATTGCAATTCATCGTTTTGAAGACAAAATATGGAGCTAAGAAATGGAATGATTTAACAACATATTTTGCATTTTATTATTCTAAAGAAATGAATTATCTGCATGACAATATTGAGATCTGTAATCAGCTGTCAGGACCATTTTGGGTGAAGGGTAATTGACATTTTGCTGTGGCTGACAGGCAGTGATTTGAATAGTCATATTTGTCTATTATTCTAAACTATATTTGCCTTGGAAGAACACAATGATTTGTAACCCAGCCCACGTTCACCTTTACTTAACCTTCCTCTCGTGTTAGGGTCGCCACCGACCCGTTTTGGTTTTCAAATGCATAAAATAACCACTTACATTTTGTTTATTGCATCAAAATTTCTTGACTTTGTCAGGAACCTCTATTTCAACAAAAAAATAAAAATAAAAAATGTTTTACTTAATTATAAAATGCTCTGGTGGAAATTATAACACTTGTGGTGTTAGGGTCGTTTTCGACCCGGTTATAGAATAAGATGTAAAAATCAATAACTAGAGCCAAAACTGAAATCATAAGTGCACTGTCAGCCAACACAATGACAGTCAGCTCCTCTCCCAATCATGTGAGCTCTGTAGAGGTTCTCATTTTGACTTTTTTTGCCCTTATACCTGCATAAAAGCGAAACAAACAGACGGGCATATCCAGACATGTGAGGTCAATTCAGTATAGAGTTGGTGACTTGCAGAGTGCACATCTCCTATTTGCATTATTAAAAAAATAGGATATATACAGTGAGCCAAGTTCTGGATCATGTTTTTGGTGAAAATGGCCACCTGATTCTAAAAATAAGAGGTGTCAGGTCTGCCGAAGCACTAAGGACAGAAAGATAAAAGTATTGTGCTTTACCTGCAAGAAATATCTCTGCAAAGAACACTGAAAGTGTTGCTCCTTGCCACACATCTGAATACACAACCAAACATATGCACACAGAGACTTTTATTCTGTTTTTTGTACTAGTTTTGGAACTAGTAATTGATTTCGATTGGTTTGATTTGTTGATTGGTTGTTGTTTATTTGACCTTACAAATCTATATTTTGTGTTGTGACTTGTTCTGGTTTTCATTGTGTGTTTGTATAATGCTGAAATAAAAGTTGTTTTGCAGTTTTCTGAAATAAATATATATGGGTCGTAATTGACCAGTAACACCATAGTTGTTAAAAAGGTCAATAATATTAATATGAAAAAATAAATAAAACAAATGTAGTTAAGAAATGTGTTCTCATACCCCTCAGTAATAATCAGGTAACACAACAACCAAATATTTATTTATATGATTCTCTTGAGGTTAATTTCACCATTTATTTTATTGAAATTGAGGCGCATACTGACAAAAAAAAGGCCCAGTCTCCTACACCAAAAATATTAAAAACTATAGTTTCATGGATAAGGAAGCCTAACAAGGTAACCAATAGATGAGAAACAAACTGGATGATAGATAATTGTTTTTAGTGTTTTTTACAGCTGATTTCAGATACGGGTCGAAACCGACCCGCTAACACCATGGATGGTAGCAGAAAGTTAACACAGGAGGAAGGTTAAGCCTGGTGACAAACCAGTTAATTTATATATATATATATATATATATATATATATAGGGGAAGGTGGGGTGATTTGTGCAACTTTTTACTCAAAGTGATTTTAAAGTGAGGCCTTGACAGTTATGTCTCCAACTCAAATATGTACATATATTTCAGGATGTTGTGCATCCCTGGCAATAAAAACTTTGGATCTGGAATAAACTGTTTAAGAAATATAGCTTTCGGAAAAAAAGTTGTCTTGACGCACAAATCACCCCATTGTGTCACAATGACAAAGTCACCATCATCATCTTTCTGGCCATCTGAACTCTCATCAGTGGTGTCGTTAAGTGGAATTGAGATGTCACTCTCTTCTGAGCTACTGTAGACAATCACTTTCTTTTGGTGACCAGCGTATACAGCCATGCCACTGGCACAACTCTCAGAAATGTACTTTGCACTAGTTGCTCCGTGCTTGTGGAACCAACTGCCACCTGACAAATGTGATTCCCCCTACATTTCTGCCTTTAAATCAAGGCTCAAAACCCATATGTACACCCTGGTGTTTCCTCCCCATTAACTATCTTACCTCTGCACTACTATCTGTGTTTATGTGGATGTATGGGCTTTACGTCTTTTATTTTGGTTATTGTTATTGTACCTTCATTGTTTACCTACTGAATGCACTATGTACAGCACTTTGGACAGTGCAAACTGTCATAAATGTGCTTTTATAAATACATTTTACTTACTTACTTACTTATAACTCACCCAGGCCCTTGCGCACAAATCACCCCATCCCCAGAATTTTGGATAATAGGCATGATGCAGCAATTTAGGGTTGACATTGTGCTAACTATATAGACTCAAAGTGTAGCATACCAAAGCACTAAACATGTGTCAAATGTTTTCAAACGTGTCTATAATTGTTCAGACACAATAATCAAAAAACCTTGATCATGGAAATTTTACTTTGAAAGGCAAAACACAGTTTTTTGAGCTTAAATGTGCTTATATCTTATTCCTTGTGTCTCCCTTCTTTACAGGATGAGTCAAATGGATGGCTCTTCTTAAATATGTGGTCACATTTCCAATTTCTTCCACGGTTTTCTAGAAACAAGGGGTTTTGCATCTTCCAAAATGCACAAATCACCCCACCTTCCCCTATATATATTCTTCTTTTTTTTTGAGGGGGTGGGGGGTCTAAACATAAAACACAGAAAAATATGTGCCATTCTGTCTGTATCTCCATTGAGGTTGCTGTAAATACCATTAGGTAGCCTACAGCCATTTCAGAGCTGCGAGGTCCCCTGTTAACACAAGGCTCATTCTTTCATCCGCCAAGGTTGGGGGGGAAAAATGTGAGGAAAATAATCTTCAATTTAGTGAGCACAACCTGAGTCATTATTAGAAATGACAGTTGAACCTGATGAAATTGTATTCCCAATTGCAAAACCCAATTGCTATCAGGCCGACATGATTTCCGTGTGCTAGGACCATGCTAATTCTGCGTCAAAACATCGGTAAATGTATTTAAGAGCCATAATAGCATATTACCATGGAGTCTTCCTTCGCCCTTAGACGTGGACCCTATTAATCTAGAAGTTCGATTTGCATGTAAATTTGGTCAACTTTCATATCATCAAAATACATGAGTCCCACACCATCAGCAGGCCAGCAAGCCTTGATTGTTTGTGTGTGTGTGTGTGTGTGTGTGTGTGTGTGTGTGTGTGTGTGTGTGTGTGTGTGTGTGTGTACATGGAAATGGTGCCTGCAAGGTGTGTGAATATATGCATGTGGTTTGTATATGCATATGCAATTACAGATGTGTGTGTGTGTGTGTGTGTGTGTGTGTGTGTGTGTGTGTGTGTGTGTGTGTGTGTGTGTGTGTGTGTGTGTGTGTTTGCATACTAGAATGAACTGTATGCATTTGTCACAGGTATGTGTGCTGGTAAGGGGAGAGTTTGGGGTTGAAATAATGCATTGAGGTTTGATGTGCAATTACCGGCATATATTAGGGATTTCCGAGAGGTCAAACTAGCATGGCAGAAAAGGTGACGAGATATGAGATAAAAAGGGAAAACATATCAATATTGCAAGTGTGTGTGTGTGTGTGTGTGTGTGTGTGTGTGTGTGTGTCTGTCTGTTTCAGTAATGGCTTCAGAAATGGCTAAGTGCTGTTTGTGCAGTTTTTATCAGTGAGGCCACTGGCGAGTGACGGCATTCTCTTATGTTTGCTGACCTTTTACACTTTTTGAAAACTATGTCAAATATTTTCAGCTAAGATTTTACATCACACCTGTGATGACAGTGAAGAGAAGAGGGTGATAGAACAACTCCACTTAAATAAATTCACTGAGAAGTCTTTGCAAGATTCACCTGTTGCTGGGGAGGAACAGCTGAGCCATTCTGATGCTAACAACTAGCCCTGCAGCTGCAAGCATCACCTCAACATCTGCTTCACTGATCACCAGATACAAGGCTTATCTGAGGGTGAATTTCTTTGTGTTTCTTACAGCTTTCAATTGTAATATTCAGCCTACCTGAAAGCAGTGTAAAATAACCACCCACTTTATTTTGCAACACTGTATTGCATGACGTTGCTGTAAGTTACAAGGACGGGTGGCCATATATTAATTTTTGCACCCTGGCCTCTTGTGAACCTCTAATGTCAGTGAGTCAGTTGGCTGCATGGGAAGAAGCCATTTCGAAACCCTCTGCCCTATAAGCTCTTACTTTCTCCTTCACATTTACACCCCCCACAGATTGTACTACTCTTTATGTGGTAGCATAACAAACCTTTCACCTGCCCAGGTTCCCTCATTACACCACTGTGAAGTCTCTATCCAGAGGGGAATCAATCACAGAGAGTGACACAGCCAGATAACGCAACTGTCTGTCTTTGAGATGGTGTAAGGATAGAAAGATGGATGAATGGGATTGGTAAAGAGAGAGGGTTAAGAAGACAAGTGAAATTAGGAGGGATGGGTGCAGCGGAAGAGATGATCAAAGTATGGCACAAGAAAAGAGCAGAGAGGATGAGAGGAAGGAGAAAAAGTAATGGAGAGATGGAGAGAGACGTGGGGAGGAGAGGAGGGGGGCGGCAGAGGTAGAGATGGGAGAGCGGCGCAGGAAGCTTTAATTGGTCCCTCTATCCATGGATTCATCACTATTTCATGTGCTGTTTAACCTTTGCCAGGCTAACTTACTTGGGGCTTCTACAGCTGTTTGATACAGCAAAGGACAGAATGATTCATTTCAGCAGTGCCTTTGTTTCATTTCCTCATGCAGACAATACTGTTCACAACATACACAAGACAGATTTGAATGAGGCAAATGACGTTTGCGATAACATACATGTGTTTCCTTGGCTGGTTGAATTTGCTTCCATCATGGTGTGAAACATGTCTAATATGTAAACGTCCACTGTGTTAAACTCGAGGGATGATACACAATGTCACTCAAATGGGATTTAATCCTGAACAACTAACACGCAGCTGATGAGAGCATGTGTTTTTGTAACGATGTGTGGGATAGATAATAACCTATATAGGCTGGTATGAGCATTAATAGCCCACCATGGCTAAACTCACAAAGGAAGCACATATGTAATGATATAGAGAGGTTGCTGCAAAGCCACACAAGGATACTTAGGGGGTTAGTGCGCCAAAGGGTTATACATGAAGAAGACATATATTTCTGGAAAGTCACCACAGGGACAATTATTCTATCCTCTGCTGCAGCGATTGGCAGGTATACAGCGGAATGTGTCAACACATGACAAATACACAGTGTTTGACTGGCCAGTGCTTTGCTGAATGGAGCCGCACAGAATTGGAAATAGCAAACCTTGAGTCAGTTTCAACTCCTTTTTGCAGCAGGACCACACTGTGTTTTCTGTCCGAGCACTCTGCATTACATGTAGCCTCATCAAAATGAATGACGGAGCTGCATTGTTTTTACACTGGGCTCACATCTGAACATATAGCAGAGAACAATAACAGTTAAAAGATCCCTCAAAAAGTAGCCCACATAAAAATGGCAACACAGTGTTTTTATGTTGACCACTTCTTCAAAAAGTTGAATAAGTTTAAAGTTATAGTGCCAAGAAGTATATATGTTATCCACTTGGTACTTAAATTAAATAGTATGTAAATCTCACTATAGGTTATACTGCTTTCCTGTAGTAGGGTCTATGAAAAATGATTGCTTTAAAAATGTCATCCTCCCCATTGGATTCTTGTTATATTTCACAGCACAGGAGACAGGGTGGGTAGAAAGAGAGGATGAGGGAAAATATAGGGACGGAGAAAAGAAAAGGGTGGGCAGGAAAAGAGAGAGAGAGAGAGAGAGAGAGAGAGAGAGAGAGAGTGAGAGAGCACTCACTAAGGACCTACTTTCCATCATTATCCTGTAAAATATCATTTGATTGGCTGCTCAGTGGCAGGGGCCCCTGGTGGCTGTGGCTCTGTCGTCGGGCTAAGGAGGGAAACACACAGCTTTTCACTTTTTCTGTCAAAACGAGCTTTGCCCAAATGGTATCATTTTAAATGCCATGACAGTGGAAGGTGGAAGGGAGTGTGATGGGCCTAAGGGTATACATAGACCCCATATGCTAGTGACACTGATACAAGTGTAATTCTAGACTATTAGAGTGACACGGGAGATCCTCCCAACCCCTAGACCCACACACACAGACACACACGCGCACACACAGACACACACACACACTCACACACACACATACACACACACACACACACACACACACACACACACACACACACACACACTGAACACGAAGCAGCTGAGGATGGAGGGGGGGCGTATGTGGAACAGGCTGTCATGCCATGAAAATTTAAGAAATTCTTTAACCTGGCTTTGCCTGATCCCCCCCACTCCTTTGAATATTTTATAATGCCAAAATGATTTATTAACTTGAGACAGGTAGAGCTCAGTAGGGCCAGGTAGAGCCACAGGGACAACAGCAGGGTAAGACCCACAGGGTGCCGCATCGATCAAAAGAAAGAGGGAAAAGAATGATTTCTACCTCATTTTACTGTAGACCTTTTTTTCATTAATGCTGCCTTCTTTCAGTACAGTGAAAGGAGAATAAGTATTTCTGTTAACATGAAATGACTTTTCATTAGAAAATGGAAGAAACATTTGAAAATCTAAACATTATTGTTAGGGGAAAAAAAGGTTAGAAAAAGTCTCTAAATCTAATCTAAACTTTTCTTCTTTTTTGCTAACAAAAGAGTTTTTCCTCTCAATATATAATACATCTAATATGCTTCAAACTATATTCCTGTTTTTCCTCTGTTTTTAAATATGCTATTGCTTTCAAGGTTGCTTGCATAATTCAAACCTAGTGGGCTAAGGAGACTTGATAGAGTAAGAAGATGCATTTCTCTTCCAAAGGACACCAGAAAATAATATATTAAGAATATTGTTAAAGAGATATGAATAATATATACCGCTATGGAAGTTATAATTTGAAACAGACACACAGACACAGACAGACACAGACAGACACACACACACACACACACACACACACACTGACTTAATTTGTGGCCTGCTGTTTGCAGCATGCCATTAAGACTAATAGCTAATGTTTATGACACAATGTATCAAAATCTGGTCTGGGAAATATTCAGCTATAACTCTGTCTCTTTTTATGACTGCTGATTGCCAGAGACACCGTTTGGCCAACAATGTCACAAAGGTCACTGAGTGAGGGTGGGCTGGGGAGAGAAATATGGCAAGCAGACACTTAATACCTCAAAGAATCCATGTTGGAGAGAGAGAGAGAGATAGAGAGAGAGAGAGAGGAGCAGGAAGGATAAACGGAGGTAGAGAGAATATGATGGAAGTAGAGACGCAAAAGAAAAAGAGAACAGGAAAGAGAGGGGGAACAGAATGAAACAAAACAAATGACACAGGAGAAGAGATAGAGATAGAGCACCGTGAACAAAATAAATGAGACAGAAAAGTGAGAAGCCATCGAAATGGAGCGAGAGTGAGGGAAGCAGTGAAGCAGATAGGGCCCCTGGGAGCCGGCGAGAGAACAAAAGCGGGCCCTTCTGCTAATTGACTGCAGAATTAGCCCCATCTCCCCCAGTGGGACTGTGGTGAGGCAGTGGCAGATGGAGGCAGACTGGACACCATGAGCAGAAAAAAAAAGGCCCCCGAATAAAACCTGCCGTTAAAGCTGCCCACAATCGCGGGTCACAACACCGCAACACGTTCCTTGTTTAACAGGACATGGCCAAGCACAGAGAAAGGACTGAGGAAAAGGCTGGAGGGAGGGTAGGGGGGGGGGGGGGGTAAAAAAGGTCAACAGGGATGACTAGATGAGGGAGGGAGGGAGGGAGGGAAAGAGAGGATGGGGAGTGCGGATTATAGATGATTATTGTTTTTTTATGAAACATCGATATGCAATTTTCAACAAGGTTTTCTAAAATGGCAGTGGCATGAAAAGTGAAATATGTGTGAAATGTGTACAGAGGCAAATACACATTAGGGATTACGGGGGGGGGGGGGGGGAATTGTGTTCATACACATGATATGGATGTAATATTGCGGGCATCATGCATTTATTGATTAAGTATTTTTTTTGTAATTTCTTACGCATTTTTTTTAACACTAGTTCCAGCTTCTCCAATGTATAGTTTACTGTCTTTTTTTGTCATCCGTTATAATAAACTAAACATGTGTTGGTAATATTGCGCTATGGTGATTTGATATGGTGATTTGGTGACATTTTATAGATCAAACAATACACAATTATTTACTGATTAAGCCTTTGTCACAACCTGGCAATATTTAGGTAAATCCAAAGATGTGACAAAACTGTGGACATTGGTACTATGCACCTGCCTGAAAAATAAATACAAGGAAGGATAAAACACTATTGTGTTACAATATCTTAAAAACATAAAAATCCAATTAAATATCTAAACTGTTAAATAAAACAGAAAACTTTACTATAACTTTCAAAGAGTAACTAACAAAACTATTTAACCTTATATAAATACATACATTAATAGCGTCTTCTTGGACCATGGTTTATAAAAAAATAAACTTTTACACACATTATTTAAAAATTCCCTTCGGGGGCGCTCCGGTGTCGTAGGATAGAGTCGTACCATATTGGCTCTGGCCTTCGTTGCAGTGGTCGCGGGTTCGAGTCCGACCCGTGGACCTTTACTGCAGGTCATCCCCCCCTCTCTCTCTGTCTCCCCATTTCAACTCTATACTGTCAAATAAAGCTTGAAAATGCTAAAAAAAAAAAAAAATCCCCATTTTACTCGTGTCAAGTTCCAGAGCTTAAAAAAGTTATTAAAACTGAACCAATGACTCCCTAGATGCCAGGTTCCAAAAACTTGATAAAAAGGATGGATGACAGCAACACACACACACACACACACACACACACACACACACACACACACACACACACACACACACACACACACACACACCATACCATACCACCCTGCATAACCGAGTAGCTCCTGGTACTATGAAGTTGAATCACATTGCTCAAAGCACTTTTTTTTAAGTGCCAAAAGCAGCCATTCCTCTTTCTAGGGATTACTCTGAGGAATGTATTTACAGTTTTCTTTCTCTCATATAAAGGCCGTATGGAAATCAGAGGACTACAGACACCACTCATAGGCTGTTTTGAAATTCAAAGAGGGTGGGGAGTTAAACTATATTGTCCTTTTGAGGATGCAGGAGGATGCTTTCCATTCTGCGCTGCACCATGACTGTCATAGTAATCTGATATGACAAATTCACATACAGTGGATTAGCTGCCGGTGGTGAACGCCAGAGCGGTTAATATTTGTTGATGTTGCCTTTATCCAGCAGGTCTGGTGTCCCTGGGCTGTGGTTACCCTGGCGATGAGCAGAGGAAAGGAGAGGAAGGAAAAGAAAGGGAGAAAAAAAAGAAAGAAAGAAAAAAAATATTAAAACATTTTAAAAAATAAAATAAAGAATGAACCAAATAAATACAAGGGAAAGAAGAGGAACGTTATAGGGAAATAATAGGGAAACCTTACTTGTTTGGATACAAGGAAGAATGAAAAAAGAAAAAAATCCCAGGGCCACTGGGCCTGCTCATCACTTTGTATGCTGTCACAATCTTTGATGTTCCCCGACTCTTGATGTCGGGGGCTATGAAAAATGCTTAGCTCAATTTAAGCCTCTCGCAAAAAAGGGCTAACAACTGTAATTAAATCATTAAATTCTTGTCTACGCTTCACAGAGCATAGAGAAAATTAACTTCCCACCAACCTCATTTTCTACTTGAACATGAAATAATGATTTTCTTTTTTTTCTCAAGCTCATATAATTACAAAGCTAACATCTGATAGAGTCAGCATCCAGGGGGGATTATCACATGCATGAGTATTAGACCTCATTACCAGCTTGACTGCAAAATTATTACATCTTGTAATTGGATGGTGAGATTTATACACAGATTGGCCGGGTTTCTGTAAGATTGTAATTACAAGCTTCATTGGTTTGCTACTTATCGGAACTTCACAGAGAAAACAACTGGTAAAATGAAATGAGCATTTCATTAACCTATCGCCTTATCAGGGGAAAAACCTGTGTAACGTTCATGTATGCATTAACATAAATAGGATCATTCATTCTGCCGCCAGATAGCCTGGGCTGGAGTTTTTTCAGGCAATGAGGGTAGAGAGAAAGAGGGTGGCGACGGTGGTGCGGGGTTTGATTGCAGTCGGGGTATACGGAGGGGAGGCAATATTCATTCATTTTCACAGAGTTTATTTAACCTTCATAATCCTGTGTTGATGGGGAACTGAGGGAAAAAAGGACACAGAAGGAAATAGGGGGAAGAGGTGGAAGAGGGAGGGCAGCAAAGGGTGAGGGGGGAAAAAGGGAAAAAAATAATAATAAATTAGTTGTCTAACGTTACAAGGGATGAACTCAATATATCTATTACTTAAAGACTAACTGACTGTGAAAGTGCTCATTTCACGAGAGACGAGGCAGTGAGCTGGCTGGTGCTCATGGGGGCCCCGAGGTGGCTGCTTTTCCCCCCTCTCTCACTCTGTTTTCTCTCTCTCTCTCTCTCTCTCTCTCAGCTTTGATGTTTTCCCCTTTCACTGTTGTTAACAAACTCTGGCCGTGTTCCCCTCTTGCTCAAACACAACGGCAGGTGCAGATTGGATGCCCACATAAATAACCCTTCTCACACAATGACGCCGTGGGATCGATCCAGATTGTGATGGGTGCTGCTGCTGCTCATACAAAAGGAGTGAGTCTGTCTGACGGACAGTGTGTGTGTGTGTGTGTGTGTGTGTGTGTGTGTGTGTGTGTGTGTGTGTGTGTGTGTGTGTGTGTGTGTGTGTGAAGACGGGGTATAAGCGTGGAAAACAAATGGGGACAAGCAGGATGGGACAGAAGGGAAGAAGGCGGAAAAAGGGGGCAACAAGAGTGATAGAGGGGCAGGGAGGAGGAGCAGGGGGGTATAGAATGGTTCAATTACAAGCCCAACACTATTTCTCTCTTCTTAACAAGAGATTTCATGGTGTGGCCCGATGTTGTGCAGAAACAGCTGAGTGCCACTAATGCTAAAGCATTACACTGCGCTAGATCAGCTGGCCCCCTTTTGAGATGGCAGACAGTTGTTATTGAACTTCATTGTCCAGATTGCTTTCTTTTTCAGCTGGGATCAATGACGCTTTAACATGGGCGTGATGTAGAAAGCCACAATGCAACCTGCCACCCGCTCCGAGTAACACCATCACCGCACTGGGAATACAAGTAGGCACCCTTGTTCCTTGCTTTTTTGGTTTGCCCTTGGTGAACTTGTCCACACTATATGCAGTCCAGCCCACAGCCTTGTGTGTGTTTTTATGTAGTGGGTATCAACATGAAATGCACCTTTTGGAAGATAGAGATGAAGTACTATACAGTGTAGTAAAAAACTGAACACATTTCACCTCATCACTTGATATAGTGGAAAGACTTGAGGCAGTGGTGGATGATGCCCTATTGCAACCTACTGTTGTGATTTCAGGAAAAGTGCATGTGAAGGGGGATTTCAACTTTTGCTGCTTATTTACATGAACAATAGCATACTGCAAACTGGCTTTGTTTTAAATGTTTTTATTGACATTGTCAACAAGAGCAGTTGCACCCGCACAAAATCAATCGACACTGGACACACAGAAAAAACATGTTTTTCTTATTTTGTTGTCTATGAAAAACCCATAATGTGAAGTGGTGCACACATCAACTTGCGGACGTCTTTGACATTTAGTTTTTAGAGATTTAGTTCTGAGTGAGACATCAGCATGATACAAAGTGATACAAAGATAAAAATAAAGACAAATACATAGGTAGACATCAAATTGTCTGGTCAATATGGTTCTTGATGAGCTATAATATCTCAGCTACAAAAACTGTCCAAGCTTATATAATGTACCAAAAGACACGTAGGGGAGAACGGGAGAATCTGAGGCATCGGGTAATGTGAGCCACCCCCTGTATCTAGGCAACGGAAAACATTTGTGGTCATGTGAGATATATGTTTTCAAGCCCCTCTTATTTCCCCATGGCCCTGAAAGAGAGGACCTCATGGTGCTGTGGTAAGCATGTTTTTTTTTTCACCAAAATAGGTATTTTACATGTAAAAGTATATTTTCTTGCTGTCAACTTAATCAACTGTGCCAAAGCAAATGTATTCACGTAGAACAACTTCTATCATACGTGTTGATGAACTACCAACATATGAAACCATGTGATGCTGATAACTGAAGATTAGCCTGAAATGCTAAGAGAGGTAGTTTTTTCTCAAATTGTGGTGGTGGGGGAAAGTGAGCCAAATACTGTGGGGGAAATTGAGCCACTGTCTCACTTTCCCCCACCATGAGGCACAAGTTAAGTTTAGTCTTAAACATATTTTAATGTAATATTACATAACATATATTTTATTTTAATGTCATACACATTGTAGAAAAGCCATCATGCCAAGGAAATACACCAGGAAGACGACCTGGGGCAACCACACGGATGTAGAGTAGGCCTAGTTGACAGGGTAGAGTATGACAGGCTGATGTTATAATCCAGTTGGGTCTTCTCCTGTGTTCTGACCCCCAGACTGTGTTCTAATCTAACTGGTTCTATCTTTCATTTGAATCTTATTAAAACCTTTTGAATTATAATATGTTGTATTTGATTTTGTTCAGAGTTACTTTCAAGTGTTTAGAAAATTTGCTTTGCTTAATTGACCAAACCCCATCATTATTTTACTAGTCCGACATTAGTTCTGGAATGTGTGGCTAGCTTTCAGGATTCTTACTGTTACAATATGTGTTGTTATGGTAGTTTCAGAGTGGAAAAAGTGAGTGGATCAGTTTACCCCACAGCTGGGGTAAAGTGAGCCACATGACAACTTTTTTTAAAACAATCATATTTTCACTGCCCTTTGTCTTGAAAAAATTGTGCTAATGCCCATTTCTAGGAAACATCCTGAATTAATGGGAAATGTGTAAATGTGAGTGATAAATCATGTTAGCTCCCTTAGAGGGGAGCAAATGTAAAAAGTGGCTCAGATTACCCCGTTCTCCCCTACATGTATTCTCTGAGGCACTAAAGCTGGTTCTTTTCTCAGCTTATATCAAGGTTTGTCATGGTTGTCTAAACGAAGAAAAAGAAGATTCCATGTAGCGTGTCCCTGCTCAGCTGCAACGGTAAAATCTAATCTGTGCCACAAAGAGCTAATCTATTACATCAATAGCCTATAAACCCCCTTTGGAACCCTGTTTTTTTAGGGTATTTGCCCTCTAACACCCCCTCCCCCTACTGTGTTTATAACTCATTACTGCATAAGTGAATTTGACAGACCTCTGTTTTCATCGGTGACCCCATAACACCCAAGGCAAGAGGGTGGTGCCAATGGTTACGCTACTCAGGAGCAATGATGACATCAATAATTTGAGTTCTAATAGTAGTTTGTGGTGCCACAGACGTCAAGAACAACATCCTGTGACGAAAGAATGGCCAATGGTGATGAAGATGAAGTACTATTACAACGGTAATGGTAATTTGAATACTGAGGTGATGTTGTATTTCTTTTTTTCATGAAATGACAGTAAGGAAATCCAAACCTTCCTACAAGAAAAATATTTAAATAATCAGAAAAAAAAATCCCCACCTGGGTTTTTTTTTTAGGCTTGTGTGTTTATAAACAATTAAACACTCCAGGAAGTGAAGACCCAGAGCAACTGAAACAGAGTCAGTCAGATCAGTGATCAAGGTGATAGCTGTGTTGTTGAGAGGCCAAGGCGTCCTGGGGAGCATGTCCAGCAACATAAAAACAGCAGGTTTCAAACTACTATCAATAGTTTGTACAAAGCCACACCAAAGCGAAACGCAGCACAACATGATAACAGATGAAAGCAGCAGCCTCATAACAATTCCATTAGACATGCTTTCTCATTTTATCCATAACTCTATCCTTTACACCACTATCAAAAGTGGCTAATTTCAAAAGAATATAAAAAAATTGTTTCCCTTCCTTAAAATTCAATTAACTGTGTTAAATAAAGGTGGGAATTGTATCAACTGAATGCAGAGCATTTGCATGCTCGCATTTCTGTTAACCATTTCTAAGGCAGCAAAACAAACAACTGAAATGGGAGACTAACTCTTATGAATATTTCTAAGCTTTAGTGTTTCAAACCTGTGTCTCAGTCTCCCTCGTTCAGATTTAGCATAACATTATATGTGGGACAAAAAGAAGACTTTGATATCGCTGTTCTCTTTGTCCAAAGTCTTTTGTGTTCATCTCACACGTTTACTGTACTTTGCATACATCCACTACTGAATTGTTCAGATATATGGTACGGACCGGGAGATGGTGGTTTACAGCGTTTTGGCTTACTAGAATACTGTTGATTATTCACGGA
Organism: Ammodytes marinus; assembly: GCF_949987685.1. Classification (NCBI taxonomy): domain Eukaryota; kingdom Metazoa; phylum Chordata; class Actinopteri; order Uranoscopiformes; family Ammodytidae; genus Ammodytes; species Ammodytes marinus. The sequence continues at coordinate 13,172,227 of NC_137217.1, read as the reverse complement.
TAAATTAAATCCCAAGTAATGGAATTAGTTATTGAATTGCCAAGATGGTTAATTTGCTTTAGCAAGCATGCTGACTTGTGGTATTTGTGAATCTATAAGCAACAGGTTTTAAAGTAGGAAATGTTCATATTCAGTGAAGGTGAATTAAAATGACAACATTACTATGAAGTAGAAAAACACTTTCCCTAAGAAAATGTGTGTGAATGCTGGAGGCTGAAAAAGCTGATGCTAAACAGGATTGCGGAATGAGTATGAAGATTTGAAAAAGTTTTAAATTGTGTCATGAAAAATAATGCTGAAAAGGAACCACAAACAAGTGCTACAAATGCAGAAATGTTAAAGGAGCTGAAAAATACTTTTGAATTTTCAATCTACAACTGTAACTGCAAAATAGTAGCCTGGCTCCGCCCGCCTACCTACTTCCGCTCAAATTTAATTTTCCCTTCAGTAGTCAGTCTGGGGCTGAGGTGTGTTTTTGGTTTTTAGCTCAGGAACATTTCGGAACATCCAATCAGCGAACAGAGCGAGTGGCTGAGAACGATGACGTCGAAGTCGCGCTCCAGTTTCAGTTGAGTTTATTTCTTAATATGCAGAAATGTCAAAGGAACGGAAATATAGTGCTGACAATGTAGATCTTTCAAAGTAATTGCAAAATATGTTCCTTTATACTCGGAACTCGGAGATTTCCGACTTGGTAGTTCCGAGTTCCGACCTGTCTGTGTTCCAGTGCATTTGCTCGCGAAAGTATGGACGCCAGCAACCTTTCTCGTCCAAATAACTAAACGTTAGGCTCTAGCACGTTACCGTTGCCAGGTACCGGTAGATCCATAGACTACAATATGTAGTGAAGTCGGAAATTTCCAAGTTCCCATTACAACTGGAACGCACCGTCAGAAGCCGGCTCATGACATACGTCACGACCAACGTTATGCGATTGGTTGGCTGATCCAGAGTGGCACAGGGCAGATCCAATAGTTTTAAACTTCAACAGACACCCGCCTCCAAGTGAGTGAACGTTTGCCAAATAGAGCAGTTCCAGACCTTTACAAATTAAATGAAGTACGATGGTCTGGTTGGACCAGGCTAGCAAAATAGTGCTTAAAGTGCACAAATGTCAATGGGGTTGCAATGTAACTGGAAAATAGTACTAAAAGTGCAGAAATGTCAATTACCCCTTTAACATCGCCGCAAAGGAGCTAGTTCGGAGCTAGAGCCCAGTTAAAGCCAGTTTTTTGGTTTCACACCACCATAATGCCCAGGAACTGCTCAGAACTACACCAGCTGACACCAGCAGAGCTTCCTGTGTCAAGGCCAGATGGACGGAACAGTGGAGAGCAGCAGTACCATCCAGACTCCACTGCTACATTGAGTATCCCACAGACGTCCTCGGCGAGCACCTACTCCGCAAGCAGTGGACAACCCTCAACCACCTGAGGACAGGTGTGGGACGCTTCGGAGAGTCGATGCAGCGGTGGGGCCTTGCGGACAGCGCCCACTGTGAATGTGGAGACCCCCTACAGACTGTAGGTCACGTCCAACAGGGGCCGACATGTTCTCCCAGGAATAGCACGACATGTTCTCCCAGCATTTCAATACTATCTAGCTGCAGCCCCCTCGGTGGTTAGGGTTAGGGCAAGGGGACAGGGAGAGGTTATAATATAGATAAAACATTGACGGAAAACCATTTTGACTACGGGAGGTCCGCGACCGCGGCCGCCATCTTGACTACGGAGGTGCGCGTGAGCCGCCCTGGTCAGGCAAGGCGTGAAATAGAGCCGCCGGTCCATGCGTCTGGAAGTGACGCCTCGGCGTGAGATCGGGTTGAAACACAACATACAGAATGCAGCGATCACATCAACCGGTGAAAATACGCTGTATGGGTCCTGTATGGTTAACAAAGCAAAGCGAGAGGCAACACGTGTAATAATAAGACGTATCCGCCGCTGTTTTTGTGCCTTAAGCTAGCGCTAGCTTCAGCGTTAGCCATGAGAGCAGCGACGTCGGGCGACGTACACAGACGTTAACAGTGACGTCATGACGTTGCTCTCTTGCCGGCTCTGGTCGGTGTGAAACCAACCGGTTCATAAATGGTATAAGGCTGTAACCAGTTTTGAACTGGCCCCAGCACCAGCCCGGAGCTGGCTCTTGGTTCCTGTTGGTGTGAAAGGGGTAAATGTAACTGCAAAATAGTACTAAAAGTGCAGAAATTTCAAAGATAGTGCAAAATATTTCTTAATATGCAGAAATGTCAAAGGAACGGAAATATAGTGCTGACAATGCAGATATTTCAAATTAACTGCAAAATATATTCCTGAATATGCATAAATGCCAAAGGAACTGTAAAATATTGCTGAATATGCAGAAATGTAAATGGAACCGCAAGATAGTGCTACCATGCATTAAAGTCAATGTAACTGCCAAAAAGTGCAAAAAAATTAAGAAATGTCAGAACTGCAAAACAGTGCTGACAATGCAGGAATTGCAATGCAACTGCAAAAAAAGGGCTAAAAATGCAGAAATGTCAAAGGAACTGAAAAACAAGCTGAGAAGGAATGAATGTGAAAGGATTTGCAAAGAAGTGAAATATGTTTTAGATAAAACATTAATGAAAAAAAGTACAAACAAGTTTAAAGGAGTCCAAGAACATTTTGATAGTTGAATTGTTAAAATAGCTAAAGATTTGAAGGATTTATAAAGATCCAAAAAAGTAAGAAATAATAAAAATAATGCTAAGAATACTCACTGTAGTTCCAAATAGCTGTGCTTAATTGTGGATATCCTAATTGAAAAACAAATGTGTATATAAAAATGTAAAATATAGAATATGACTGACATTTGAAAAAGCTATGCACTATAGCTTTAATGTTAATCCCCTTAGGTCATAACTGTAATGAGACACTCCGCTCAACAGTTAAAAAAACTTTATAAAGGCCATTAAACACTACACAGTCTTTTTTTCCTCTCTCACTGGATCTCCCTCTCTTTCCTTGGCTAGCTATAGCTATTCATTAGCTCCAGCCCCTATGGCAATGAGAGTCTTTAACCTCCATTAGATCTAATGTTGATATGTTTCCCCAGCAAAGAGCCAAAACAATTAACACCCCTTCTCACATTTCTCTCCCCGTGGCCCCTAACCACATCAAAATCTGGGCCCACCCGTTCATTACCCACCCCTGAGAATGCCCTTGGGGAGGAGAAAAAGTCAGATCCTTGGCTGTTGTCTTTTGTATGGTATGCAGTTAGAAGCCAGAATGAGTTAAAAGAAACTCTAATGAAGTACTATGTTTCCCCCGACAACTTTGCCTCAATGTGCTACATATTTATTTACTTATCATGATATACACTAATCATGATAATACTTTATCATGATAGTACTTTATCATGATGAGGTAACCCCCTCTGTATTTAGTGTTTGCTCTTTTTCCATTATTTATATATTCATTAAAACTTTTGGCAACAGTGGCGGTAGTAGTGTTCTTGCCGCCGTAGACAAGCGTTATTTAATGACACTGCAGTGCAATGTACTGTACTCAGCAGTTTGGCTTAACCTAAATACACTGTGTTGGATCTTTTTTCAGCTCTCTCAAAACTCTCATTTGCATCACAATATTAGTTTTGAGCTAATTGTAACGCATCCCAGATTACGTGTTTTTATCAACATAATAAGCGTATATGCCAAGACATGCCAAGTTGACACTGCACATACATGTATCTGCAAACCGCTCTCTAACGTTTTTGTACTATCTGCTCTTATACCAACTAAAGCAGGGTGTAACGTGTATTTGTGGCACTTGTGGCACTCATTTAAGGTTAGGGAAAGATTGTGACCCTTTTTTTAATAATGGAAAAGACAACATTGACTTGAATCCAAAGAAAAAGGCGCGCATGTTCACTTTATTAGAATTTAAACTCAGACCATAATATTTCCCTCAACTTTTACCAAAGACCTTGTGTTGCCTAAATCTAAACACGTGGAGCTTAAATAAGATGCAAACTCCAGGCTCAGATGTCAAAGACCTTCATAATGTATGTTTCTTGTAAAAACAGTATTGGCAAAACAGATTTGTAGTACATAAACATCATTTCCAGAAGACAGGATCCCCCATTTGTACGATAAAGATTGAAACAAAGCGAGGAAAACCTGCTGAAAGTGTTGACAAACAAAACAGAATGTAAGCTTTATTTGATTAAAATCTGGAAGGCGATCATGTAGAAAGTCATGCTAATTTAGAAGCAGTCACTCTGAACTTCAAACACTTGCGTTCAACATTATGCGATGCACATGCTTGTGTTGAATCGTAGCTTGTAGTGAATTTCAGACAAAGTCAATGTGATGCGGTTCCCTTTTGAATATAAACTAAATGTAAGGCACGTGTCACGACCTGATGTTCAAGTACTACAATTGGAACAAGCACATAACTGAAGTCCAATCATTTATCACCATGTACCTTTTGAAGGGCTAGACATGTACAGCATTTGAGCGATTGTACTTAACGTCCAACTTCTGCAATGCACCTTTAAATTTAGTAACAATTTGAGCTCTTTGTCACACCCCTCCAAGTGTTTAGCTGTCAAGTGCATAACGTTTTGACCTTCTAATACCCAGAATAGAGCTCTTTTATTATCCAGGAAATTCCTAGTTTCCTCACCTATAGGTGTGGTGCAGTTGTCTGTGTATCGGATGTCTCACAGTAACACCAGTGGTCCTTCCGACTCTAACCCACAGCTAAATAGTTTGAGTTGCTCTGACGCAGTTCAGGGAGCAGGTTGGAACCAATGCGTGAGTGTACATGTTTGTGTTCGATGTTAGAGGGAAGTTGTGATGGTCCATTGATAGCATTGATATCCATCTAATCTTCTCTCTTCGGGGGGGAAAGGAGTTTTGGTTTCAACACTTAATTTGATAATCTGTGAGAAAAGCACAAAAGGGACATTCTGCGGATTCTTAACCTTTCCTCAACTTTGGCACTCCCAGAGGCAGGAAAGGAGTATCTTTCACCACAGTTATTAGTTCACAGAGACACCCTTGACCTCTGCGGTGGTAGCCAACTGTCAACATAACCGGTGTTATTGTAATGCAGGTTCACTCTATTTGACTTCTATTGGAGTCATTCAGGTCCATGTGTTGGCCTAGTAGTTCCTAGGGAGGCCTGAGCTCAAGCCTGTAAAGGTTTTAATTCAACCAACTTAGGCTAAAATATTGTACTGCATTGCCATGACTCCGATACTAACATTTTAGTCTTAAACAAATAAAAATGGACATACATATAAATAACACATGGACAAAAAGTTGTAATCATATACTGTATATTTTCAGGTTTGTAAAGCACCACTGTTATAACTGTTTTGATAGTCAGCTTTTAAAATGGTGTTAACTTCACGTGTGGGTACTTAATGGTATGCTATTATATTTTTTGTTCCACTGAATAGAACACCAGGACTGTTTGTATTGCCATGTACCGATAAACCACATTATGTATTCAACTTAATGTATCGGTCGGTATGCTATCCAATGTTCTACCTTGTAATAAGTGAGGTGTCTATCCTCCAACAGAGTTACTGAGAATACCACTGTGCCTTTAATAGCATTAGAGGTTTAAACTGTAGAGGCTATCAGAGCGAGAGAGAGGGACAGGGAGAGAGATATATATATAGAGAGTCTATTCTTTAGGTAACAGTTTTGGTAGGGCTGACACGCATTAATACCTTGTTAATAATATTCACACATGAGCACATTTATTTTTTGGAAGAAATATAAGAACAGAAAAAAACGAAAATGCAAAAGGAAATGTATGTACCACAGGCTTAAATAAAAAGAACTCTGCACTACCTGAGTGATTTATTAGAATAGGGCCATTAAAGCAAAACAGCTTATGAAGAGCCTCCTGCAGATTTACATGATAAAACTATCTAATGGGAGCAGCCTGAGGATTCCCTTGTTCTTTTTTCACAAAGGGAAAGAGTATTCCAAAAATACTTTACTTTAGCGCGTGTGCACTTTGAAATGCATTAAAAAGGGAACAGCCGTTAAGGACGAGTATTTAAAGGGGATGGACGGCGAGAGGACCCGGAACTAAGTTTATTGTGTGCTCGCTAATAGGTCTCTCTCTCTCTCTCTCTCTCTCTCTCTTTTCTCTCTCTCTCTCTCTCTCTCTCTCTCTCTCTCTCTCTCTCTCTCTCTCTCTCTCTCTCTCTCTCTCGTTAAAGCTGAAGAGCTTGTGGTGGTAATGAGAGTTTAACAAGACCCAATAAATCAGTTAACGGTGATGGTGTATTGCCCTCAACACGTGTGATTGTTTACCGGGAGCACATTTTCTATTTTTCAAAACACAAGGAAAAGAAAAAAAAAAAGTTTTCTTCAGAGAAAATATCAAATCCAGGTAGTAGCAATCATATCATTTACATCAATAATTGTTTTATTATCGTTATCATTTTGATTAATTGATCATACTAAATTGATATTGTTATCATCACATCGTTGCATTGGTTTACTTAAATATATGTCATCAAGTCCTTTCTGTCAACTAATCTCTAACCTCTTTCACACACACACACACACACACACACACACACACACACACACACACACACACACACACACACACACACACACACACACACACACACACACACACACACACACACACACACACACACACACACACACACACACACACACACACACACACACACACACACACACACACAGACCACAGCCATCACATTGAGCCCCCCTGCACACATTTCCAGCGGGTTATCACAATTGCCATTCCTCCCCTCCTTTCTGATGTGTTACCCAGATTACCATCAGTGCCCCTCAGATATTTTTAACAGATCCTCGGCGCTCGGCAATATCCACTCGGAGCCATCTGGTGCAGATCAAAATCTACTGACTTCTTGGGCTTTCAGTCGTTAAGGCATTAAATCCAGATCTACAGAATACCCTCCCCGTTGACTTGGGAGGTGGGTGATATAGGAATCAAATCAAATAAAAATAGAACTGTTAAAACGTGAACAGCCCCCCCTCTCGCGAGCCACATGACTGTGTCAGGAGTGGACAGCTACAGGAAAGTAGAGGTTGAAGTCCGACCCTTTTCTTTTTTTTTCTAAGCTGGAAAGTGGATGAGCGGTTCAAGAAAAAAAAAATGTAATGCATGTCTTGTTGGTTTATATTTTTCGGAAGCATATTTTATGGATGAAAAGAAAATATTATATTGACAAACGGTAATTACCTGGGATTCTTGAGGATGCACAAATCCCTGTTTCATGTTTTTGACTGATAACAGACTCCTCAACTGCACTTGTTGGAGTTAATGTAAAATTATATATATATATATATTTTTTTTTTAAGAAATAAAGAAAAGTACGTCACTTTGCCTAAATGACTTGACAGGGCTCAAAACGTGCATAGAAAATATGTGTGACGTCTGCTGGGACCTGCGGATTCGGTGTTGGAGTTGTCCCTTGCATTTCCTCATTCCTTTTTACTCAAAACAAGGAAACGTGAAGTGGCTCTGTTGTTACAAAGGACAACAGCAATCTGGTTTAAATCCACACACACCCGCGCGCGCACACACTCTCACGTACACACAAACGCGCGTGCAGATGGAGTGTGGGTGAGAAAAATAAAGGAATAGGGATCATTTGACTGATTAAACCTTAATGGAGAAATCAAAAGGAAACCAAAACCAAAGTCAATACAAACATTCTAAATTAATAGATGTGCGTCGTGTAACTGCTTTGACTTTTTGAGGAAAACGCGTCCTGCAATTAGCCATTTAATCTTTACACTTATTCCTTATCCGGCTGAAAAGTAACGCTTAATTAATCAATTTATTTAGTACAATTATTCAAATTAAAAAATACATTCATTTTAGAATGAACAGTTCACACAGCTCTAAAACTATTATTTGATTTTGCAAGTCAATATTTTGTTAAACCATTAGATGAAGATCACTACAAAGAATAAATACAATTTAGACGAAGGCACTCTTAAGGTAAAAATATATAAAAAAGTCACTATGAATTAAATAAACGCACCATCAGCTCGTGATACAAACTACTAATTCCTTTGCGGGAGGGCATTTCCCCCTTTAATTACAATTGAAATCTATTCAAAGTAAGTTCCTTCTTCTGACGGGTTTACTTCCCCCTGCGTCGGACAGCTGTAAAATCGTGTAGACAGGTTGTCATACAACAATCAAAGCCTTCAGTGAATGGACTCTAATGCTTGAACATTTAACATACAATAAGTCCAAACGTGGAGGGAGAGAGAGGGAGAGAGAGATAGCTTGAAAGAGAGAGAGAGAGCCAGAATCAGAGAGAGGGAGAGAGAGAAGGGGAGAGAGAGAGACAGAGGCCCCAGCCAATGTGCTCACTCTATATTCACATTATCCACATTGCTCCGAACGAGGAGGAGCTTGCAGGCTCAAGTAGGGGATGCCAATCAAAGCATCAACTTCAAATTGTATCTGAGAGATCAGCCTGGAGACCTCAGGGCCAGGCGCGTCAGTCGGAGCGCAATTGTTGATCAGATCACATCCAGCGGACTTTGCGCGAGAAAAGAGAGGAAGCCGAGATTTAAGAGCGGGGTGTTTTGACTGCCTACCACTGTATGTCTGTAGTAGCTGTGACTTTGGCTTAAAGACATTCCCTTCACTCCTCCGGGTTCTTTTTTTCTTTTATTTTTCCACTCGCACACTTTTTACGCACAGTTTTGTCGGACGGTGCAGCGGTTCGGCAGTTCGGCGGTGGAGATGTCTTTCCCCCAGCTAGGCTACCCGCAGTACTTAAGTGCCTCCCAGGCGGTGTACGGGAGCGAGAGACCGGGAGTGCTTTCGCCTTCGTCCCGGGGAGGGAGCACGGAAATCGGGGGAAGTCCGTCTGCCACTGCAGCGGCTGTCTCGTCGATGTTGGGCATGTACGCCAACCCGTACGCAAACAACTACAGCGCTTTCTTACCTTACACCAGCGCGGACTTGGCTCTTTTCTCACAAATGGTAAGAATTATTGTTTTGTTTCGTTTCTGTTGACGAAATGGCGTTGCACATAGCTTATAGGCTACGATTGTTTATGGTCGATGTTCCCACCGCTGTCAAAAAACGAACAAATAAAAAAACAAAGCAGGCTGGGTTATCATAATAAAAGATAATTAAGAAAATAAACGAATTACATTGTGTCTGCTTTTTAAAAATATCAATAGCAATTTTTTTGTCATAAGTGCTCAAGGATCACTGACAGTTCGGTGCCTTGTTTTGGCTGTTAGAAATGGGAAAAGTTTGAGCTGTGGCTACAACAAAAAAGAGAAAGAAAACAATCAGGCGAAATTATTTATTTGCTCATGGAGGGAAAACATGTAAACAAAATATGTTTTTCAACCCAGTCATACTGTTACTATTGCATGTTCTTAGAATGATTTATTCTAAATACATGTCATGGTTGATGAATGCCGTGCAATAGATTTGTTTACGCATGCACCACGGAAAGAAAATAAAAAAGTTTCTTATTGAGGCCCGATTATTTATTAATTTTTTGATCAGATCGTTAGAAATATACTTCACCATTCGACAAAAGTCTATACGAGAAGTCAGTTTGTGTAAGATGGTTTGTGTTTTATCCTTGTGGCGTGTTTAATTGACACGTGGATTGTTACTGTGTGTATGGTGAAGAATTATCAGACTGGCCTAAAATACACTATGGTGATAAGAATCAACTTGCTGTGTGTTAATGTGTTGGCTAATGTGTGTATCAGGCCCATGGGCAGTGGCTCCATGCGCTATAGCTGCAGAACAAGAGCTATAGCCAAAACAATCCAAGTATATGCGTTGCTTGAACTGATCGATATGTTTGCTGTGTACTGTGTCCAAAGCAAATGTGAGCGAGGCGGGGGATTTAAGTCGGCGCAAAGGGAGTAAGTGTGGCACGCTGGGAAAAGTTAACTTAGGCCTTCAAACTGCTTTGACATGCTTGAGGAGTGTGAAGGGGAGTTTGGCAGGTACGCTGCAAAGCTGGCAATTTGCATGCCTTCTGCGCGTTCACAATGATGCAAGGAACTTTCCCTCGTCCTGTCGACTTAATTTGTTGCGTTATTAGACTGTCATGTGTGAAAAATGTCTGTTAGTAATAACTCTCTGCCTTTGAGTGAGTAGCTGTGCAGGTGGTGCAGGCCTTTGCATGTGGTGTTTTGCAAGTTGAGAAATTAGATGCTTGTGGAAAGCACATACTTAGGTGCAACTGCAAATATTTGATTTTTTTTTATATGCCATGTTTACTTGTTTGAAAGTCAGATACAAAGGCCAAAATACATTTGGCAACACACAATAAAAGATCAAAAAAAGTATTTAACAATCCGATCAAACGGTGTATTTACTGAACATTTTCTTCTCTCATTTCAAGGGATCCCAATATGAGCTGAAGGAAGGTCCTGGTGTGCACCCTGCCAGCTTTGCGGCCCACACGTCCCAGGCCTTCTATCCATACGGCCAGTTCCAGTACGGGGATCCGGCCAGGCCAAAGAACGCTACCCGGGAGAGCACCAGCACGCTGAAAGCCTGGCTCAACGAGCACCGGAAGAACCCGTACCCGACCAAGGGCGAGAAGATCATGCTGGCCATCATCACTAAGATGACCCTGACGCAGGTCTCAACCTGGTTCGCTAACGCGCGGCGGAGGCTGAAGAAGGAGAACAAGGTGACGTGGGGCCGCAGCAAAGAGGACGAGGACGGGAACCTGTTCGGCAGTGGAGACGAGGCGGAGAAGAACGAAGACGAGGAGGAGATAGATCTGGAGAGCATCGACATAGACAAGATAGATGACAACGACGGAGACCAGAGCAACGAGGACGATGACGATAAATCTACAGAGGGCAGCAGGGACCACAGGGGCGGTGTCGGTGCGGGGGCAGACTTAGACAGCTTGGAGAGAAGAAGGGCCTTCGCCCTGCAGGCCCACGAGGCCTTTGACAAGGCAGCAAAGACCGCAATTTCAGCAGTTCACCCAGGGAGTAAGGAGAACTCGGACGGCAACAACAACACAACCACGAGAGTTTTATCCCCGGATAGACCCGGGAGCTTTCCTCTCCCGTCTAACAATAAGCCCAAAATTTGGTCTTTAGCAGAGACCGCCACTAGTCCCGATAGTTCGTCTCAGAAACCCACGTCCCCATGTGCACCAGCTGCCACCACTCACTCGTCAGCGCCCCACCACCAGATCCAGACCCACCCGGCCTTCCTCCCCAGTCATGGACTGTACACTTGCCAGATTGGAAAGTTCCACAACTGGACAAACGGGGCTTTCCTGGGCCAGAACTCGCTGCTGAATGTGAGGTCGTTCCTGGGAGTCAACCAGCACCATCCCCACCACCACAACCACCACTTGCAGCAGCAGCAGCAGCCCACGTCAGTGGTGGTGTCGCCGGTAACAGCTGCAGCAGCACTCAGCAATGACAGAAAGGTCCCACCAGAGACCCACAGTCCCAAGCACATAGGTAGGAGAACAGTCGCTATACGCGTGCACGCGCACTACTTTGACATGCAAGCTTTGAGTATTGTATACTGAACAGAACCCGTGTGATTTAATGGTATTTGTAGTAAATGTTTTTTTTTGTATACGATTGTAATAACAATTCACTGACTGTGCACACGCATGCACGCACGCACGAGTAGGCGGCATATGTACACTTAAACCCCCCATGTTTACATACCAAATATACAACAACACCTGGTTCATTTTTAATAAGACAAGTTCCTATATATTTAAGCAAATAAATAGGCCTATATGTCAGTGCTTATAAGCGTTTTTCTTCATGTGTTTCCCTTTTAGAGCATGAAAACGGTGTAAGGTCTGATTCACCTCCAACGCAGATCATCAAGTCTTCCTTTCGACCCATCCACGACAGGTAAGACAACTTTCTACTTTTCCGGTTGATGTTGCTTTTGTTGTTTCTTGGTAACACGTTGCCACAATAAAATGACCAGTCCCAGCCCTATTATTAATTACAAATGTAGCTTTGAATGCAATCACGCAATTAGTATAGCAAGACAGTGATTATAATTTGTGTTCAGCAATATCTATAACAGTATTTAAAATAACTAAATATATGCATGGGCATGGACATTATGGGGAAGGCCCAGGATAAAAGTATTACTCCTTTAATTAATAAATAGGGATTGCAAACCCCCAGGCTAACTGTTCACTCAATTGCAGTATACCCAAAGTGTGCAGTTTTATATTCGAGTTTTTTTATTATATAACAGGAATATATTATTTAAAAAATAAATAAAAAATAAACACAGATACATAAAACACAGTTTGCTTTGCGGGTGACAGGGGTCTTGACTCCCATCCCACACCCCCTTTAATTCCTCGCCTCTGGGGAGACTGTGGCTACTTATCAAGTCACCGAGTAAAACGGGCTCTGTCTGGGCTGTGTGCTTTCCCTAAAGACCCAAGGGAGACCCAGAGCCCAGGGGAGCGCTCTTACCGAAAACGAATTAAAAAAAAATAAAAAGTTTACCTCTGTTTCAAGTATTACAAAATACCACCTTCTTGCTATGCGGCAGTCTTATGGAAATAAAAAACATAAAAGGGAAATACAAATGTTGATAATGGCTACGTAAAGATTGTCTTTTCTTTTTCCATTCGTTACAACATTTCAGGGTTGTAAAATAATTATTAGGCTGTATTCTTGGCATTATTATTATTATTATTATTATTATTATTATTATTATTATTATTATTATTATTATTATTATTATTATTATTATTATTATTATTATTGAGGATGATAATCATTTGTATTATTATCAAAGAAAGTGGGGGATTGGAGAAGGGGGGACTGCAGTCTGTTTCAAATCAAAACGGTTGAGCCAGCCACTTGAGATGCGTATTGAAACCCGCTGTCCAAACACGGCGGGGGTATTTATCTACCTTTCTGTATTATTCTTTATCCAGATCCTCTCTGCCTTCCAACGCCAGGAGTCCACAAGACGCCACGCAACGGGTCCTCACTGCTCTCTCCTCGGCTTGATCAAGACCTTTTCTTTTCATCGTGCTGGGAGAAAGAAAACGGAAAAGAAAAATAGAAAGAAAAAAGACTTTACCCTCCCTAAAAAGGACAATGAGAAATAATAATGCGGCGTAGCATTCAGTCGGTACAGAACAAATGGCGTAATTTGGTAATATCCTGTGGATGGATGGATTACTTCCTCTGTTGTTGTGTAGCCTATAATCGCGCCTATAATGTTACTCTCCCTCTCTACTTTGCCACGCAGGCAGGCTGGGACATTTTGGTAGGCTTTTTACTTTGTTATTATTATTATTATTATTATTATTGTTATTATTATTATAATTATTATTATAATTATTATTATTTCGTCTCTACCTTGTGTTTTTGCTGTCCTTTCTTTAATGTAAATACCAAGTGATTTAAATTTGTAAATAGGAAGCGTTGAAGGAATTTGTCCAGATCGTATATTTTGCCTAATAAACTAAATGAAATTATAGAGAAAACACACGAGTTTCCTCGGCCCTTATTTATTTTCGACATGGATTTATTATTAATTATTATTATTATTATTATTATTATTATTATTATTATTATTATTATTATTAGTATTAGTATTATTATTATTATTGTTGATGCCATCATTGGGAAATAAAAAAAGCATAGGCCTTTTAACGGTTTTATTTCACAAGGGGTGAGAATTGCAGAAGAAAAAAAACATGTATTGGCAGTCTGCAACCAACCTTAATTTTATTCAAGTTTGGGTAGAAAGCAGCGTGGATGCATTGAGGTGCTAATAAGTGTCCAGATGGTTGCTGGTGACAGAAAATGGACAGGAGCAGCTGGGAAGGTCATTAAGTAATAATATGGGAACGCCCAGTCCAAACAAAATCAAATGGTTAAAATCTAATCTGTCAGAGAGAGAAGTCGATTCGTAGATGAATTATTAATATTTTTCGTTTGTGTGCGTGTGTTGTGGGGTTGGGGGAGGGGGAGAGGGGTGTTGTGGAGCAGGGTCAGTGTTTTAGGGTCCTGTCTGTTCCGAGGCTGATAGTGATCATTAGCCTATAAAAGCAGCTTCTTTGCTCCTCAATCGGTGACCAAAAGTAAATATTGATTTAACACAACAGCCTAATGGGGTTTTGACATAATAAGGGGAGAGTGCAATAATTAGCTTTGATGGCAGATGATGTGAACTTGCATTTTTTTTTCGGAGCCTAGTAGACTACCCGGGATTATTAGCCTATAGCATATGTAATATACATAAAAAAAAATTAAATTATACACATTTTTTTTAATATCTTTTGTTAAATGTGACAATTTTGTCATTTTATAGTTTGGTTAAAATTAACTATTTTTTTCAGTCATGTCCTGAAATAACGCTCGTTGGTTGACGTAAAGCATTTGTTTTAAAGGACAGTAAGCTGCAAAATCAGCTGTACCAGAGCATGAATTATTTGAGTGGCCTAAACCTGTGGAGTGACTTATGCACGATGCACATATGTTTTGCAATATCACAGCGACCTCTATAGGCGAGTAATATATTGCTTCAGCTTGACACAGTTTTTCACCCTCCAAAGAGCTAGCCTATAATAAATCACTTGGAAATACTTGTACTGTAACTGTATTACCACACACAGAATGCAGCGCAGCTTTACAGTTTGATTTAAACCCATTGCACCTAACTGTATTAGGATATAGAGAATTCTGGAGGAATACAACCAGTGGTGTAGTGGTGCCTGGAGAAGTGGGTATACTCTAAGTTGTACTGCGCGCGCATCCGCTTTTGCCGGTCCTATATTTCCCATAATTGCGCTGCCTCACACAGCCACTCGCGAGTAGTGGTCCAACACAGGCCTAATGCATGAATAGCCTATACCAGGGGTGTCAAACTCATTTTGGTTCGAGGGCCACATACAGCCTATCTGATCTCAAGTGGGCCGGACCAGTAAAATAATGGCAAAATAACATACATATGTCAACTCCAAATCTCTAGCTTTGTTTTTCAGTAATATGCTTTATCACTCAGCCCATTTGTAACCTACATTATCACGGATCACAAGGGATCTCTGTACCCCCCAGGAAATGTCTTAGTAAAGGTTGCTGCTGGCCAAGGGAATAGGAGGTGCGGCAGCAAAAATTTTGGGGGTATTTTGCTCAAAGATGCCAATACGCACTAATGAAATAAACAACTGTTTATTTGAATACACAAATACAACAGGCACTGACCTTACAGTTGTCCTATTTTGTTTACTATATGTACAGGGACACATTTTGTGCAAACATGCAGACAGTACACAATAAGATTTAATAAAAGTGCAACTTCTACTGTTTTGATTTATTTTTAAATACAGAGGTTATTGGTTGTTTTGGAATTTGTTTTTCCCATAAACATCAAAATAAAGCAGCATGGAAAATTAGGAAATAAATCTTGTAGGCCTACACTAGCATGCTCCTGCTTGTTTTGCGCGCGCAGAGCCGCAGACACATCGCGCTTGCTAGTACATTAATTGTTCAGCACTAAAAATAAAAATATATATATTTTTTTTTTTGGTTTTTACTTTGCCATAAAGCACTGGAGGAAAGATTAATAGCGGTGAAGCAAGATTGCCATTTACCATTTCCCACGTTGCTAAAATGTGCTTTTTTTATTTTGGCTGCCCTCTAGCGGCTGGAGTGAGCATTTTGGTTATTTCTTTAAAAATTCATATCTCCTCACAGGAATGGGCTAGAGACTTACTTTTTTTTTTGAAATGCTCATAAATGTGTGCTCTACAAGTCGCGGGCCGGATTAAATCATCTCGCGGGCCGGATCCGGCCCGCGGGCCGTATGTTTGACACCACTGGCCTATACGATATAGAGAGCGTAGCTGGCAGAACGGCTATATGTTTAGCCTCCGTGTCCGCTCCATTTACAGCCATTAGTGCGAGTGGGGGGGGGAGTTCACTGTCCTGACAGCTGACTGCCGCTACGGTCTGCCGGACCATCACTGTTTGCACAGTAGGCTAAATAGGGAGACTGAGGTGGGGACCCTGGACCTTCTAGGGGGGGTCCGGGGGAATGCTCCCCCGGAAGAAAAAAATGCAACCTTTTAAAGTAAAATTCATCAATCTGGTGCACTTTGAGAAGAAAACTGCATGCAACCAGGCCCAGGGGCCCAAGGGCTCAGGGGGGCCCTAAGCCAGAGATACTGATAGTAACTTTACATGTCGCATTGTCAAAGAGCTCAGTCACTCATGTCAATAACAGCCTACGGTCCAAAAAGGAATAGGAAATAAATCATCATGGCCCCTAGCAGGTGAAAAATAGAAAAGCAAGTGCAAAACAAAAGCATTATTAGCTATGTCTTATGGGCTTCATAAGGGGCCTCTAAGGCCCCCACACACATACACTAAGGCCCCCACACACATACAGGAATAAGCTTTATACGTGTAAATTCTATACTGTTCATAAAAAGTAGCTTTCCACCCTGTATCTGTTGCAATGGGCCCCTCCATCATATAACATGGATCTGCAGACCAATCTACTGAAATGTTTTTACAGTTGCAGAGTAAAGAGTGCTGCCTGTTTAAGAAAAATAATGTTCCTTCTGCAGCTCAAGATTTGATTTAAATCTAAATTTTCCTCTGAAAGTGCATCAGATTGATGCATTTTACTTTAAATCTCATAATTCGTCTATGAACCAACTGGTTTCCACAATCTTTTTTATTTTTGCGGGGAGCATGCACAAGCATTATTCATAGAAAAAAAAATGTGGGGGCCCCCCACAGGGTCTTGAAACAGGCCCCGAGATCGTTAAGACCGCCCCTGCACGCTTGCCGCCTTCTCTCTGCCCGCTCGCCTCTCTATTGAGAATGCATTAGTGGGCGAAACAAACGCCTCGGCCCGTGTGAAACGGCCTGAACTGCTGAACGAAGGAAATCAAATGAGGTTCTGGCATTTTCCCCAAAAAACGGGACAAATTGTGTTCCGGGAGAGATTTTTCTTTTCCCGGGACAGCTGGTGAAAAAAAGAGAACAATTTCGGGGAAAACGGGACGGGTGGCAACAAGTCCCGCAGTTGCGGCCGTTAGAAGTGGGTATACGCAATGTCGCCTGAAAAATAAGTGGGTATACGCCGTATACCTGCGTATACCCCCCACTACACCACTGAATACAACAGAACCAAAAATCCATTTTATTTATGGGAATATTATGACACCAAGTGCACATAAAATATTATAAGAAAAATATGGTGATTTTTTTTCTTTACAGTCCAACACCATATTTCATTTTCAAACTCTAAACTGCAATGAATCATGTGATGTTTGGAGTTGCAATATTAGCCTACATATTGTACAGTCTTCATAGCTTCAAAATTAAGACACTACAGATAATTGCTTGAGTCTAAAAAATTAAAGCAAAGCACAAAAGGGCAAAATTAATTGTTTTAATGTTTGGTAAACGTTATACAGGCCTATGTGTGGTGGAAGGGCGTACGTCTTGGCGCATAAATCTGCGTCACTTATGGCCATTCTCTGAGCAGTCACGCAGTTGAGGAAAAATTAACAAAGGTCACGGCAGGTTTTGTTGACCGAAGTTACATTAACACAACTTTACCCACACGACACAAATATAGCCTACGTGCAAATAGCAAGCAGGCGTCTCTTGTTTCAGGAGCAATCGAGCGAGTGGAAAGAAAATCCACAATGATTTTACTGTAATAGTCCCAATAGGGACGTGGTATAGCCTACGTCGGTGTCGATGTTAATTCAACAGTTAGCCTACTTTTTATTTCCGCTCCTTTTGTGGGGAACTAACTTCATTGGTATAAAATATTGCAATGTAAGATTAAAAGTTTCCTGGCCCCTGTCCGTCATTAGATATCGGTTGGTGCAATTAGAATAATACAACGGCATGTGGAGCCCGAACAGACTCATGTCAATTTCACTTATGCTACAACATGTGCTTTTGCAATAATGATTCTTATATCGGGGGCAGGTGTGTAAATTGTAATATTCCCCTCCCTTCCTCCGCACTCCATTTGCACACGACATCCTCTCACAGAGCTGGCTTTTGGGGCTAAAATTAAATAACCTCTCGGTGTCCCATTTATTTCTTTTGTACTGGAACAGCGTGAGGGTTAGTGCAAAGGCGTTAGCTGCAGGCCATAATATTGTGTTTCCATAATATATACAAAATTATTCATTTAGTAAGTGGATGTACAGTGGATTGTCTAATGGGTAATGAGCGGAGTTGGAGCTGATAATTAGGCTGTCACTTCCAGCCATTTCTTCCCGGCATGCCCTGGGCCAGGGTGCAGGGGAGGAAAGGAAAATAAAGACCATGAAATTAAAAAAAAGCAGATAAATGAATTAAATGTAAATATGGAGCCAACGAATAATGCTCCTTGGGATTACAGAGGTAAATACATAATACTATCTGTTTTGTTTGTTTTAACACTGCAGCCATTGTTAGACAAAGTAAACAATGGTAATTGCACTATAATGGCCATAGTGGTAAGATGATTCAAATAAATAATTAGCATGCATTATTATTCTACATTAATTTACTCAATATTAGTCTAAAGAAAGAGTTGTTTTGCTGCTTTTTAAAAAAAAAAGAAAGGGAAAGAAGAAAGAAAGAAAGAAAAAACAACTCTGAAAGGTTATAACTCTCTCAAAAGGCTGGAGAGGAGGTTCTGTTATTTTCATCTGAAGACCCGAACCTATTCCAGAAAGATATGTTAATTGTGGCTCATGCAAAGACAATAAGTTGTTGACCCTAAAACAATTTAGCATTCTGTCGCAGGCTGTGGCCCCCTATAATACCACTGCCTTTTGTATGGCGAACAAGGACCATCACCCCCTTGCAACCGAGACGTGTCACACTGTGGCAATCCATTCATTTTAGTGGGTGAATTGTGCATTGTGACATTTTGTGTGAGTGTGTGTGTGTGTGTGTGTGTGTGTGCATGCATGAATGTGTGTGTGTGTGGGTGGGAGAGTGAGTTGGGGGGCAGCGAGGTGACTGCATGGGGAGGAAAGTTTATCACTGTCTTGTCTTTTTTGGCAGAAGCAGACTACTCTTACAACAGCCTCGGCCCCCTTGTAGTCCAACAACACAAATGTCTTTGCCTCTTCTTCCTATCCTTTCCTTCACCCTCCTCCTCCTCCTCCAACCCCCACTTTTTCTCTGTTGTCTTTTCTCCAAGATGCCCGCCCACGTCTGCTCCCCACTAATCCATTTATCTAGTTTTATGAGTGCGGCAAACTGGTCGAAATGATGAAACAAAACCTGGCCTGCTTCGTCCCGGGCCAGGGCCCAAAACTAGAGGGGGGGGGGGGGGGGGACACAAACACACAATATAACAACAAGCAACAACAAGTCACTGGAGCAGCAGCCACAGCAGGGCCCACCATGGAACCTTTGCTACACCATGTTTAGCTGAACTACTTTAGCTCCTGCTACTTGTTTCAGCGACACAATGGCAAGGGAAACGGACGCCTCGGTCACAAAGCTTTTCATTCTGGGGAGCGTTAGGTTTGCTGTAAGACACGATTTCTTGCCACAGAAAAGAAGTTGGATGGAGGATTCGGTTGGGAAAAAAAGGGGGAAACGAAAGGGCGGGAGGCTCTCGGCACGGCTACACTCAAACACAAATAGCAACAAGGAACGGGTACTTGCCTGACAACTGGCTGGCTGGCTGGCTTGACTGACTGACTCACTGCCGCTTCAGAAACAACTAGCCTACTCACACAACAACTCAACAACCCATGCAGACCCCTAGCTGCTGACATAAAACAAAAAAAAATGGCCCTGGCTTATACAGTAGATATACACTAGAAGACATAAACACAGTCTCTCGCTCATGTTTGCCTGGTTTTCTTTCATTTGGCCACTCAAAGCGACATTCGTATGGTTTTGATCCGGGCACAAAAGAAAGAGGACGAGATAACAAAGTGAGTTAGGGAGAGAGAGAGCAGTCGAGTAAACTTTTCCTCCGTCTCCGTTGAACATTCTTTCCGACTCTTGAGTGAAGAACACAGAAAAGCTCTCCCACCACTCCGGTCTGCGATGAGGACAATATGCTTATTTGGAGCTCAGACAAAGCGCCCCGAGAGCCAAAGATGGGGGGCACTAATTAGCTGGCCTAATCTAGAAATATTATCCTCAAATCCATTTCTCCTAGTTGAAATGGTTCTATTTTTGAGAGACCTCGGCTGTACATGGAGGTTCGTTATTATCTTCTTGTTTGGTACATGTTTGTTGATCAAAGCTATTTCCATGTGTCTGTTGTTGTTTAAAGGGCATTGACAGGGTCCAACGTACACACATGAGCGCTCGTGTTGAGAAACACACACTCGAGTTGTGCTTCTGTTCCATTAATGACTCCGCAAACCAATTAAAGCTGCTCTGTCTTGAGTTCTCCTGAAGTATCCGTACATAGCAGCACTACCAGAACACAACTATATTTAGGGGAGAATGCCTTGTGACCCCCCCCCCCCCCACACACACAAACACACACACCTCCCACTAATATGCACACACACACACACACACACACACTCTCTCTCTCTCTCTTCTAAACCACACAAGCCATGCACGATGAACACACAGAAGCGCGAGTGCGCGCGCACACATTCCTGGTACAGTCTGTTGGAGGATCAGAAATATTTTGCCTTAATTATCCTTCAGTATGGATCATGTTCTTCAGGGGGGACGAGTAATGATGGGGGTATTTATAGTCATTCATTCTCTCCCTGTAATTATACACTGCTCACAATTGGGCTTTTTACATTTGGCATGTGCTTGAAAACGTAAATTAGACAGACAGCGCTGTTGTTGAGAGCTCTTTGAAGTCAATCCCCTCCCCAAACACAATTTGATGGAAAGTTTTATTCTCTGAAACGCTACTTCTCTTTGTTACCAGAGAGTGTGCCCCAGTGCTAGTCGAACAATACATCTTGTTTAGTTTGACACTTTATATTCTGCACCAATTTTTTGCAGCAAAATTAATTTACAGTTTTGACTTGTCAAAACTGTAAATTATACACGCCATATTACCTGTTTTTGACATGTAGAAAGCAAACATGTAGCAACTTATTGTTTATTCTACCACACAACTTTGACCAATAAGAGGCGGAGAATTATACGTTTAGCAATGTTGACATTGCTAAACTTAGGCCTACTTGTAGCCAGTGTGTGTGTGTGTGTGTGTGTGTGTGTGTGTGTGTGTGTTTAAATAATAAAATGCAGGTTGACATGGCAGAGAAGCCAAGGGCCGCGTGCCCTCTTCTTCCTCCCTGCACAGATATTTCCACACCAACAGATAATAAAGTCAGATTTTTTCCTGCCGTCTTTTCTGATGTGATGCCATTGTGGCTTGGGCTAATTCCAGGAGGCTGTACAAAGGGAAGTGCGGCCATCTGAAGTGTCATACTGCAGCTGTGGCTGAAGCACAGGAATTTCCATTTAGTAGAGGATGCCTCTCTTTCTCTCTCTCTCTCTCTCATGCTGCCTCTGTACACTCGCAGCACATGTGCAGCGCAGAAGGTGATATCAAATGCAACTCACCATCTACGCTGCGGCTAATCTGAAACCGTATTTTTCCCTTTCCAGCTCTCCCTTTCTGCCCCTGTCTCTCTTGCTTTTCTTCTTTTCACTGTGTTCAAAAGTGTCAATTTAACAAGTCTGTGTGTGTTTTTCTAAAGCCCAAATATAACTTAAAAATGTGTCATTAAAGTGATTCGAGTTTGGTAAAATAATTAAGCTAATATTCTACTTTTCCTTTAAGACATTATGTAAATGAGAATAATGGGTAAACTGACATGTCAGATTTTAAAGCAACATTTGACCTTAACACCATTGTACTGATCGTAAAGGAACTTTAAAAACATTTTTAGCATTACATTTGGACTACAAATAACATGTGTTAGACATAAAGGTGCTGAATGAAAAGTCAATCCCTTGATATTTATAGCAGATGTTTGATAACAAGTCGATGCCAGATCGTTTTAACTGTAGCTCCAGGATTCCTTTGAAAACCCAAATCACCATCATCAATCAAGCCTTGCTCAGACCAGGTAAGCGATATCAACACCACCTCTCAGCTCTAGTTATCAATAATTTCTACTGAAAGGAAACATAAGATGTACTACACCCTCCACCCCTTGCCCAAAGCAGACAATTACAATGTCAGAAGCTGTCACCTAGTGTACAGTAGCCAGTACATCCAGTGGCGGGTCACCTGCCAAAAGCTGAAACAGAAGAAGAGCAGAACAAGAACACAATGTGTTGGAACTATCACTTCACACACACGCAAACCCGAACTAAACAGATCAGTCCGGTTAACAGCCAGACTACCTCGCAGTGATACCTTTCCCCTCTGCTTGAACCGGAGGCTCTTTCTTCACGCCTGCCGTTCCCCCGTACAGTACCCCATGTAACGCTAGCCAAGACACATGGCGCAGAATGCCGGGAGTTGCAACAGAGTATAGCTATGTCAAATATTACCCGCAGAGCTATCCACCATAAATAGACACCGGGGATGGGTAATGTATGTTGTGCAAATATTTTTCTCTTTTATTGAATCATTTATAGGTAAGTGTATTAATTCCTGAATGTTAGGGGCACAACATAATGTATGAGCAGAACTTCACAAAAGTGTGGTAATCAAAGTTGTGCTAAACATGCATTAGTAGTCTCAGGACATTTAGCAGCATGCACAAATAGATTACTGGTAAAAACGGAGCAAGCAGTTGAATATTACTTTGACGAGGGCTTTCAGTTAGCCAGACAATGTTAGCTCAGATCAACTTGAACATATAAGTGGACCAACTCTTTGTACACCAAAACTGACAAGGGACATTTTGAATTTAAATCCAATTAAATTATACACAAATATTTTTACTACACTAATTTTAGTATTTTATTGTTTTTTTCTCCTACTTTTCTAAATGTCTTGAATTAGGATGCTGGACAGCTGCTGGAATGAGTTGTGTTTTTTATTGCTGTTGGTTGGTTGTTGTCGCTGTTTGTTCTATGTGGTTTACCTGTTTGATTTTTACTGTGAGCTGTAATACAAAATCCCCCTTCGAAAAAAATTAATTTATCAAAACAAATCTAAATGAAAGATTTATTTAATTTTTAACTTTCATTCTTTAAACTTTACTAATAGATACATTTAACCTTTATTTATACAGGTAAATCCCATTGTGACCGGAGACTCTTTTTCAAGGGAGATCTGTTCCCACTACCATTCCCACACATATAGCGGGCTAAATATCGGAACAATTTGGGGTTCAGTGTCTTGCCCAGGGATACTTAGACATGTGGCAGGGAGGCGGGGGATCGAACCGCCCGACCGTGCAGTTGAGTGGACGGCCGCCCTACCCACTTCGCCACAGCTACAGATAGGCAACCTCTTTTAAAAGAAAATGTTTAGTCTTGCCCAAAGAGTCATCATCAAAAACAAAGTGCTCTCCAATGGGGAAAAACACTTGTATTGAACAAAAATGGAAGGTTGGCTACACAGCCTCAACATGTTGCATGCGCATGCCAGCTTTTAGATGTTAACATTTGTTTGATCACATTTGATTAAATCACACCATGTCTTTTAACTGCTTGGCTAATGTATTCAAAGAAGGAATCGGCACAAAGGACCCGTGGTCATACATGACCTCAAAGTCAAGAATATCACAGTGTTGTTGTAGCTGTGATATCAACTGTCTCAGCCACTGACATGCTATGCATGTTAGCCCTGTCGTCAAAGTTATATTCAACCACTTGCACCATTTTTCTTTACCAGAAATCTCACTTTGCTAAATGTCCCGAGATCAACATACAGTATTACACAGACCAAAAAAGTCCTGGATAGGCATACAATATGTATGAGCTCTGTTATTGAGACCATGTGAATCACACGAACAAAGCATTTCTTCATGGCAAATCATGTTCACATCAAAGTTTAAAAATACACTTCCACATCTTGAGGAAATGCCATCACGTTTTCTCTGTGATCTGTCTGGGCACATCTGTGGCCAATACTGTCTAGCATGTGGTCAGCTCCGTTTTCTACTGCTTTATCTCTGCTTCAGTCTGCAGGAACAATAGCAGTGGACCCTGGGCTGCCATAGTGTGCACATGCACAAACGCATACTTACAGTATGTAGACACTACACACACTCAGAAACATGCATTATGGACATGTTTGGACATTCATGCATATGCAGTTCGCGTGCAACCATACACACAACACACACTCACATGGCTTAGTCAAACAATATCTAGCGTGCCGTTCGGTTAGCTTGCGGCCCACATCCCTCCCCTGTCACAACAGCATTGAACACTCAGCTCTTTCATGCAGTGAGCAAAGTTTGTCTCATTGTCGGGACTTGTAGTTACTGATGTCTCAGAATATGTGCAATATAAAGTTATACAGTAGTTGCATGTGACATTTTCTGGTTTCCCAATACTAAAAGTTTGATATAACGACTTTGGCTTTTCAGCAGTGGCAGCCAAGAGAATCCCTACCAAATGTAAATAAAATAAAAGCAAATGCAAGTTGTTTGCTCTTTTATTGCAGACCTTATTTTCTTCATCAATTCCTGCTGTGGATAGATAGACCAATAGTAAAGCTTTTGGATCGATTGCATCCACTGTAAAAGTGAACATTTTGTTTAAGTTTAATCTGCATAAAATGTCCAATGAATATACATCCACCGGTTTAAAAATGTCATAAGCCTGTCGATGCATGCACAGCTTGTGTGTCCTTTCCGTCCCAGCAATTTGCAGCATGTGCCGCTGGGCCTCTATGCAGGAAAAAAAACGCTAGACGGAGCTTCGCCTTTTAACTAAGATTAGTACAGTTCTGGTGCACTGCAGCCTTTAAAATATGTATCAAAGCTGTTCAAATGCCAGCAGTTGGTACGTGGCAGGCAGGGGTGGCGGTGGGCTGGACTTTTGGAGTTATCCCAACTTCCAAGTCCACAGCAGGGTACCCCCTGCCTGGTGTTGGCTTGCCCACCATTGCAATTTCTGGTTCTTCACATGGAAGGAAAAAAAACAGGGGAAGAGTGCAGTCAAGAAGGGGAAAGAGAGATGGAGGGATAAATGGATGAGGCAGGGAATGTGGTGGCTCTATCTTGTCTCCTATAAGCAAGGTCTGTCTCCTTGCTCACCCTCCCTCGTTCAATGTCTCCTTCCTCTCATCTCACTCTCTTTCCTTGGGAAAGCACTTGCTGAGAAAATCTTTATGAACTCCTGGGCCTGTCGGCGATGCTGGGTCTGCTTAAAAAGCTGCCAGTTTAACAGCTGTGTGTACGGGCTGGGCCCTGGATAAAGCACTTGGAAGTGGCAGGGCTTACACCATAGGGTGAGTCTTTATGAGGGGCCCTCCTGTGTGGCGGCCGCTGCTGGGGCTGTTAATTGGCACACTCTGAAGTGCTGTATATCTGCCCTTCATAATCCAGACACAGGCGGAGGCAGCGGGGAAAACCAAACGTTTATCCAATGCTCAGGCCCCAAGCCCCCTGTCTGCTCCCTCACCAGTTGTTATTATAGTGTACAGGTACAGGCACCATAGGCTCGACCAAATGCACACTTTTACTGAGTTGAATTACATGCATTTTCTTGCAGGCCATGGGTTAGGGGGGTACCATAACCTTAACCCATAATGCATAAGATCATAATTTAAATTGAATGTTTGTTTGCACCAGTAAAAAAACAAAAAAAAAAAAAAAAACATGCAATCACATATTGCCTCTGCATTAGCGTCATAATAATAATCTAACCGCATCCAAACACATGGCTGCAAACGATTACACACACACTTACAGTACACAGAGCCCCACAGGAACACCAGCCTGGTGTTAAGCAGCTTGGCCCCGGTGCACCATGGGAGGAAAATAAACACTGGTCCAGCTAAAGACCCCAGGATGCCATTTCCTCCTCAGCTGTGTTTTCTCTCTTTCTGAGTGTGTGTGTGTGTGTGTGTGTGTGTGTGTGTGTGTGTGTGTGTGTGTGTGTGTGTGTGTGTGTGTGTGTGTGTGTGTGTGTGTGTGTGTGTATTTGTGTGTGTGTGAGTTAGCGGTGCTGTGTTACCTGGTGCTGGTGTTAGCAGTGTTTACCATGTCCTGTAGTGAGATCAAACAGTTCACTTAGGTCACAGTAAAAAGCATTTAAGGATTGTTTTTCTTCCACAATACTTAGAACCTAAACTTCATCAAAGGGCCCTTTCTTTCACCCCTTCCATCTGAACAGATTACCAGCCTGGCTTTTACTTGTTCTGAAGTAGGACCTTCATTTTCTGGAAATAGAAAACTGGTAGTAATACACATATTTCCTTTAACAGTAATTTGTCGATCATATTTCTCAAAGTAAAATCAATAACAGCAGTTTAATAGGGCCATTACACTATTGTGGGGTTTAAGATTATTGCTGAATATTATTATGGCTTGAAGAACATGGTTTTCATGTGATATACCGAAAAGAACGGAAACCATTCACTTCAGAAAAGTGACGCCATGACAGACCAAAAATATATAGACACTACCTATAGTACCCTGTCTTTGAGATGTTAAAGTGCCTCTTAAAATTGGTCTTTCCAACCCATATGATGAGCCGATGTGTTAAAAATCAAACAAGGGCTCAAAGATGAAGTTGATTTACGTTTGATTTTGATTTTTGTAAAACATCAAACATATAAAGAAAGACTTTTGCCTATGTGATAGATGATTCAAATCAGTGAATTTAAGGGGACTATTTTACAGCCAAGACATTACGTACGGACACAACTTACCAGAATGAAATATAACATCTACATTATTTGAATTAACTCACAATAATATGGACTGGCCATACAATGTCAAAGCTGTTTAAGTTTAGGGTCACGTTTAGGCAATAGCAACCTTTTTTGGTTAACCCTATAACGTGGCATTTTTAGCTATGGTGAAACAAGAATAACTTGATAATTCACCATAAAAAAAATATCTTTGCATGAGCCGAGTCTGAATCTCATCGCTGTGAAGTTAAAAACAGATGCTTTCCCACTGACCCAGCCACAGTGCCCTTGCCTTGCATTGCTCTCTTTCAATGTCAAAGTTTCTACTTGTGTTTCCCCTCACTGTCCTAAACTGTTTTGTGTTTTTTTCTTACAATGTGTTGTTGCATTAGTAGTGTATAATAAAGAAGCATACATTTCACACATTTCGAGGAACCAGGCTCTGTTCAATGTAGAGCATTTTCAGGAAGCATGGGCTGTCTGCAGAACTCACTTCAGCCCACCGCCTTACAGCCCTTTCTGCTTATTGCACACAGTGCAGCGATATGCCAGCAGTCATTCTGCATGAGCTGGTGTCACTTATTTTCAAACAGGAGATGTATCAATTTGGAATGAAAGACCGAACATCGCCGCACTCTTCTGGAAGTGACATTGGTGCTGAGTCAAACTATTACGTCAGTCTAGCTTTACAATTTGCAGTCAGTCCTGTATTAAACAGCAGCTCAGGTAATGTGTCAGACTCAAATAAAAACAGTATAGAACCAGTTTTGAAAGATAAATGTTACAGATGCTGATATTCTTTTTTTCAAGATACATTATTGCGTTGTGTCTCTGGGGCCATTTGGAACAAATCGGGACAGTTGATGGGACAGAAGATGGAAGATGAGCCACAAAACCTGCTGGTGAACCTACGCACTCAGCAGATTTTCACTCATATGACAAATTGATTTACTCGAGCTACGTCCCATTCCAGCCATTGCTACACACGGTGCACACATGAAAGACCTCCTAAAACTCAGCCATCAGCACATACCAGCGGATGACATGTATGACTAGAGACAGCTGATACGATGAGTGGCTTCACAAAAACAGATAATCCGTGTCGAGAAGAAAGTCGGACGCGCGGGGGTAAAAAAAAAGGCAACATAAGAAAAGTTTAAGAGGAAGAAAGGGATTAAATAAAAACAAGATAACAGGAAAGACGAAAAGACAAAATGATGGGGAAAAGAGAAAAAATGAGATAGCGTCAGAGGAGCGGAGAGGAAGCAAGCTTTTAGAGGGGATGAGGAGCCCATAAGGTTGCCAGATGAGCTTGAGCTAAACCACAATCCTCAAAACGGAGACAAACATACGCCAGTGTCTCCCGTATGCCTTCCACGGACGCCCCTAAATGATTGTAAACATTAGTTCTCGAGAAAAAGGGAGGGCTCCCCGGGGCCACTTCTGTGCACTGGATCGCACTACCTCAGCAGTGGTGCTAGATAATCACCAACAGATAATGTTTGGTTAGTGCAGACATTTCTGCAGGACTGATTTCACCGCTGATCTTGGAGGGGCTGGCTGTGTGTTTCAGACTATAGCTGTGGAAAAATGATTAGAAAATGCTGTCGTTGCAAACATGGAACTTGAAGCTATTGTGCTATGGGTATTTATGCTTCACTGGAGTTCAGCTGGTCTTTCCTAAGTCATTATTGAGGACATGACCCTAAAAAACCTATATAACATGAATGAAATGAACAGTTCTGAACATTGGCAAAGCTTGAAAAGGGAAAAAAAATGTAAAGTTGCAGATGGCTTCGTTCATACTTGCCTGCACATATATTATTAATTTGTATAAATCTTATAAATAACAGTTAGGGCGATATTGTGTTTCTGTCAAACAAAAGGAAATTTTTTGTGTTGTGTAATTCATACAAAAAATATGACATCATATAAAAGGAAACTGATAAATCATGTTTCCCCCTGCCAGTGGTAATTTTCCTTAAACTTATTTCCATTTTTTCCTAAAATTAGATTTAAAAAAATGAGGTTCATGCAAAACAAAAAACATCTGCAAAAAATATTAACTAGAATTTTTATAATAAATGGTTAAAAATTGTGAATAGGAAGAACAGAATAAAATAAACTAAAATAGGCATGGGGGAACCTCTATATATTGTGCATTTTTTCCATGATATTCCTGACTCCCAGCCCATGCCACGGCTGTTTATAGCTTTATGTTACTGCGGCCTTGAGGTTGGGTTTCTGAAGAGTTCCACATTGCTCTGAAATCAGCTAATTATTTACCAGATTTGACACCAAACAAATCCAACCTCTCTTGAGTTTATGTTAAACAGGCCGTGGCTCTCTGGTGTTCTTCACCGATGACACATTGCGTATGTCACACAGAGTGCGCCTCCCTTTGTGCCTTGTTTTCATCCCTGGAGGACTACTTTACTTTGTTTGAAGTCTCATTTATTTTACCTACGTATCAGCTTCAGAATTGATTAGGCCTCTCGTACAAACACCCGCAGCACAGTGTTGGTGTTACAGGGACATTGGAGGCAAGTTCCAGCTCGTCTGAGCCATTAGGTACATAGCACGTCTTGACATTATTACCATTTCCAAGCTTCCCCAAAGGAATACAAGAGGAAACTAAGTGTAAACAAACCGGACATCTGAAAGGAGCTACGTGATTCAAACTTTCACATCCTCTTTTTTTCGAAGGTTGCTTGAAAATGGAAACCTGGAGTTTGTTTGGATTTGGCCTCCCCTGGGATTGGATTGGTGACATTTGGCCCCTTAAGTATTAATTGGTGACCCAGGGTAGAATGTCCACAGCTGCTTAAGGTCACTGTAGAAAGTTAAAACTGACAAAAAGTAAATACCGAGTGTAAGATACAATATGGCTAGTTTTAGTATTTTTTTTTTAATTCCCCTGACTATAGTTTAACATGAACCCTTATGGATGTCTACAAGGGTTTGTAAAGCACCCAGGCCCAGGAATGACCGTCTGACCATGATTAAAATCCTTCTCCACTGACACTTGAATTAAACAACCATCTAATTAGATTACACCCTTTTACGTGTGACGCTGACCAGAATCTCTGGTGTATTATTCTTGTTCCCATCTATATTATTTAGTGCTCCGATTTATTTTGCTATAGGCCGAACGCGCACACAGAGCGGGATCGAGTTTAACGTTAGAATTAGTCACGTATATTTAGAAAAATAAGGGCACTTGTTATTAGGTCATGTCAAGTCACCTTGGGGGAGAGAATTAATATCATAAAGTATTCAAGAACGTCAACAAGTCAAGATCCAGACCGTCTGGAACGGTGGCCTGTCCAAACAATGAGAACATTGTTATTTTCGTAAACCTGTTGACACGACTCATTGTGGACCGTATTATATGCCAGACAGCTGTTTCGACATGAACTCGGGGGTAAAGCTGAGAGAAAAAAAAGAAAACATTAAATGAATGTGTAAAACCTCAATGAAGTATGGTTACATTATCCGGTTTCCCAGGCAGTATACTGTAATCAAACAATTACAGGGGGGGCAGTTAACTGCTCGACTACTGCTGCGCCAGTCTGTTGGTGTCAAGGCGGACTCTCTCAGTCACACCTGATATAAACAGAACAATTACCATTATTACAGGATATGATCAAGTTTCATGGTTTGACCTATAAGCACACATTAGAGGAGAATATTTTCACACAAGACCCAAGCAAAGCCACTAAAGAGGAAGCTTTCCATGTGGGCTAATGGCTCATTAACCACTGGAGGGCTTGATAGTGTGTGTGTGTGTGTGTGTGTGTGTGTGTGTGTGTGTGTGTGTGTGTGTGTGTGTGTGTGTGTGTGTGTGTGTGTGTGTGTGTGTGTGTAAAGGTATGCAGGTTTTAAAAAAAACATATATGTTTGTAATTATGCAGTGTGACATGAATAAAGATAAATAGAGGGAGAATGGATGAGACAACAGGAAGTAAAGAGACAGTGGAAGGGGGGTAGAATTTATCAGAGAAAGAAAATGAGGGGGCTGTAGACACATCACATTGCTTTCAGGGCCGACACTTGCTTTGTTTGCCTTTTAAATAGAAAGAATGAGAGGGGGAAAAAAGACAACAACAGAAAGAAAAGAGGAGAAGTAGAACAAGAAATGTCGAAAGTGGCCCCCTCTTGGCAGCCCAGTGCTGTCCAACAGACATGCTTTAGGGGTGGCAGTGGTGGCTTTCTGCTAGAGAATCGGGGTAGCATTCATCCGAGCATGCCACACAGAGTCTCTGTGGCCAATCCACGCTGGAGGCCCTAGGACAGGGAGTTTGTGCCGCTGAAAGCTTGGGACAACATAGCTTGACTGCATCTCTCTCACACACACACACACACACACACACACACACACACACACACACACACACAGAAAATACAGGCTGGTTTCCCACAGGGCAGGGCTGAAAGCTACACCATGTTCAGCTGGTATAACATGATGAAAGTGAACTGGAACACATTGTGCTGGACTGCCACCGAAGGGACATCGCCTCTCCGGTGATCTTTTTTTAAGCATGAAGCAATGTGTGTTTTTTTTGGTGTGTAAACCCTATAATGTCAACTGGAGTTAACTGAAATACTGTTGCCATGTAGACATCAATCACCTAACTGACTTAAACTTGTGAAGCAACTGTTGGACAGTGAAAGATTGCTGTAAGTCTGCTGTAAGCAAGTGTCCATTTGCATCCATAAACGGTCGTAGGGAAGCCATTTTGGTGCAGAACAGTCTGTTTACAGAATTCAATACATGGGGAAAAGAAAATACTTGTCTTATATAATATTTTCAGCTGAAAGTGTCGGGGTATTTGTGTAGGTTTTTTTAATGTTTTTTGTTGTTGTTGTTGTTTTCAATTACAATTGATTCCAAGCGGAAATATATATATATTTTTTTTTTAAACCTATGTAGCAGCATGTTGAAGCAACAAAGGGTTTTCAACCTACTTTTACAATGTAGGGTAGGTCTACTTAAATACACAACCACTTGCCAGCAGTGCACATCCCTCACCCACATGGATACACTTTGTGTCAGCTATGTTTTGAGCAAGATTCTGTGTGTTGGGGTCAAAGGCGACCTCTTGACACAAGGAGTTTATACATGCTAATGAGGGCTGCACTCTAACCTCATCGCTAAGTGCATATGGTACGCACACACAGGCTTGCCTTTTGCGTTCATGTGGGCTCAGCATGTCTATCATTGAACTCAGTGGCGAGGAGCGCAGGATAAATCCCACTTTAAACACAATTTTGGAAAGGCATAACATTTGTGTTGAAACTTAAATCATTTCTGAGCGATGCATGAAGTCATTAAGTTGCTGATTATAATGATCTCGTTATAATGATAGTCCAAATGAACACTGTTTCGTTTTATAATTTTCAATAATTTCCTGCAACGTGTATAACTATTTACGTCTAAATGGTTTTTTAACATTTTATTTATATCCGTTCTCATTTAAGGGGTAGAACTTTTTTCATCATCATAGTTTCTTTTTTAAACACACATACATGCATTCACACACAATGAAAGAAAAAAAAAACTCTGGTGCTTTGGAAAAGTTGCAGCTTTGAAAACTCACTTTTCTCAGCCAAACTTCTTATACATATTTGCAAGCAAATCAAAGCCTCTTTGTGGGGCTGGCCCTAATCCTTTCTCCGGCACATAAAGGATGTACCTTTAAACTGGCTTTCACTCCTCTGACAACCATGCAAATTGGTGAGAGGTAGGATGCCATCTCATTGACATTGTTTGTTAGAATAACATAGCACAGGGGAAAGGTCCCGTCTCAGGCATTCCACTGAAGCCCTCCCCTCTGTGAAGTTGCCTGATGAATTGTCACAAGCTTGTTATTTGCCATTAGTTTCTAGCATTTCTTGCCTCTGTTGGCCAAACTAATTCAATCTTTTCGGGGGGTAATCTCATTGAATCCCCCAGGAGGTTTTGGGGGAACTTTTCTCTTTCTCTAGTCCTCTTTTTTCTTTTCTACCACATACTGCTTAACCTGACCCAGTTTGTCGGGATACAGTTTCTTCATTATGTTATGATCTTCTGGAGACTTTGTAATTGTTCAATAATCACAGTAACTAATGTGTCATACTTGTATCTTCTGAGAGCTGTTTTATTTTCCTTCTTACTGCTGTAATGAAAGCAACACAGTTTACTAAATCATTTATTCAGTTATATTTTTTTAAATCATACCTTTATTGCAATTGCAACAGTTACATGACAAAATGCATCACAGATGTTGCCACAGGACATTATTACAGTACAAAAACAGACAATTTTTTTCTCTTAAGAAATGGCCATATATTTCACATCAAATTAAAACACTGATTTATTTTTCTTTGTTATTACCGGATACCAAATTATGCTCCCACATCTGTTTTGCGACTGCATTAATGCTGGAATAATAACCCATACATTCACAACTCTCCTGTGACAGACTCTTGAAAAGGACAGGAATATGTATGTTTACTCACACTGTCTCCACCCTAAAGGGCATCAATCAGAAGTCACATTGTAATAAGACCCAGAAGTGTTCTGAGATCAGAGCAGGCCACTGCTAACAACCATATCCTTTTGATAGCAGTGTGACTAAGAGTTTAATTTGGGAGCAGCCATCACTTCAAAGGGAGATGTGAGTATTTTCCTGCTTATTTGCACCCCCAATGGGGCCTATACATTATAGTATAACCGTGCCTGGGTCCTCTGCTTGTGCACTAATGCCATCCTGATTGCCTAATTTCTCATGTCAGCAACTTCTTCTTGGGAGCGAGAGGAGGACAATTAGGGGACAATTGAACATGATTGTGACGGGAATGTTCTATGCAGCAGCAGCAGGCAGCCCGCAAGCCGCCTCAGTAGGCTGGTTTTGGTTAAGAAGAAGATGCATTTTTTTTTTTTTCCAATCCGTGTTTTTCTCAGAGTTCATCCTCAGGACACATCAGGAAGTGAGTGTGATGGGCAGGCAGTAAGCAGTCACAGAGGGAACGCCACAACTTCTAGCTAATTAAAAACATTTAGACACTCAGAGCAAGCGGGCTGGAATCCTGGGTGGTTCGGTTTGTTTGACGAGCCATGTGGCTTTGTGTATGTGTGTCACACCTTACTATTTAACTTGTTTATTTAAATGTAGTTATCTCAGGATTTTTGATTAAAATATCCCATGGGGAATTTGCACACACATTTGGATTTACACCTTAGTTAAAAAATTGCATTATAGATGTTTGCCAACTTTTATGTCAAATAGTTGCATTTGCGTTACAATTTTAAATAAATATAAAAAGTTGTCACTGAAGTCACATACAGAATTCAAAATAGAAATACATCCGTGAAGAGATACACATTTCTACTGAGGTCGTAAAAAAAATGAAAATGTAGGTGGAGATGACCACAGGCAGGATGTCGCAGCATAAACACTTATGTTTAAAGATTATAGATTTAACTTTTTAAGAGACAAATTTGACCCAGTGAGGTTACACGTAGCCAATGTGACTTTGACCGCATACTCTAATTAGTTAAGTGTATTCATGTGTCCGGGAGAAGAGTTCACTTATAGAAACACTGTCATGAGTTGTTTCAACCAAAGCCAAAAGTTGGCATACGGGTGGAATTTACGTTTTACAACATGTGGTCTTATCCAGGGAAAAAAAAACAGTGTTCAAAGTGTGCGGTAGACCCAGCCCCTGCCAACAAAGTTAAAGCTATGAGGTTGAGGATGTGCGATGTGTATACACGATGAACTAAAATACTTGTACAGCTTGTTTGATGGAGCGCTGCACTGATATGCTTAATTTTCTAAGTGCTATCTC
Source organism: Ammodytes marinus (assembly GCF_949987685.1). NCBI lineage: Eukaryota > Metazoa > Chordata > Actinopteri > Uranoscopiformes > Ammodytidae > Ammodytes > Ammodytes marinus. The sequence goes on along the minus strand of NC_137217.1, from coordinate 13,137,629 downwards.
ATTTCAAAAATGTCAAACCTTTTCAAATAATTTTGAGACAAGAAACTCACTCCTGTGTTTGGGCTCTTGAGTTTCACTGATACAGTACGTCCTTGGTTAGCACACTGATAAAGACCCTGTTACCAATGCCAAAAAACACAACTTCAAAGCACAAAAATAAGCCCAAGTCTAATTATTTCCAGTCACGGATCGACAGTGGCATTATCAGTTTTTGAGGCCATGTATGCATTATCTTCTGTTATTGGACTATTTGTCATGAGAGACCACTTCCCTTTGTTAAAACAAACCAGTCAGTGTTGCAGGTCCAGAGCAGGGGGCCAAGAGCATTCTGGTTTATCTTACCTCTGGACAAATAAACTATAATGCTGACTAATAACTGGCCTGGAATGTGAGGAGAGCTTAACTCTCAACTCAGTGTGTTGTTAAGCATAATGAATATTACAGGCCCCTCTGTATACAATGCCAGGGCTTGGTTTACTTTACTACACATGGCTGAGGCCTTTAACTGAACATTGACCCCTGGCTGAGACAAAAGAATTCACTTGCGCATAAATAACAGACTTGAATTTGCATAGCGATAAAGGTGAAAACTCACAGGCAGCGTTTCAAAGCAAAAGGTGGTGGGAAAATGTCATGTAAGTTAAGGATAAGGAGAACACATTTATAATGAAACACATCATATACATTATGCATATCATTTAGAAATAGGTTTATTATTCTTAGCAAAACTTGCCTGTTATGACATGAGATTTTCCAGAAATTGTGGCGATACAAAATACACTGTTCCACTATAATATGATAGAGAACAGTTGTAAGTATATCCATCAATCACAGCACAAAGTCTTCACGCCCAAGTTGTAAGGCTCTGTGGTTGGGCAAATTATTTACTCGTAATCTAAAATGACTGCATGTGTATTGCAGATTTTTCCCTAATTGCTATGCTCACGAACGTATCAAAGTTATTTAATTTCAGTTTAACACACGCACAAAAAGGGCATTATGTCCATAAATAAGTAGGCGTAAAAAGGTCCATGCCACTCTGTGTTATGAGGAGAAGAATAGCAGAGTAGCACGGCTGTCCCGCCTGTCTATCGTTAACAGCAGAAGACACAGCGAGGCCACTCGGTGCCTCAGCGGGCTGTAGCTGTCAGGCTTTCCAGCGAGTCGACAGCCCGAGTGATAAGACCACTTTAAAAAAGGAGAAATGTCCGCCCCCCCCCATCCCCCCTTTCTCCTTTAGAAAGAAATCTGCTTAAAATACCATGACTGTCTTGTGTGGGTTAGGCTTACGGAGGGTGTGATCATCGGTGACTGCTTTAGGGAGTAATAAACTCAATACAGTCAATGTCTCCCTCTGCTCCCAGCCAAAGTGACTGGCACAGCCTATCAGAGAGCCAGTGTCACTGTTTCCGTCCCTCTGTTATCCACACATCTGCCTTGATGCTCTCAACACTGGATAAGGAAGACACAGCTTAACTGTTGGATATCTAACTGCTTTAGTGGCAAAAATACTCAAATCAATACTTTGAATCAAAGGTGTGAGCAATACACTTGTGCTTTCCTCATAGAGTGAGGTCCTTCATAGAGTCCATACATACATGTAAACAGCAAAAATATATTGTTGTGAATAATGGCAACGGAAGTGGGGACTGACGGTGAGAGTATCAACAAGATATCAGGGGCGAAGTACGAAGGACTCTGGACAGGTTACAGTTTGAATTTTCCATCCTCTGAATGTGGACTGTTGTTGCCAGTGTACAAACTTGAGCTATAGAGAAACACACAGCCCGACTCCCCTGAGCCCTCTGTGTCTCTCTCCCACCGCTCCGTGACCCAATTCCCCCGAGGTTTTCCCCAACTGCCTGTCAAAGTTTTGCTATCAACTATCCAAATAGGAAGGGGGCTTTCTTGCAGCGTGAATACATCCTTTACTAACAACAACCCTACAGAGTTGTAGGTATCTATTTTGCTTGGAGATGCAGAACTGAGGCAACATTCTGATGAGGACGCGTGGAGGTCAACACCTCGGCGAGAAAACAATGACAGATGCAGCAGTAGCACGATAGAAATTCACCGTGGCATCCAGCCCCAGCTCCGACTGTCAGCGGCATCAGAGGGCATCAGGGGAGCCCTCCGCAAAAAAATGAAGGAGGGGGGGGGGGCAAAACTATAGCGCAGGAGAACAGGTAGCGGAGTTTGCAACAGTGTCTATTACGCTGCAGAAAGAATTTGCCTGGGAGCTCGCCTTGACAGATTAGTCCAGCGCCCAGATGGGGCAGTGCATCGGTGAAACAAGAGCTACTTTTATGAGGTACGTAACACAAGACCTGGGGTAGCCACGGCAAGGCCCCGGTAAGCGATCCCTTGATGAAAGTGAGGGCAGTGCTCCACCTTTCATGTTTCCATAGGTTTTATTTGGAGCGCGCACAGACGGGACTGCAGACAGAAATGACAGACAATTAAGATTGCACAAAGGCAAGGGAAATTCAGTATCGAGCTACATGACCCCTGCTTGCCGGCAGTATTTCAATGCATATGGCTGCCTTTTGTAATGAAATTCTTAGGGAAAACCTGTGTGTGTGAGTGAGTGAGAGACACAGAGAGACAGAGAGAGGGAGAACGGAGGGCCCGAAGCTCAAGCGATGGGTAAAACATGCAGTTATATATACCTGGCAGATTCCAGTTTTTCTAAACCCACCTTCATGCATCAAAGAGCCAAAGCAATAGGCGGGTTTGGGGATTAATGTGGAAATAAACCGTGGGCTTTCTACATATCAAAGACCAGATAAGCTTATGAAGTTTAATTCATATGTTTTATTCCGCTGAAAAACGGCCATTTGTGATGATGGCTGGGCTGTCCCGGCAGAATGATAGCAAGCCGATAACGATCCGGCGCCAACACTTCAACTGAATCCATTTCTAAGGAGAAAGGAACAGGTTTGAGAAATATAAATTAACCTCACCTTGCTGAGAGTGAGAAAAGGGGGGGGGGGGGGGGGTCTCCCGCGAATGTCCACTGACAGGGATTTCTTCATCCCAATAAGTAAGACATCTAGTTTGAGCCATAAAGGGACCATGCCGCAGACAGGCAGTCTGTGGCTCCAGACAGAATAGGACTTTTTTTTTTTTTTTGGTGGCGAGAGATGTCTAAATCTGGGGAATGGATTTTATATTTCCAGCGTAATATCAAGGGCGAGCAGGTGAGCTTCCTGGGTTTTCATTCTGCAGACACCCTAATCTTGATCTCCTTGCACATGTGGATGAGGGAGTGAAGTCAGACGGCATTGAAAATGTGAAGGAATCAGAATGAACTCGGCATGTATATATTTATATATATATTTTTTAAATATAAAGTTTTCAGATGAACATCCCCAAACTAATGAATAAATGTGTATTACCTGTGCAGACGAGTGTGGAATGTGAATGCCTGTTTTAAATGCATGCATGTACACACACATTACATCTGCATGGCAGAAGTGGAATATCAAACAGTCAGGCTTTCTACATTCTGTGGCAGCTATGCATCCTAGACATTCACACGTTTATGGGTGAGAAACATGAGATGTGTGTGGTCTGCCAACCACATGGTTTCATTTGTAATCTATACATTTGTTTTAATCCCACTGTAATGTAATGCCACATAACTATACCCCTTGCCTTTTAACATAAACTGACTAAATATGCCATTGAACTGATATTTTGGGTTTAAAATGTAGAAGAACATTCAAACAAAAGGGACAGAACATACAAATAAAATAGGGCTAGTGCTTACTATGGGATCAGTCACACTTTTGGATTATCACTGTATTTGTTTTATTTTTTGGGAGTCTAAGAATGGAGAAACAAATGTTTCATGTTTGAACAACGAAGCTAAGCTAGTTTTCCTAGAAAAATAGAACCGGCGGATCAGGTATGTTTCCCTTCAGAGCGGCCACTGCAACTGGAAACATTTTACTCATTCAGCATGTAAATTATTACAAAATGTTTCACCGCAGACACTTTTCAACGACATGCTGAAACTCCATGAAAATATTCAATTTCTTACATTCCTAGAGCTTCTTCACAGTACAATTTCAACCCAGGAGGTTTTTACAGGATTGTTCCCTTTAATGAGGCCTTGGAAAAGCTTATTTTCCCATCTGCGGCCTCTCTCTCGTTCCCATTCAGTTAATCAAATTACACGGCATCTTTAATCCTGCCTTATGAGCCAGTATATTAACTTAAATTCTTCAGACCCTCTAGCAAATGAGTGGGCGAGATTCAATAGAGATCTATATGCAGCGGTGTATAGGAAAATGGTGAGCGTCTCCCTCTCTTTGACAGTGAAGCCGTAGTGGTGATGATGACACCTCGGATCTATTTTTCCACCACAGACAGTACTCCAAATTGATATTTTAACTCTCAAATGGAAGAGTAAACACATTTCAAAATCGCAATCAACAAATCTTTATCAATTTTCTCCCAAAAGCAGTGATGTGAGGGCAGCAGCATGCTCTGGTGGGTGGGGCTGATGCTCTAACCCTATAGGGTGGAGTTATTAATGGATGCAAGTGTTCTGCCAATCCGTTAATCGCAACCACGCCGAACCACATCATATATCAGGCAGCCTCACACAGACAGCCAGCCAGCCAAGCGATCGCTCAACCAGCTAGACACTGAGGCAGCAAGCCAACGAGCGAATACACTAAGCTAATCAGGCATTAAGGCAGTTACCCAGACAGTCATTCAGATAGTCATTAAGACAGCTGCATAACCAGTAGTTAACGTGACAAAGTTAACCCAACAATGCTAAGAGTAAAGTCTGCCATTCTGTCTGCAAGCCAAAAGCAGCCAATGTCCTGGCCCAAGCCTGGAGAAAACAAGTACAGTATGCAATCTGTACACCATAAACACAATGTGACACTTAGCACCGGGTCGAGCAGAGATTTATCACACACATTCTTGGCTCTTCACTTAATATACTGCACTGCTGCTGTGACCAAACTTTCACTGCAGGCTCTCAAGGCAATGATCCCGTGACAGCGCCTGCCCCTTGCCATCGGCATCTCCCTCTTCCACTTACCAGAATACTTTCTAAATATCTTACTAGACGTTAATCTGTTTTTGGGATTAATACTGAGCAGTATGGCATTCGAGCCCCCGTCGCCAAAGCCAAACTAAATCTCCCTAAAGCGAGACCAAGTTTTGGTTTTGAGCTCTTAATGTATGAAAGAGTACTGTATAGTGGTATTAACAGAGTTCTACAAACAGGTTGGTGGCTTGATGAATAGTTCCTCCGATATGCGGGCAGGCAGGGTCGTATTTCCTTGTTGTTATGGAGCTACAGATTATTTTTAGGTGCACATATTAAAACGTTTATGTTTCACTCAAGTTTCACTGCGGGCAAATGGAGCTGCATAGTCCTACTTGGTTGGACATCTGTGCAAATGACGTACGCCTGGGTCTCTCTTTTTATACTTTTATGCCGCCAAATTTTTTACTATATAGCCCAGGAAATACTAAATCACAGAATGCCAAATGTCAGCAGGCATACAATGATGGTATGTTATTCTGGTTGTGTTGGGGCCACAGTTTGCTTGAGGACAGGCAACAAATTCAGTGTATGCGTGCTGATAAAGAATCCTTTGTGTACTGCTTTGCAAAAACAAAAAAAAAAAACCCCAGGTCGAATGTGGCAGTGGATGGAGGCAGCAGTTGTGTGGCAGGTTGGTCTCATATATTTGAGAAACAGATTGTGAACACATGTTTGATTCTTTTGCGTTCAAGAATTTGTCTCGCACTGTAATCCAAATGCTATATATTTACGCAGTTGGGAGCCTTTCCAAAATAAGGATAGATATCATTCCAAATCTCCTATCCCTTTCATTTTTTTTTTTTTTGCATTTCTCCCCTGTTCCCTTGATCTATGATAGATGCATACGTCAACTAGAATAATGCCAGTGTCCTCCTGTAGAGGCTTGGCATTTTCAATTGTCAACTGGTCTATGCAAACAACCAACATGTTGAGCTTATGGGAAGCTGTATTTATTTTCTAAATTCTGATCAAATCCAATGTTTATATTTGTTATTACATCTGCCATAATCATATTAAAAGTCTCACATGTAAAACCCCTTTAGTTTATGTATTTACAATTAGATAAATTTACAATGAGAAAGGCATACAGCCACCAACTGCTTTATTCTCCAGTGCAAGTATACTACTAGATAAAATGATTAATATGGAAAAAAAAACTAGAAAGAGTGGTTCATTTTGAATATGTGTAGTTACAAATACTTTCTAGAAGACAGACGTATGACGACACACGTATTTATTAAGAAAATCTCACTACAAATGACATGTGTTTTAGAGCAGGATTTTAAAAGCAAGATGAAAGTGCATCACATCAAATGGATAATGACACATTTCTTTAGAAACATTTGAGGCAGCATTGTTCCATATTATCTATCTTCTGTAGGATTTTCCAAACTACATACTTTGAGACATTGAAGGCCTCAGCTTGCATAAGGTATTACAGGAATAATTGTCAAAGGGTTAAATATGTAATATATAAAATGAGGCAATAGTTGAGTGGTGTGTAAATGATAAACTAAGAAAATAAAGCTGGGAGAGAAGTCTCTGCATAATCTAATATTGTATATTTGCTTGGTGTTATGTTCGCAGTCATTCATTATTTTTTGGGAGGTTTGTAAACCCTTGCCCCGACAGCAAAAATATGAAGCTTTTGTTTTTTCTGTCATGAGATGTTTGTTGGAATTACACTAAGCATACATCTGAAGGAGCTCTCCATGTAATACCCTAACAACTGTGACAAGATCCCTAAACAGAAGACTGCTGTATTATGTGTAAAACAAAGGCTTAGACAGTGCATTAGTGACACAAGGAGGAACATTAATATGCAGCTATATTAAAGATAACAGAGTCCCAGGGAGTGGATCTGGTGGTATACGCCACATGCTTTAGGATGCTTTAATCATTTGGGATCTAAAAATAAAGTTACTCAACTTAAAATCTTTTGATATATTTTTATTGGGTGATATTTGTTATTCCAATAACAACAATTATTCCCAAATATATACTGTATGTTTTTCTGTTTGTGTTTTGACAAAATGTTACATGTATATGGGACTAATGTTTTTTAAGATCCTCTAATGGTGGTTTTATGGTGTATTTACATATCCATTTTTTATTTGAATATATATATATATATGTGTACCTGTTTATTTAGTCCAGTTCAGTTAATTAAAGTTTAATTCCATTGCACTTCTGTCCAGTCTGTTTGAGCACCACCTACTTAACTCAAAGCTGTTATAGTTTCTAAAGAGGGTAAAGACTCCCTGCCAAAAGTTGGGTACATCTATCAGTTTGACAGTATGAAACAGTGACGGAACGGATTAAGCAGTTTGCTGACCCCAGTGCTTCAACAAGATCTCTGTTGACAGGTTGTAAATACGCCAGTTAGATTTGGTCACCGTAGTTTATTCTGAAGCCTCAAAGTGGGATTGCACATTTTAAATATGATAGAGAGAGATAGATACTGTACATACTCCTCCTCAAATGAAGGTGCAGTAATAAGGGGGGAAAAAACATGAGAGAAAGGGGTAGCCCACTGCAAAAAAAAAATACCCATCCGTGCGTCAGTCTGTGTCTCTGTGTCCAAAATATACCTTAACTCCTGTGTTGACCCAAGATGTGTTTCCCACAATGTCATTTGAGAGCAGCATGGAAAGAGTATCACTCCGCTGTTGATATGACAAATATAGAGTGGAGCCTTGAGAACGTAGCATAAAGGTCAGCCAGAGTACAGCCGATAAGACTGTATACATCGGAGACCGTCAAATAGCTTTAAAGATGCCATCTGTATGGCAACACGTTACCAAAGCCGTTGACTATACCGTTAAGCTAATGCTATGCTACCCTCCATGCAGAGTGTTGACTTCTGTGAAAACAAACATTGGAAACGTGATACTTTATTAGAGTGGCCTTGTTTACTTATCAGTTTCCAGGGGTCAAGAGGTCACTTCTTGTTTGAATGACCTTTGCAAATCTCCTCCTCGTGGGTGACATTTCAGTGTAACATCCATTTGAGTTCAAAACTTACTACAGCCACCATGTGGTGGTTAAATCTGGACATGCGTATTCATCTCTTTTCCCTTAATCACCATCTCTATCAATTACACCTATTTTTATCTTGATGGGTAACCAAATCTCATCCAAATGTCTTTTAAATTTGCCAATAAAAAATAATACCAACAGTTCAAAAGCCTAGACCAAACTTAGAAGAGAAAATATTGTTTTTGTGGCAAATGAATACGTAATTATTTTCTGGATTCCAGTGTAAAAGAAGAGAGAAAAAGAGAGACTGCGTTCCCTCTACTGAAGATGCAGGGAAGCAAACAAAAACCCTCCCCAGGCAAACATGTGGCAGTAGAATGCCAGAATGGAAATTAGGCCAGAATTATAATAATATTTGTGGCCAGAATCCTTCAGAGGAAGTCTGATACAAAGCTGGTAAATAAATGTATTTCTCAGGTAGGAAGCTGCTCAGGTATTATTTAATTCAAATGAGCCAATGTACACTTGCAGACCCGCATCTCATTTGTTCTTCATACAGTATGTTTGTACACATGCTGGGGCTGGTCACCTGGCCCGGAGGATTAGAATGCTAACCAGTCTACATTCTGCCCACAGCTTTTGAAATGATTCAATTTTCCTAATCTTGTTTAGCTTTAGAGTATGTGGCTTTGAGGCAATATGGCATCCCTTTTCAATCGTGGATCCTTTGAGGACATTTGCATATCTAAATTTTGTTCTGAAAATTCAGGACAGGCTCTGCTTTGCGGCCCACTGAAAAAAATAAAATAAATAAGAAGCGTTGCCGGGTCAACCTGGAGGCTTAATATATGTTTGATGTGTAGAGATAGCCACCTGCTTTTTTTCCCTCTTACTCCAGTTTCTGAGAAATGCTAAACTCCCTCTTGATGTTAATGGGGTAGTCGTCTGCTATTCTTCATAATTCACATCCTCCGATGTAGAAAGGACATTGGGTTTATTCCTACCAAATGGATGACATAAAGTTTTTTTTTTCTTTCATATATACTGGTAAAATAAACTGCTAAAGTTTAGCTATGAGGCATATGCTTTCTAGCTTGTTTGTTTCTCCGTCCTTCCCCTTTCTCATTTTCAATGTTACTGGATGAGGGATTCCCAACAAAAAAAATGCCGGTCTTGTGCAAAATTACCGGATACATTTGAACATTTATTTTCAAAACACAGACAATCTAATATTCTCCTTGCTTTAGGGAAGTAGAGCTAATGGCCACTCCACATGATTCAGTAAACCACCTGATTCTACACACAGATTAAAAGTATTTGATTTAATTCAAAAGGCCCAAACCTGTGTTGCAGAAAAAGAGCACATTTATGTCCCTCATTGGTTTTTACTCACAGAACCGGGCCTGCCGCAATTACCTGCAAGAGTTAATGTGCAGCCATCTGTAAAATAATTGTGAAGTGCTGAGAGGTTTTCCATTCCAAGTGCTCCCCAATGAATTGAGTGTTAAGTCCTCATGGCACGATGATGCAGAAGACATTTGTTCCTCACATTTTGCCAGCAGGGAAGCAGCAGCAGACTAAATGAAACCAGATTTCCTGCTCATATTTGTGCAACTGCTTGGTTTACAAAGTAAGCTACAACTATGCACTGTCTCAGGACAAATGGTCTCTTTTGTGCGGTAGTAGATGCTGTAACAATGAAATACTGTAGCATTGTATGTTCTTTTGTTTTTGTTAACAATACACAGAAACTGAGAAAAATGTGTTTCCTATAATGACATACAAATCCAAAATTATAAACAGAAATCATCAGGTTGTAGGAAGACTTTTTTATGCTGATGCACTGTTATCTCTTTTAAAACAAACACACCTTCTCAGACTACAGTACCATAGATTATTCATTTTAGTGATAAATAGTAATTCTCTCAATATTATAATGTGCTACTTATACAAATAGCATCAACACATTTTTATCACCAGGACTTTAGAGCTGCTTCTCTTGTAAAGGATGTGTGTCACAGAATATGAATATTGTTTCAGAGACTTTAAAAGATGACGTGAAAAAAAATATATTACTCTTTCTAATCCCAAAAGACCATCTCGATCTCGGAGCTCGGATGCACACTGTGAATCGAGTGAAAAAAAAGGAAAAAAGTATTAAAAAGGGACAAATATCGCTTCTCCATTCGTCGCTAGATGTATGTGATAAAGCCAAATGTCAGCAAAAATACTAAAGCCGTATGTCAGCAGAGGCGGCTGACAGACGGCGGGGAAGAGGTAAAAATGTTCTATCATGTCCGACAAGGTGTTCTTTTTGAGATTTAAAGATCACTGCACAACTTTAAACATGTTTGTCACTTTTTACTCTGACGCGGGGAACTATCATGGGCTTCACAAGAACTTTATCGGCTCAGGCTCAAGGTAAGGGAGAGCGAGGGGGGGAAGAAAAAGTCCATTCCCATTTATCTTAGCCAGGTTCCCTTCAAAGGCAACAAATAAATTACAGTGTACATTTGATACAAATTGATTTCTTAACTCAAATAACAATGTTGTCCCCCCGGTCAGGGCCATGTGTCACTCAGTCGCCAGTCTGAGTGAAAGCCTCAATCTGTCTCTGTGATAGAAATAGGGCTGACACATCTCCACCAAGGAATGCTAATCACGCGGGCCTGGCCTGGCCCTTTGTGGGCAGGCTATGATAAGGAAAATCAGTTTCCCCTCCTGTCAGACAGTGGGGCCCTGCGCCCTGATCGCTGTCTGGAAGGAAACAAGCCACGGGCCTGGAAGTTACTGTCCTAGTTGTTTTGTTGTCTCGGTGTAGCTACATGACGGAGGAGAGAGAGAGTGAGAAAGAGAGAGAGAGAGAGATAGGTGGAGGGTGGGATGGCGGCAGAGGTGTGGTGAGCGAAATAAGAGAAATGTAAGGAAGACAGGAAGAGACAAAAGGTGACAGGTGGATGGCGGAGGAACGGTGTAAAAGATAGAGAGAAAGAGAGGAAGAGTATCAAAGAAACAGAGTGAGAGGGAAAGAGAAGGAGAAACGAAGGGAGAGAGAGCCGGACTGACGCTGTGGTTTTAAAGCCTCGGCGGCGGGGCAGCTGTAGCATCTGAGACGGAGGAGCTGGAGTGAACCTCCACTGAATATCTTGAGCCGATCTTATCAACGGCCGGGAGAAATGAGATATTGGCAGGAGCTGTTGAGTGCTCTCACAGCTGAGCAGGTTAATAGGGTTGGAAGGCAGACCACAGGCTAATTGGATTTGCCGTGGCTTGATAAACAGTGGCCAGCCAAACATACAGGTCGACTTCACCACCCCTCCCCACCCTACCCTACACCCCCTAAACCCACTTCTCTTACAGACCCCCCCTCCATAACCACAGCAACCTTAGAGAGGGGAGAGCAGAATCAAGGCTATTTTCTTCTCCCTATTCCCAACAGGCCATGGTGTGTGTGTGTGTGTGTGTGTGTGTGTGTGTATGCGTGTGCATGTGCGTGTGTGTGTGTGTGTGTGTGTGTGTGTGTGTGCGAGTGTGTACATGTGTGAACGAGAGAGAGACAGAGTTGGCCATCTACTGATTTTAATCAAATACCATTTAACCTGTCTGACCTCCAAGAGTCATCACACATGGCCAGATCAAGCGCAGTTGTTCTCCCCTCTTGCACGGCATTACAGCAGCGGGTGTAAAGAGGTTCCTCTGTGTAAAGTGTTATTTCAACACCTTTTCTTTCAAAAAAGAGAAATGCCGGGTTTCCACATCATCACCCTTTTTAATCTCAGATCAAAACAAGTATTATTTATTCGATAAGACCCAGTTACAGCACCCTGTCGGGGAGGGGGAGCTTGTGGCTTCAAAAGGGATTCAAAGTCAGCCTTGAGTTAAAAAGAATATGGACTGACCAAACGCAGGTGCAGGAAATGCGTATGGGTATATGGGCAAATGCGATGCACTACAAAAAGGAAAATATGAAAAAATTAAAAATAATTCCTCAAAGAAATGTATTCCTGCAATGTATTCAATGTCATCAAATGGAATTCTATGTTTGCATTGACTGTGTTTGATTCGTCAAGCCGAGATACAGTTTCGGCGATGAAACCATTCTAAGGAGGTGTTGTATGTTTGCTAATGGTTGCTTAGACACAAACAAGTGAAAGCCTACGAATGATCCAGTCAGACTGTTTACGTGCACAAACCTTTGCCCAGCGGGAAGCTCACATCAAAGACTACACTTCCCACTCTTCTGGGTTAGAGGCCGTCCAATCAGCAATTCAGAAATCCATACATCTTTGTTTGGGTGTAGAAGGCAGAGGCTCCTCTGACTAACTTTTGTTCCCTAAACTTGTTTTGATCATATTCCAGTAGGTGGCCAGCGTTTGATTCTGTATGTTTGCAAATGTTTTTGCCAATGTGCTGTGTACACTTGGGTAGAGGGTCTTATGTGAGGGAATTATTTGTACTTGGAGCGTGAGGGCGAGGGGGAAAGCGTATCCATCGAAATCTATTTACAAGGCGAGGGACTTTGAGAAGCAGGCGACACAGACAGACACAGACAGACACAATTTTTTTTGAAGGAATAGTACCCACTGTGAAACACCCTGGGGTGTCACACTGTCCTCATTTATATAAACAGCCCCAACCGGTGGATAACTCCTCTGCATACTTGGGTATAGCCAGATTGGCTTAGTTAGCGAGAACCCCACACAAGACAACCCAAGGAAAAAGTATTTGGAAATAGAAAGGGGAGAAAGAGAGGACAGCACATCAGGCTGCCTCTGGATATCCATTCGCGAGAGAGAAAAAAAAACATCAAGGCCTCAGACGGCTTTGAAAGGAGAAACTAAAACAGTGATTGATGTGGAAAGGGATGTTGGACGTCAACTGTTGGACAGACTGCATTTGGTAAAAGTTCACAAATTTGCAGATAAGCCCCAATGTAAACCCAGAGCGAACTAGCCGAAATAATTATAATGGCCTTCGGGGACAGGCAGGCTACTATCTGTTTGTAAAGTCCATTTTTGGATAGATAGGTTTGTAACATTAGACAAACATGGACAATTTTACAGTGTGTGTACATTCTGTAGGAAAAATTATATCAGCACTGGGAGAGGGATAAGAGCACAGAAAACTAGACTTAGATGGCTCCTATGGGTCCTGCTAAATGGACACAGTCGTTACATTATAAGAGGAAGAGATCAGGAGGAAGGAGACGGGAGCATGACAAAGAGAGAGAAAAGAGGGACAGAGAATAAGAAAGAGGGACAGACTCTTCCTTCATCTCTTTATCTCAACCATTGTGGGGTGATGGCGGGGTTGGGAGGGGGGGCATTTTGGCATGGGCCGTCTCACAGACTGAATTCATCAGCCCCTATAACTTCAACTTGCCCATAAAGAATTTATGAATCCTCGGATAGTAATCGGCTGCATCCATTTCCTGAAGAAGAAAGGACAACTGATGTCTGTTAAACAGCCCAAAGGGACTGACCTCCACTCCCGTCTGTTGGGTACACAGGAGGGACACACACACACACACACACACACACACACACACACACACACACACACACACACACACACACACACACACACACACACACACACACACACACACACACACACACACACACACACACACACACACACACACACACACACACACACACACACACACACACACACAAAGAGGCCATATGCTGATACTGTATGTTCAGACTGTGTGCACACGGATAAAAGAAAATCCCACCTATAACTTTTTAACACCTTGTATTTGAAATTGTTACACGTGTAAACATTGCTCGCTATGTGCAACAAAAAAAACGGACTTAGTTGGTTTTACTTAGTTACAAATGAAAATGGCTGCTTTTGATACTGGTTGTATACAGTAGACAAGGATAAACAATAATGTTGTGATCAGATGAGTGATTGAAAATGCCGACTTTCTGTGCAGATATTTGATTGTACACATGTAAGATGTGATTCTTCTGAATATGTATTATTCAAGTCAAGAAGAGGAAAGACAAATGAGTAAGAAATAGGTGTGATTTTTACAAAGTCTGCAATTAAACTCACATTTAAAGGTGCTAGGAGGAATTTTAAAATATTTCTGAAACAGTCTAATTTTTCCTCTGATTATCATAAATTACATGTAACAGCAAACATCAGAGATCATCTGTGCAAAGAATGCTGTTTTTATATAGCTTTTCTTAATGCCTTTGTCATAAGTACGCTCACAGGAACTACAGCTGGCGTAGTAAAAACACTACCGCTTTTGTCCAAAGGGGGTGCAAGAATGTACAAAAACTGAAAGTTCCTTTAAATGTCACATAAATAATGTACAATATATTAATTTCACCTAATAAAGCAATAGTATTGTCTAAAATACAAACATGCAAATACATCCTATTGTTCTGTCTGTCTGTTTCTGTCTCACTCGACAGCAGTAGCGGATGATTAGCACCTCAAGTTGTTTTTGGGAGCACAAACTCCTCCAGGTTTGGGATCTGGCTGGGCATGAAGTGGACAGAACACAAGCGCCCTTATCTGGCTTGGCCCGTGTTTTCACAGCTGACCATTCCCGTCTTTTTTCCTGACTATCGTCTTTCAGGCTCTGCTCAGATTCCATTCCTCACACATCAGAATGGAGACATTCATCTTAAGGATGACATCTGTGGTGAATTTCACAATAACCTAATAGTCATTCAGCACATGGGGGGGGGGGAAGGCTATAGGGAGGGGGTTATGATTGTGGGGAATAGGGGATTAGGACATATAAAATGCTAAAACCCTGCTACGTGGGTGTGGGGCGGTTGCGCAGAAAGTTTGAATTTGGTAACTCAAGCTAATGTGGTTTGTGGTCCTCCAGAGGCTGGTCAGTAATCCATGGCATGATACATTCAAGCCCAGATATGTAATACGTTTTACCAAGGCCATAGGTTCCATATAATATCATTAGCTCGCAGTTAACACAAGAATTTGCAAGAGAAGCAAGTGTTTGTTTACTTTCCTCTCATAGAGAGTGCTGTTAAAGCCAAAAGTAACACCACATTTGACATTGTAGGAACACGTGTCATGCACTGAACTGCTTGTGTTGGTCTCACTGCCATGGTTACAGAGTGGATTGAGTTTATTTTCTATTCCTATACACCCGAAATACATCAGTTTGCTTTAGGGTGTATTAAAGTGAGCGTCGTCATTGTTCAAACAAATTACAAATCCCCAGTTTATGTGGCTCTTAATATTGTTAAAGTTCACAGCTTGACACATTGTCAGACAGACAGCAGTGTTTTATGAGAACTATCTCTTTGCCCCAACACCTATATGTGATTTGTATCTGCCATGATCCATATGGTGTGGATGATGTGCTTTGAAGAGACCCATCAGTCAGTTAATCTAAAAGAAAATAGTAGCTGCAAGATATCTCTCTCTCTCTCTCTCTCTCTCTCTCTCTCTCTCCTCAAAACAAACCAAAGCTAGGGAGAGGGAGAGAGGGCAGGGGAGAGGGGGGATTCAAAGCAGAGCAAAATCAGCTCCTCTCAGAGATGGAGAGGGTGGTTTAGAGGGGGGATTAAGGCGCTCCCTCACTGTGGAGCCAGCCTTTATAAAGGTACATCATATTACTTACCAGCTTCACACTTCCATAGATATATCATCATCGGCCTCCCACCAAAGCATGGCTGTTATGCCTGTGTATTCTGTCTCAAACAAGATTAATACTAACATACTTGTTGTGTGAGGGAACATAGTGACAGTAAGCTGACAGTACCTACTGTATGTAAAGCTTACGCTCAATTCAATGTCTGGTTTAATGTGTGACCCTGTGGAGATCACACAGTAATGCACCTCAACTCCGGATCAGCTCTAGTACGACACCTTGTGAATGTATTTCAATAGACGTACATATAACGTAAGTATCACATTTTGTGACAGTGTCCTCTTTTTTTCTGTAGGGCTTTGAATAAACGTACTATTGTGTAAAATGTTCAGAATAGCTTTGTGACTATACGGTGATGTCCTGCTATTTATTTGGAAAGCTATTGGATGTCCTTCACAAACCTACTGTGAACTGGAGAGTGCTACCTTTCAATCTTTTTGCAGCAGCATATATACAAAATGGAATAGAGCACAGATTGTATCCTGGAATTTAGACACATTTCTGGTTAGTCCCCCAACTGAATCGCGAAAGACCTCTTTATTTTACACCAATTAAAAAATGGAAACCCTACAAAGCTAATGTGTAAAAAAAAAAATATATATATATATATATATATATATATATATATATATATATATATATAGAGCGAGAGAGATACATACTCTTTCATGTCAAGTCAGTGTCCTAGAGTAAGATTAGTGCTGCTGTGAACATGTTTGACTAGTCAGTTCACTGCCTGGGGACTCTCCCCAGGCAAAATCCATACTCAGAGTCCAGGGCTGCCTTCAGAAGCAAGCCACGGGAATGATTAGTGCTGCTCAGCTGAAAGGCACAAAGGGGCCCGTTGGCCGGCCCTGAAAGTTTCAAAGTGAAACCGGTACACCTTGTGTCTGTGTTAATTGATCACAGGCACATTATCTTGCCTGTTCGAGGCTTAATTTGCCCTCTGAATCAACACCTTTTGTCGACTACTGCAGTCATTTGTTGGAAGGGGAAAAAAGGAATCGCTGCAGCTTATTCATTCCAAGCAGGTGTGAGTCCCAGCCAATTTTCTGCTCCCTTTTGTCAGTTAGCTTTCTCGTGCAGGTTTAAGAGCGTTTTTCTTGACACAGAGGAATTAAGCTGCCCCTTTTCAATGTGATGCATCAACGTTATAGAAATCTAAACAGGAATGGAACATGCAGGGTGAAATAATGTGCATGTGTTTTGCAATGAATGAATAAATGAAAATATTTGTCCAAAGGGGAGATGATGTGATAGGGGTGTCCTGGTATGGTTACCACTTCCCATAAGGGTTGGAAACGGAAAAACATTGAGGTCAACAATTGCAATGACTGTATATATGTACGTGCCCACATTTAAAATAAATAAATAATAGGTGCAAATAACAGTAAAGCACATTTTCCACTAGGATACAACACAATACAATCAGTATTTCAACCATAGGTATTTATATTTAATCGAGGCTTTTGACAATTCATGCATCAGTGCCTCAGAAGATCAGGAATCTATGAATACATAAAGTGAGAAAAATAATATGAAAAAGAATAAAGCATAACTTAAAAACACATCTCTCATGTAGCTCACTGACAGGTATAATACATTTATACATTATTTGCGGCTGTACATCCCAAACCTATTCTACTTTCAAGCCGTAAACAATGTTGAATGCTGGTACATGTCTTTCAAAGCTTTTTTCAAAAGGATAGGACTTATCTTCATTCACATTGTAATAATATTGTCACCTTAGTGGAATATTGATGGGGTGGATATGCCTTTGCAGTAACTACCCAGAAGAAAACATTTCAGACAATTCATACAGGCAACAAAAAAATAGTGAAGCTAACAGAACTGACTGAAATAAGGAACAAATTACGATAAAAGCTCAACTCTCACTGTCTTTTCCCTCTAGCTATAGATGACAGTTATTCTGATGCAGAGACTATGGTGGCAGCTTTGTTTGTTTATTAGTATATTACTTTTTGATGTGTATAAGTGTAGCAAGCTGAAGCAAACTATGCATGATAAACTACATAATTTAAACTAAAAAGTTGAATTGGAATACCTGATATAAGGTGTTAGCACATTTTAATTGCATATATTTGTGGGGAAACATAAAGCTAGCACTGTCAGTTTCATAGATACACTAAACTGACACAATCAAACATATTTTCAGCTAAGGCAGATATAATTTACTTTCAAATTTTGGGGCTCCAGTAACAACCTCCTAACAGGATAATTGCATGCCCTTTACTGTATTGAGGCAGTACTCAATTAAAAGTAAGTCCTATTTTATTAAAAACATGTGTTTTTCTTCTTAGACTCACAGGCCCCTGACAAGGTGTTAAATGCCTTTGAAAAAGTGACTCATAGGCTTATTCTATATGACACTGTTGGCTTATTACAGTCGACAACTCACTATGCATTGGCTATGCGATAAGGATGTTATCGACACCGTGGTGTCTGCGCAACGAGGGTGATTAGAAGACGTATAGTACAAACACTTCCATTTTGACTTCAGAAACCTTACCTCCACCCATTTGTAGCTGCACAAATCTATCACAGGAGGGGATCAGCTGAGGGAAATGTGTATTTCATTTCAGTTACCGTCCCTATTCTTAATGGGCAGCCATCCAGAGAGAATGAAATGATTGATTTTTGTCATCCTGAATGAGGATAAATGAATCCATGAGGAGGAGGTGGAAGAGGAGTAGCAGGAGAACGAGGGAGGTGTGTGTTTGTGTGTGCGTGCGTGTGTGTGCGTGCGTGCGTGTGCTTTCCTTGCACGTCTGGCTAGACAGAAACTCAGCAAACCTGTACGGCCGTAACAGATGGAGAAAAGAATAGTGTGTGTGTGTGTGTGTGTGTGTGTGTGTGTGTGTGTGTGTGTGTGTGTGTGTGTGTGTGTGTGTGTGTGTGTGTGTGTGTGTGTGTGTGTGTGTGTGTGTGTGTGTGTGTGTGTGTGTGTGTGAGTGAGTGTGACTGAGAATCGCTGCCCGTATGTGTTGGCGTGTGCACGCCTCACATGCACACGCATGTTCACTTATACTTTGCTTCTAAGGTTACCTAATGAAATATTGATGGGCGATGTGGGAAGTGCGGGGGCTGGCTTGGCTGGGGGTTGGTGGTGTTGGAACTGTAACTGCTGCTTCCTGTAGCTTGGGACATCTCTGTCACTCTGGATCTGCCGGAGACAGCCCGGCCCTAATTTAATCTGACTTTGAATGAGTCTGTATCACAGGAGGTAAAAAAAATGTGAACTTACTGCACTGCAAAGAGGAGCAGGAGAAGGAGAGAACGAGGAGTGACAGAGAAAAGACGGTGTCAAAATACACAACTCAAACATTTCAAACGCATCGTAATCAATATTTAACATCGCCTGTCAAAGATGTCTAATATATACTTTTTACAATGTGACAGAACAATGAGCTCACTGTATAGACGACACAGGGCCGCTCAGGCTTATTATAATGTCTGACTGATGTTATACTGCAAGTGCGACTCCGCTAATGGACTGAGATACATCTCGGGGTTCTTTTTATGATTAGATGCAGTTAGCAGTTTCTCAGGGAAATGTGGCAAACTGTGAACTGTTCGACAGTGACGAGCCGCTCTACAGAGTGGCTGCTACATAATTACCTGCCTCTGACACCATTTAGTGTGTCCATCTCACCACAAAACCCGAGACTGAGGTCTTTTAATAACTACCACGAGTCACATTGTTTGAATCAAGGGTGGCTTTTCCGATTTGGCAATGTAAAGCTATAGAGGCAATATATTTCCTTGCTAATGATCTCTCAAAACAGCTGTGTCTGTAAAGATATACAATGGTCATAGGAGAGCTTCCAAAGTCAATATATATTTAAAGTGCCATGTGATTCCCTTTTAGCCTTTGAGATAATGTTAAACGTGCGTCTGAGTGAGGACAAACCACTGAGACTCAAGAGTAGACATGAAATTGGGCCGAAAATGCTATTTCCGTACACTCCCAAACAACTTTAGTTCAAGCAGCCAGTTTTCCAGTTGTGCTGTGTTTTTAGCGGACAAGTTTAATCCAGGTTCTTGATTCCACTGTGTCTAAATAGCTGGATAGATGAGGGCGCGTGTGCCAATAGTTTATGAGTTCCCGAGGAGAGCTGGGAATAATTGATGCAGCTCCTGTGAGTTCAACCAAAGGATATTGAGACGTTTTAATAATATATTTAAGATGGAGCAAATGCAGCGCCACTGAAATGAGATATCATTGACCAGCCAAATACTGTTCCGAAACGACATCCACGATAATTGCACAGCAAGTCACATGCAACTGCCAAACTAAATGAGTCACATGCTTGCAAAAATGTGAACATGGTGTTTTGATTTGTTTGGCACCCGCAAATGCCAAAAAGCCATCTCAGTACTCATCTTTGCGGCACGGATAACTAAATGTGCCAACCTGAGCAAAAGTTGGTCTGTGTGGAATGAGAGTGATTTTTTTTTATCTTGTCCATCATTCTGTGTGTAGCAAGAGTTTAGGAATAATCTGCTAAAAATCTACTGGTACAAAGATTATACATATTCCATTCTCAAGTGCTTCTCTATCTTAGCAAGACCAATCGTAAGCCTTTCAAGCTTCTCTTCAGAATAAACATATCTAAATCACTCCACACTTTCACTCACACCTTTTTTTAAATAAACCACTGCACGAGAAAAATAGAATTAATATAGTTTATATTTATCGAGGCCTCTTATCAGAGTGGCAAAATGTATTCGACAACAGTAAACACTATGTTTTTCTCCTCGCTATCTCTGCTAACATGATGACGGCTAGCGTGCACTAATCTTGTAAAGTCAACCTTTTAAAAAAGGGAAGAGACGACAGATGGGGCCGGGGAGAAAAAAGGGCTGGACGGACAGCTATGTACGGGATTTGTATCCGCGCTGGGAAGATGCCCCTGTCCATATCCAATGTAAGGTTATAGGAATATCATAATCCCCTCCTCTGAGCTTCTTTGCGCGGAAGATGATGACTAAATTTCCAGTGTCTTATCACACACTCCCAGACTGGAACTAGTACAAGGGGGTTCTGAGGAAGGAACCCAGCATGAAAAGTGCCGGGGATGAGATGATCAGATTAACGGTGGCTATTGGATTTTGTTTGTGGTGGTTTGCAATCGGAGCGAAGCAGGCGTTGTTCAAAATGCCCATGGAGATGCAAAGCCTCCACCGATCCTTTCACCCATAAGAAAAAAAAAACCTTCTTCCTGGGGGTTTTTCAGGAGGGTAATGTGGGGTACTCCTGCAGGGCTAGGTGGGGGTTGCGTTGGGACGTGGGACACACACACACACACACACACACACACACACACACACACACACACACACACACACACACACACAAATTTAACACTTCAGGGGGCTTGGAGAGGAAGGGAGGGGGCGAGTTGTGTATTTTATCAGGTGGGTGGATGCTGGACTACTTCACGCGGTGAGACAAGTGGGATTGACTGGCGGTATTCAGCAGGACACGGGCTGGTTGAGTGTCGACGGCTGCCTTGCGAGGAGGAGGAGGAGGAGGAGGAGGAGACGGCGGTATGGCACTTCAATAAAACCTCACCTGAGGCACAGCAGCAGCGAAGGCATTGTGGATTCAGGAGCCTCTCTCTCTCTCTCCTACACCATGTGAGGGGCTGGATCGGGGAGGAGACACCAGGCACATGCCTCGGAGGAGAGGCGGTAAAGTATAGGGAGGGGGGGGGGGCAAAGGAGGGGATGGGGAGGGGTTGTTTGGCTGGTGTAGGGGATGAGCTCCACCAAAAACCCCAAGATAACAGAGCACAAGAAAATGTGTCATTGTTCAATTAGACAGGAATGAGATCCAAGTAAAGGGATATTCTGTATAGAGAGAATGTGCCCTTAAGGTTCCAATGGCAGTATCAATCACTGTAATGACTGTGGGATAGAGTCTTAATGATGATGAAGTAAAT
The DNA here is from genome assembly GCF_949987685.1 of Ammodytes marinus. Classification (NCBI taxonomy): domain Eukaryota; kingdom Metazoa; phylum Chordata; class Actinopteri; order Uranoscopiformes; family Ammodytidae; genus Ammodytes; species Ammodytes marinus. Next base: position 13,115,962 of record NC_137217.1, on the reverse strand, counting down.
ACTATATACTGTATTGAGGAATGGGGGCTATTTCAAAAGGGAATTATTGCTGCACTCCTAGGAAAAGATTCCTTTAGAGGAGTTACTGGTGAAGTCCAGGACAAAATAGTACAATCTTAAAGAATACAAGGACGTATTGTTTTTTATATTGTATGTCTTGATTTTTGATAATGTTCAAGAATAATATCTCTTGCTTGTATGATTTATTAAGAAGTTCACATCATCCTAGTTTAAAACAAGAGGCTTTAAGGCTGCTGAGCACATGTCTATACTATTCAAATTCAAATGCATGGATCCCTCAAGAATTCTAGTCTGGCAGGCTATTTTCCCACATGTTTAATTTTGTTAAGTGATGCAAACGGATGTCAATACCGGTCTGTACCATTTACCTTGAATACCTTGTTTGGACGGCGGACAAAGAAGCGGCTTTGCTTATATGACATAATACGGCGGGTGCACTTTGTACCCCTAAGCCAGGTCATTTCAATAGAGAGAAAGCCACTGAGTCAGCTTGGCGAGACAATGTCGATAAGGTAATGGCACGGATCAATACCAAAGATTTGGGCCAGATCTTAATTAAAGAAACAACTGCTGATACAAATGATGTTTTCAATGTATTGATATGGCGGGAGGGCAAAGGGCGGGCTGGCTTTAGCGGAGCAGCTGATCAATGTACTTAACATTAGCATTCCTTTTCATCATGTACCAAGATCACTTAATTCTCCCTCTCCTCCTCCTTGTTCTATCACTCTGTCATTCCCTCTCTCTCTCTCTCTCTCTCTCTCTCTCTCTCTCTCTCTCTCTCTCTCTCTCTCTCTCTCTCTCCAAACGCCTTTTTTTAACCATCTGAGGCAGCCAATGTTCCCTCCCCCACCTCACAAGGTGAACTTGAAGGTCTGCAAGGTTGTGCTTGTATGTGTATCAACTTCCTGTGGTCATTGTGTGGTTAAACCAGAGGAAAATCAAAGACACTGTTAAGACCAACAATGGGATTCTGGCATCAAGTGTATGAAAATCACTTGTCTTTCACACAGGGAAAAAAAACACTCTTTCAATTACACAATGCTAATCTTCGGGAACAGCTATTTCTCTTCTCTTCAATGCACAGGTTAATGATGTCAAATCATTGAAAGGGGATTTCTGGATTACTCATATGAAATTGTTGATCTTTTCTTTGTATTGTTCCCTTGTGTATTGTTCTTTGGAAGAACAGGTTGAAAGGAGGAGCTTGTCATGACTTAGAAAGATGAACAAAAACCAACCCCCACATTGTAAATTCCTTATGCAGAGACCAAGACAAGAGAGTCTCTGTTGTCTCCAGGCAACGGTGAGGGGGGGAACAAATTAAAATAAATAAAACTTCAGATGCTGCAGCCTCTCGTGAATGGTAAAACAATAATTATTAAAAGGGAAGCTGAATTGATGGATCCCATTAAAGCTAACACAAAGTCTCCAGAGGCTTAGCAGCACAAACAGTCCAAAGTCAATAGTGTGATTCCCCAGGTATCCCTGACCAGGACCCAGTTTAAAGAGACATCAATCTGGGATGTCAGTTCCCAGCTAATGAAGCTACAGCCGATCAATATTCAGGATACTACCACTACCGTAAATGAAGTACTAATGCTTGTAGAGATCTCACCATACAGGCTTCCCACAGAGAAGTTACATCTTAACTGGGAGGGTCAGTCACAAAACATTGTCAAAATATGACAGTCTGGTTAAAGTATGTATGAGTTGCTAAATGTTATTGTATGTATTATCTATTATGTATTGAGTTGTATGAAGATGGTAACATGTATGTTTAAAGAAAGACATTTGGATAACTGATATCATAACTATCTAGCCTAATGTTTGCCATTGATTCACAATTAAGTAGAATATATACTGTAACTATTTATCTATGGTCACTAAAAAACAATGCATTAAAATCCATATGTCAGTGTCTTATCCCTGTCTCTACTGAGTATAAATGTGAAAATATGACATGCTAAACCAAAAATTTATTTTAAGACGTCTTTCAGGGTCACAACTTGCTATCCAATGCCTAATTCTGGAACATAGTTCACAGTCAAGACAGTTATTTTTTTCTAATTTTTTTTTTGGGGGGAGGGGTGTTATTTGTTTAACAAGAGGTCAGATACATGCTAAGCATTACAGCATTATTCTTCCTGAACATTCTAAGAAAGATCTCTAACTGTAAGTAATTGTCGGCCTACATGTACCACTTTTGGTGAGAAACTGAATAAATGTGATGAGCAAATGAATAATTGGTAACCCACTTATTCCTTTGCTACATGCACATTCTTTCCAAAATCTAAATTATTTTATTCAACAGTCTTATTTGAACCCTTTCTCTCATTCTTTTCATTTTACGCATCACATGTTAATGCTACTGAAAGTTTTATCATTCCCATCCATTATACTAATGCATGTGATACGTGAAAGCTCCTTAAATCATGTATTAGGGCATTGTGCTATGTAAAACAGTCCATGATTTTGACTATTTTAGGGATGACCAGGACATTTGTATTTGAACGCAGCTGATGCTCTCAAAAGAGCAACATGGAAGGAAAAGTGTCTGTAGTGTGCTATCTAATGCATTAGTGTCAAAATGAAAATTGTATATTTCATTTATTTAATAAACAATAAATATTTAATATAATACACAATATATACGTTCACACACACACACACACACACACACACACACATCTTGAACTGTAGGTCCTGGTTTACAGCCTTCACATAGTGCTGTCTGCAAACACAAAAAAAGCAACAACAGCCATTCACATTTTCCCCCTAAACTAAATATTCGAGTAACAAAATAATGAGATTAAAGCATCCACAACCTTTTTGAAATCAAATGCATTGGGTACCAAAGCACTGAAGGCTATGTAGAGTATCTCAATCATTACCAGTTAATAAGAGGGCTAGGTGTGGTAGAGGATTGACTGACACCCTAATACTGAAATAATTTCCACTTTTTCACCACATCCCTCTCACAGGCATGGAATTAGTATTATCACATCAAAGGCTTCCGTTAAAATGGGTATAAAAATCATTTAAACAGACAGTGGCGGTGATTATTCAAACTAGGTTATTTGCCAGGGTGTGTATGTAATACGGCATCGTCGTCAAGACAACTTCATTTCCCACTAAATTGCTGTCTGTCACCAGTATAAGTAAATTTGCTACTGTTTTATCAGCATCATTGTGTCAAGTTAGGGGGATACATCAAACAGTCAATCTGATCAACAGGAAATGAACACACTGTGAATAATGCAATGACTGAAAGGAGAGCGGATTGGTCCGTTGATGTGTGGAATGTAAATTTCCCCTGGGTTTTTTTCTTCTTAAAAGCAAAAAAAATAGCTCTCATCTTTCACTGAAATGTTGGCTTATCATAGGGACTGTATTTATTACCTGTTACTTCAGTGGGCTGACAGATGAATTGAAAATGTATAATGCTGCTGAACCGTAATGTGCACAAACATATGGGTTAACACAGGTAAGAATATATGGAAGGCCTGCTATTTGAAAGCATATTGATACAGTGACCTCGGGTAGTGTTTCTGATGCCAAAACAAGCTTTTGGCCCACACTGAGGTGCAATAATATCTGATTTCACCAGCTTAAACACATAACCAAATAAAATGTCTCTATATAAATTTCACTGGTAGAAAATATAAAAAACAGAGAGCCATTTAAATCCACAAATGCACCTTTCACCAAGGTGACTTTTATTAAAGTTATTAAAAATGCTGAAACCCTTTAACATGAACCGTCTGAGTTTCCTTTTCAACTTTTGTAGGTTTCAGAGGGCTGCCATCGAAACTGGTTTGTGTTTTCAGTGGCAATGGAGCACATATTTTATTGTATTTGGATAAGGACTTGCCAATGTTGCAGTAAAACCAAATGAGAGAAACGTCAAACTAATTTATGATCACACATTTCGCTACTCTGCTACATTTTTGTCATCAAGCAGGTCAGTTAGAAACTCCACAGCCAATTACAAAATTGTGAATCCACTTTCTGACTGTTGTTCTTTTTTGCATCGCTACCTTTAACATGAGCTCACTGGGATCTTTACACCACAGTATTCCAACACACTGAAAGTACCTTTTCTTAAACTTAAGAGACAATCCTCCCCTAAAGATTGGACGAGACAAAAAGATAGAGAAGGAAGCAGAGCCAGAAAGAGAGAAAAAAACAACACATAATGGAGTTTGGAGGTCTTTTGTGGAGCTGATATTGTCTCTTAGTTTGATGTTTGCCTTCGGGATAAAAAGAGCTCCTCTGGAGTAACAATATACACCAAAATAAAGAATTGAGCTTGAAAGAAAAAGGGACAACAGCAATAACGGAACAATGGTGCACAATGGCAGGTATTTAACTGCCCGGGGAGAAGAGGGATGGGTTTACGGTCATGTCTCCCAGAATAACGCCTCACAACTAAGGTCACCAGAAATGTTTCCTGGCTTTTCAAAACCTGCCCGGATTCATTATATTTTGAGGGGATCAGGCCAGAGATTCATGAACAGCGGTTTAACCCCCCCCAATTAGTCAAAGTCCCTCTGAGGCATTCTCTATCTCGTGTTGATACATGAGGCTACGGTGACAAACCCGCCCCGGGGTTAGGTGATTCAACTCCAAAGTGAGTTCAAAGCACTCTTGTTAAACTTGGAACACTATACCACACTGCCGAGGATATAGGTACACCCTGAACAGGCAGCCGTGGCCAGGCGCTGTATCAAAACACATGGAATCTATAGAGAGCATGGATGAAGGCATCACGTCATCACTGTACCCAATGTTAAAATGACACCGGTGATTGTAATGATTAGACATGAGCGGTAAGTCCCAGTCAAAAATAACACATCATTAGCAGAGAAACAAGTACTGGATTTTAAAAAGACACTCACCCTTCTGTCAAGTCAAACTATAAAACGTAATTTTTAACAGCATTTTACCATGATGATGACTGGCTTCTTGTGGCAAGAACTAAGTATAGAACTTAAAAGGTGGAATCAGCTATTCTGGACCCCATTAACATTGTATAGGCTGCGCATTAACACTGGATTTTATTTTCAGCACACACACAATCCAGACAGGTAGTTAGTGAGGAGAGATTCACTGATTTTGACAAAGTGATTTTGACAACAAGCATTCTCCAGAATCACTAACCGCACCTTTAATTGACAATAAATATATGTTTAGTCTATGTTGCCAGTTTTTGGAAAGTGCAATAATAAACTGTTGTGCCTTGTAGTATAGCATACAAAATATAAGGCCTAAATTATTATTGACAAAATAAAAAAAACACATAAATTCCTAGAAATTATTCCCACATAACTTGTAATTGGCCCCAGTCTATAAATACTTCCTGTTAATACCTTATATTACCTGAGCCTCATGTTACATTTAGGCTGCGTACACACATGGCCAATATAGAGCTTCACTGTAATATACCCATAGTTATAGATCCCATTTTCCTCCTGGTCTTTGGCATCACAAGTAGTCCACAGGATTTGTTTCAATAAAGCAGAGTACTAATTCAGAATGGTAGTACGGTAGTCGATTTAGTGGTCTGCTTAAAGATGATAAAATAGAATATCCATAAGCTATTGAATCAAATGGTTTGTAGAACTTGGGAGACAGCTTGTGCATATAACAGTGTGAAAAGTAGATTGTGATTGTTATATCATAACAAACATATGATTGTTTTGGTAGTTAGTACTTTCCAATTATAACAACCTATCTTCATGTTTACTTCCAGTGCACGATATAGTGTGATAAACCAAAAACAAAGTGAATTGAACATACATAGGTTGGGGTGGACGTAAGGCTTACAGTAGGCCTATGTTTAATTCAAACCAAATATGTATTTATTTATTGATGATGACAGTCTGCTTTAACTTGAACCTGTTTTGTGGCGTACATGTAACAACATCTTAACCAGATGGGTGGCGGATGTGAAAATACATATGGGTCTTTTAGGATGGGACCAACATATGACCTATTTTGTCATTTAGGTATGAGGACCTTGGTGTACAGTGATGTAAGCAAATATATGGCCATTTTGCTCTCATCTCTCCATAACAGAAATATTAAACAATTCCTCACTCCCAGAGGAATTGGCCCAAGTCCAATTCAATTTTTTCTTCCTCCTGATTCTCTAATAGAGTTGTCAGGAGAGTGGAGATTTTTGCCTTTCAAAACTGCTTTTTGTTTATCTATATCTCAAAAAGCTTTCTACTCATCAGTGAGTAATTCCAGACTGTTCCAAGATGATAGGTGAGTGAATAAGAAACATCGCCTGAAGCAAATAAAGAAAGTGGCAGAAAAGAGGGAAAAAAAGAAAAATAAATATATAAGAGGCGCAGTGAAGAATGCAAGGAAGATAAATAAGACAGATACTTTGTTTCATTGTCAGTGGCACTCCGGGGTTATTTGAAGCACTTATTTATGCACTGTAAGCAGAACAATACCGGCGAGCAGAAATGATTAAATACAGACTCTTCAAGCAATAGACATCTTATTGTAGTGGGCCCTGGCTTGCCACTGGGCCAGCTTGATAAAAGCACTATGAGCTGATAGCTGATACAATTTGCCAGCCGATTTGAATGGGAGAGGCTGGGAGGAAGGGGGCTGCGGCTCAGTTGGTCTGTCGCTGACAGCCTGTATAAGCTATAATAAAATCATTAGAATGTAAATGCTTTATTGCAAAATAAGAGCCTCAAGCTAGGGTGACATTATCTGCCGCCACCCCCGAATGAAAGCGCCGATTAGCATTCCCTGATTCAATGATAGAAGCAACTTATCTTTATTAAAATTTCTCAAATCGAGTCTTCATTTTTTCGTGATTGAGTTTTAAGCAAATGTAATATCCAGTTCGGTTTGTGTATGAAATGGGTGTGGGGGAGGGAGGGGGGAGCAGGGTGCCCCAGAAATAATTAGTGTACACAATTCTTCCCTACATGTGTTTCATAACCAACAAATTGGATTTCATATTTGACGTGTCACTATCTAATACATTTGCATGAAAATGTGGGGCTGAGTTTACAGAATAATTACTGAAAGTGTACACCTCTTTAACATGTGTCTCATAAAAATGAAATTTGATTTGTTTGAATGTGACTATCACGGTCTTGCCAAATAATTGTTGTGGAATATGAGGGTAAGACTCTGACTTGATTTAGACGTTTATATTCATGACACACACACACACACACACACACACAAACACACACACATTTTCAGCTGAGTCTTTAAGCTGGGCATTGCTTAGTAGGCAGCCAAGTCAATTCTTATGCAAATAGCCTGTGACTGAGTATGGGATATTATATGCTGTAGATCAAATGTCATACTGGGAGTAAGAGTTTGTGTGATATAAAAATGGCTGACTTACACATTGTTCTGTATTATATGCTTCCTAATTTGATATTCCTATTTAATCTTTTAGATGTTATAACCCCAAATGTGCAGTTGTCAAGGAATGCTGGTGACATAGATGATATCCTTTAAGTTGTTAGTGCAACATGTCACCACTCTATTCAAGTAGCGGATGTATCTGGTGTCATTTTCATCTTTTAACCCTGGCTCATCTTGTAAACCATCTGCCAATAGTATTTGGTCTGAAAGTCTGTCAGTTGGACATACATTTGCTAAAACAATTAGTTTAATTGTGCATATAGCAGGGATGGAAACTGGTTTGAATGAACGGAAATAAAATGTGCACGAAGACAAAACAGAATGACAAGGAGACAAGTTTTTTTTTCAATCCGGTAAAACAAAAAATGCTATTTTCAAATCATAATTTCGATCATTTAATTTAGGAGAAGGTAAATAAATAACCAACAATTATCAACGGCTTCATTAAAAATAGGTTCCTTACTAAATGCCAATGTTATACTGCACGTCCTGGGAGGGGGACCCTGAAGTTGTCCCACTATGTATCCCGGTGAACTTGAGGACATGTCTCTTGGGCAGCTTGAAGCTCGTCCTTGCTCACTTGGAGCCCTTTAACCATCAGCATTGTGCAGAGGAACACCAATACAGCCCGACGCTAACAGAGCCAACACCATGCCTTCCACACTGACAAGACAATGTGTTGCTTTCAATTGCAGTCAATGTCAAGGTTTTTCCACACAGAACATCCAAAGATGCGTGCTCTGGAGCGGTATTGTTAAGAGCTCAGGGGTAGTCCTACACAATGCACTTGTTATGGTGCACCCGGAGGATTCGCAGTGGAGTTCATGTGCCCCCTCTTATAGGAATCACCAGGTCATACATCTTGTGAAGTAAATTCAAAATCCCAGACCTCTGCCCCATTCATTGAAGACAAAAGGGGGGACACAAATTGGTCCAAAAAAACACAGTGTAAAAAGAAAAGCTTACATTAAGCTCAAGGGGACTCGAGGGACCCGGGCCAATCGTTGGACGCGGAGAAGAATGGTGGTTGAGTTCGGGACAGGGCACCAGTAGATAAATCACTGCCATCATGCAGATTTACTGTGTTGGAGGGAAAAGATAAATGTGTAAAAGGGGTGTGTGTCAGAACCCGCGGTGCAGGGCCACACGGTAATGCTGGGTCAGTAATTGAACTTTTGCTATAATTATCCTGAGGAGATAATATTAACTTATAGTCTTTGCGTGAGAAAGAAGCTGGTCCATAATTCATTCGCCGGATAGGGAGATGGTGCTGGATGGCACTCTCTCTCACTGTCCCCCTCTCTCTCTCTCCTTCTCTCTCTCTCACACACTCTCTCTCTCTTTCCCTACGCCTGCATTGTGTTACTGAAATATGACGGCTCCATTTTTATCCTGTCACAATGACAACTGATGGGCTTATTTTCCTGTGGCCCAGGGGGATGATGAAATAGTAAGCAAACATTCTTTCTCAGGGGGAGAAGGGTGCTCCATCATAGTGGCTGGGGCCGCCACCGCCGCTTGTGTTGTGTGGCAATAACAGGAGGTTATGGGATACAATACACTTGGCCTCCTCTCCTCAATACAGAGGGCCGCAGTTCCTTTAGTGTCGCTTTTTTGCAGTTCACAACACTGACTTCACTTCATAAAGAGTTCTGTATTTGGTGAGTTAAAAGTTTAATTTTCTTCACTTTTTTTTGCAGTCTGGGGTATGTTTGATTAGTGTTATGTCGCTTTAGCATTCATACAGTAACTGATAAATTGGTTTTGTGAGCGCTGGCCTTGTGGGTCTATCAGAAATAAATTAGCCACATTTGTTGCAACCGATCTACATTAGTCTTTTATCGCTTTTTCTATTTCACAAACTTTATGTAAATTAACCAGGTGTCAATGTCCCATGTTAAAATTGATGTCATGGCCAAGCCTAGCTGATTTATAGAGACGCATCATGTGAAGAACCTGACACCCAAGGGCCCATTATTTACACCAAGAAGCATTGCCTCCGCCGCCACTCTAAGCGAAAGGCAAGGTTGCGACATTTTACACAAAAGGTCAAAATAACACTGCAACTCGGCGCTCGCTGTCTGACAATATCCCATTCGTCTCATTTGAATAACGAGCGATATCGATGGACATTAGCTGAGAGAATGAGGCTGCAGCAGGCACCTGAGGGGGCTGAACACTGTCAGCTCTTATTTTCCCACCGGCCCGGTTTGTTAAAGCGACTGTGTGAAGCAGTGCCGGCAATAACAGCGATAAGAGCATTCCTCCAGCCGTGCGCTGCTCCTGCTGCTACTCCCAGAGTAAACACCATCAGACCCCAGTTTATCACCATGCTAACTGGATTTAGACAAAGGGTTACAACAGCAGCTTGAGCAGATATCCAATGACAACAATCAAACATTATAACGACGCTCATTGTGTGTGCACTGTCATCTTCCATTATTGATATTCAAAGGCGTTATTTTGAATTATAAATGCACGGCTCTAATCCTCATTACTCCATCTTTTTTTTTCCTTTCCGTTGGTGGAATATAGCCGCCTGCTGGAACACCCACCTTGGTGTCTTGTCGAGTCGCAGCCAGCGGGGGCTTTTGTCTCCTTTCTGTAAAGAGAAATGACAGCGTAATGTGATTTACAGGCGATCGCTTTGGCTCAATTAAATTAAGGCCCCAATAATCCACGATGAATGCACACCTACGCCAGTCATTAGGATTCAAAAACAAAATATGGGGCTTATCATATCAAGGCACCATGGGGGGAGCACACCCTTTAATAGATGCGCTGATTCATTTAGCGATTTATGTCACAGTGTGTAATGCGCCCAATGTCTGCTGGCTGCTAATGACAAGTGAGCCTCTCAAGATGCCTGTTTCCCAAATCCATGCAAGAAGGGAAAAAAAAGAAAAAAAATTACTGGTAGGCAAACCACAAAAACACAGCATGTCAAAAGCAAAAATTAATTCATGGGATTTAGGATTACATTTCATTTTATTTTTGGAGAACATTTGAGCTTTTTTAAATAAACTGTACAATTCCGATAACAACAAATAAAAATACTCTTTAAAAAAAATGAAGTAGCAAACAAAGCATTTTTGGCATCTTTCTCTGTTCTTCTGGATGAATTGTGGACAAACTGATTTAAAACATGGCAAAGGAGGAAACCGGGGCAGTCGGGGAATGCTCGGCCACTACATTTTGATTGACAGTGTCATATTTGTAAGAGGGTTATGAACCACAAAACAAGGGTTAAAGGGAAATTGACCCAGCAGTTGACGGGTGACTGATACATTGAGCTGGAGGTCTTTAATCTTGCTGCTGAGCTTACATGAAGCTTATATAACAAATTACAATGCCTACAGGGTAATACATCACCTGATGGATCTCCTTTTGCTTCTCTGTCTTCTCTCCCTTCTCCTTTTCTGCCCATGAGAGACCGGGTGGATTCACTGGAATATATGTTACAGGTACTGACTTCTCTCAATATGATAAAGATGGATGTTCTGTCGGCTTGGAGTTCATTGTAAAGCAGTATTTAGAGATCTAAAATTACTTTAAATATATTTATAAAATACGTATACAGGTACATACAGAGATCAGAGTCTCATATTGACTAGAGTGAGTGTTAAAAATGCCACAAGTATGAGATACTGAGTTTTTGACTGATAAGAGTATCTGTGGAGACAATAGTGCTAAATAAGTTGACAGGTAGTAATAAAGATTATTTTAACAATGTAATTTGCGGAACATATCTCTATTTTGATCAATGTTTGTTGATCATCCCTTTTATATACTATATAAAGTATATATATATATATATATATATATATATATATATATATATATATATATATATATATGTGTGTGTATCTATATCCATTATAATTAGTTAAATATGCTGCTATGATGTGAAGTGTCTGCTCACGTTGGCTTGATTCACAACCAAAAAACCAGACTGTACATTATCCATTGCACCAGGTTCCAACGCCGTCATTTCCCTTCTGAATCCCTGGCATCAGACACTGAGATATATACTCTTGATAGCAGAGACCTTGTCTGCCTTAAAGCATGTCCTGGCTGCACCTGGCCAATGATAAAATGTATGACTTCTCCGATAAGCCCACAAGTAGAACAACACTGTCCAGGTGCAGATTATTGGCAAGGTATAAGCCCTGTCTTGGTATGCAAAAGGAGGCAGATCCCCCCGATAGCTCTGCAAAAGGGATTCAACTTCAGCAACCCAGCTTTAGATGTATTCCGCTGTTCTGATCTCCTCAGTCTAGGGTAAGGTCAGAGGGCAGCATAAGCACTCCGGCTCTAGATACACTGTCAGGATGTCAAGTTTTGATCGCTGTTAATGCAGTTTTCACAAATGTCTGCACGCTCTTAAAATCTGTTCAAAAAAAATTATAAACTCAAACACCCAGCTCACACAGTACATGCCTTGCAGCTATTGCACTATTAAAAAGACCGGATTTCAAAATGTACAAGTCCGACGTTTGACTCTGCTCACAGCTCAACGAAGGTTATATAAAGTTGCTTGTGGATGTGGAGACCTGAGCTGCCCCGATCCATACTCCCAAAGCATCTTTAAACAGAAGTACTGATCTCAGATCATAACCTCTCATGCAGTAATTGGTGGTCTTGGTTCAGGGGCATGCAGTCAGCACTCCTACCAGCGAATAAAGCTGTCTGAAGCTGTTCTTGCAGGCTGACTAATCAGGCGTTACATACAGCCAATCCTAGTGCATCTTCAAGTGGATGACAGAGGCATCTTAAGTTCCCCCTTACCTGGGGACGAAAGCAATCAATTTAAAGCAGTGGGATTTGATAGTGAATCTCTAGCTGTACGTCAGCTATAAAATTGTGGCAAGTGCAGCTTTTTCTGGGTCCATTCGGTTCATTGACGGAGCAAAACATGTGTGCTAATAATGATTTAATGTTTTCATTAATAGCCTTTCAAAGGCTTAAGTTACATTTACCACCATCATGACTTAATTTGAACGTATAGTATCTTTCCTTTCCCACTTTTGTCATGCCTTATGCACAGAGGTCTATCAATGGCTATTTTTACCATCAATGGTAATTACAAACTTAAATGTACTATAGGTAATACATACCCATTGATATAACAAGATGCATAAGCTAATGTAATGCGATAATGTATTGCGACATACCTTTCAGTTCCTAAGCATTTACAGATCTTCGTTCCCTGTTAGTTACTGTGTGTGTGTGTGTGTGTGTGTGTGTGTGTGTGTGTGTGTGTGTGTGTGTGTGTGTGTGTGTGTGTGTGTGTGTGTGTGTAAACGTGTTCACCACATGGCTGTCTGCAGCTCTTCCTGCCATTAAGGTCGTTTGAGGATATCAAAATGTCAGCCTCAGGAAACATCACTCTTAGTCACGTTGGGTATCAATACCGCGTTCAAAACTGGAAACGGTTACAGTTTTCCAAGAGTCAGTTATTTGTTGAAAAAGCACACGACTCGGATTCTCTTATCAGAAAAATATGGACCTGCCGTACTTATACTATGCTGGCTGCGCATGTAACAACTCACATGTGTTTACAATATGGACAGCCCAAGCTTGTGCTACAGAGTATGGTTAAGCTCGGTTGTGAAAAATGTACAATTATTAAAGTCTTTATCTGCCTGCCTTGGTCATTCATACATGCTTATCAGTCAGCTTGTGCCCACACATATACAGTACTTTAAGAGAAGAGTAAATTATTGAACTAGAGAACATTTTAATTTGTTTTCCCTTTAACTAATTTTAATATTATTATTAAGGCTAAAAAGACTAATTTAATTCATTTGTTAAACAAACTGACTGGTTATGGCGGATTAAACTTTTTTTTAGTTTTTATTTGTTTTTCATATCTGCTTGAACTCTTGTCAAAATATGTACTTGTGTTGACAATTAACACACAAAGTTAAAACATTAATATAAGATGGGAAATATGTAACATTAATTTATGTCATTTGGCTTAGCGTTGTGCACCAATATTATTTTGGTCTGCAGACAAAGCCCCAGCATCTCTTGAAACCAAATCCCCCTCCCACCCAAGCACACGGATGCCCGGGACCATCTCTCTTACCCCCGTCTCTCAACAGCTTTTGAGAGGTCTAAGTATAAAATAGCGAGGTGCACTAACAGTATCTGTCCGTTGCAGGATACATATAGAGGGTACGTGGGGAGGCTCAGGTAAGAACTTGCATCAATCTGTCACTCACTTCCCTCAGGGTGATAAGAGAAATTCCAACAGAGAGATAACGCTGGACATTCAACTTAATTCCAAAGGAGGAACTTTTCATCAGTGGGTCACATATTAGCTTTCAGAAAAACCGAGTGCTGCGAGTTTCTTCCTTTTTTTCTGGATTGCACAGTCCAAGCATGAGGATGGCATCTTGAACCCGAGTGCTTACAATTCCAAAGCAGACATGTATTTTTTTGGAAAACCGATATTCTCTTATTTTTCTCAACATTTTCTATCACCATGTTTCCTTACTTGAAATAAACTTGTTCGATAACACAGTGACCAGACCTTTGGTAGTATCTCCCATGTGTTGGGCAAAAACATTACAAACAGTGTGAGAAGTTTTGAGGTCAGATGAATTCTCCTTCTGCATCTGTCTAACAATCTGAAATAACACAGGAGTTGTTTTGATTGTCGTTTTGCAGACGAGAAAATTGTTTTAGTCAACCGAAGTAAATCAATGTAATTTTGCAAGCTCTGGTAACTAAGGCGTGGTGTTTTTGTAAAAACCAAACCCAGATTGCTGTAGGAGCAATGGAAATGTAGCACACAGGAAAAAGGGAGAGTATCAGATCACTCATTTGTGCATACATGGCTTTGGTTAAAGTTCAAAATGTCAACTAATTTGATTTCATGAGGCACAGCTGGCCGCAAATTAAGCGCTAATCATTCACAAATCTTTCTCGGTCACACATATTATCACATAAACATGGAAGTCACAGCTAAATGGTTGCCATTTTATTTTTACTCTATTTTTTTATCAGTTTATCATTTTAGGTGAAATCAGTTTAAGGAACACATGAATGTTTTAATCTTGATTTTACTGTATAGATAGAGCACACTTAATAAAAGAACATATATCATTTTAGTATGTTATTTTGTTTTGTTGTATGTGTACAATCTGGTGTACTTTTGTACTTAACAAGAAATATCCTTTCTGTAAAATTCAGGATAAACATATTGTTCTGCAGCAAAAAAGGTGAATCCTCTCAGTTGCAAAACATTCATTAATAAATACAATCTGCCAACACGTCCCCGAGTATCCTAAAGGTGCATTTCGCTAAGATACTGCAAAGGAAAATAAAGCAGCATGAAAAAACTGACATTGGCATGCGGAAGACAAGCCGTTCCATACAGAGACAATTGATTAGCTTTGTGGTGCAGCAATAGCCCTTACTCAGCTGGGGTTGTGTAAGTGCTAGTCTGGCTGTTTTCTTTTTTTTTTGTTTTTTTTTCAAAGATCATATGGATCAATACGACATGGCACATTTAGGAGACCCCTACACCATACCCTGGGACTACAGAGGCAAGAATGGAGACCCTCGCTACACCACCACCACCACCCCTCTTTTGCTGATTGGAGGGGGGGGGTTGGGGTGGAGACAATAATAGCTGGCCCCGTACACCGTAAGCTTGTTCAAGTGCATGACCAACCGAAAGGGTTTTTTTTTCATTGTCAATCCTTTATGTTGTTTTTTCTCTGTGGCACTTGTCTCTCAGGTTTTCACACAGGATGTTTATTGCAATAGCAAGTCAGAGACAAAATATGACTGTTGACCCGGGATTTAATGGCAGTATTTTTTGTTAGTTTTCTTGCAGGGCTTCTAACAATCAAGATGTCCCCCTGCAAACAAAGACTTATGGGCGGGTGGTGAGGGAAGATAAACACAATTAAAGGTGACAGCGGGAAAAATACTGTTGTTGTTTAAGATCCATCAGTCAATATTATTTTGGACAAAAGGGCAACACAATAATTAAAATATAATAATAATAAAGAAAGAAACTACCTATGATACATGATTACATAAATTGCATGCCTGTTTAATTGTTTAGTAATTTAACGATATTGTTTCACATGAGAAGATGGAATGACTCTCAATAATGATTCTTTTTTTTTTACTTTTTTTTTAGAGAAAGAAAACTTGGATAGACCAAACATTGATTTATGCTTGGCTGAATTTGACAATTTGGTTAGCAACTCAGTTACACAGTTTAACATAACACCTTGAATAGCCACTATGGTGCACATGCTGGGTCATTTAAATAGAATGAATGACTCGTTTGGAGCAGATAACACAAAGGGGGACCACAATTAAAAACCCATACTACTAGTAAAAGCTGCTGGGGGCTGAAATTAGAGGTGGCACAAGGGTAATACATTTTCATTGGGGTCAGCACTGCTACAGAGGCCTCACTAATATATTTCTTTATCTTTTCAACTGTGTTAAAAACAGCTGTTTGGGGCTGTAGCAGATAATTCAAGTGGAGGTTTTTTTGTGTCTATGTGGGTTAGCAGGGAGACAATAGGGACCCATCGATTGGAAGGGGGCTCGACATCCTGGCTTCTTGTCAGCTGAATAAAAAGACCATTACCCCTTCAGCTCCGGTTTGATATACACCACCAGGGAAGAAAGACTTGGGACTTTTACTTCCTGTGCCATCAAGTCATATCTTCTTTTTTCTCCATGCTTTCTTTTTTGTCTCTTTTTCTTCCGTTTATCCCCTAATCATCGCAATCTTTCCTACATTACCCGGCTGAGTTTGTGAAACAATAGAGGGGGGCTAATAACTTTTCCCGGAGTGGCAGTTTTTTGCCAAGGGGAAGAAAAGGGGAAGAACGGTGATGATAAAAGGACTGTGGCCTCGGTCAGAGGTCAGCCACTGTGATCTTATTGTCGTTCCTTTTGGCCCTTTCAAGAAGAGACCTCTGTATGTCATTACTTTGGAATGGAATGTAACCCATTTCTCTCAAAGCTTTCAATGAAATATAGGGCTGCTAATGTGTTTTTTGGTTGGATGTTGTAGTTAACAAAATAAAGGAGGGAAAACATGTTTTAAATGAATAGATGTACAGCATTTCCCAGCCATAACCATAGTTGGCTGAATTCATTATTAATATATTCAAAAAAAGCTAACTTCAACCAATGACCTTATCCTTGTTTAGAAACATTTCTGTTGCACAGCTGTAATAATTACTTCAGGCTTGTGGGTTGGTTGTTTTTTTTAAGTTATTGGCTTATTAGAATTTTTTTTCATACTGTATTTAAAACTTTCTGATCAAGCAACAGACGGTCAACTTTTGTAATATTTGTACAAAATGAAATTAAAAAAATCCTAAACAAGATGGAACCTCGAGGCTAACCCTGCATCTTGTAAGGCTATTTAAGGACGCATCAATGCATCACAATGTAGCGTGAGCCACCGTATACTTGGATATGGATCACGGCTCAGATTTAAGTTGATATCTATCCCCATCGCGCATGCACACACACAGACACACACACACGCGCGCGCACACACACACACACACACACACACACACACACACACACACACACACACACACACACACACACACACACACACACACACACACACACACACACACACACACACACACACACACACACACACACACACACACACACACACACACACACACACACACACACACACACACACACACACACACACACACACACACACACACACACACACACACACACACACACACACACACACACACACACACACACACACACACACACACACACTATCCCTCCCTTCGTCGCCAATTTGATTAATACACTCCAATTTTCAGAGAGATAGTTTTCTTACAAAGAAGAGATCCATTTCGCCCGCAAGATCGAAAGTTAGAAAGCCGCGGCATAATTGATGACCTCCCGGGACAAACGCTCTCATATTTATCACCACCTGACCTTTCCTCTGCTCTCATCCATCATAAATTAAAGTTGTACAGCGGTGGCGTGGCCCTTCGCTCCTCTAGCAGCACAACCTTTTGTCCAGAGGTCCTCTCCTCTGCTTCATTTGGAGCTGTTGGAAGGAGCAGCTTTAAAACCTGCAGTTCAGCACCTCTGCTGTTCAGGGCAGATGGTCATCACTGGAAGCATCTGTCAAACTCAGGCCCCCTCACTAGTGGCCAACCGGCATCTTCTCTTTCCCTTCTTCCTCTTTTCTTTCTCCTGCCTTCTCCCGTATCCCATCAATATCATCGTATCACTTATTGTCCGGTTGTAACTTTTTAGCTCTTTGTTAACCAGCTCCTTCTGTCAATATTTTTCACCTCTGTTGTTTTCCTCGCATTCATATTCGTGCTATGAAACGATGCACTGCTGACTCACATCTGTCACAGTTGGTAATTAAAGGCCCCTGCTTAGAGACACTATACAGTAGATACTTACAGTGAAAATGGGAGAGAAGAAAGAAGAAAGGTTTAAATTATTTAGAGGGGATATTTTAAATTCTCAACTGTAAAAAAACAGCACACGTCAGCTAGCACAATATCGTAATTTAAGTAGCGTCAATGATAATATTTCAGCTGTCTTCTGAGCCCATATGTAATACGGCTGGTTCAGTTTTCTATCACGTATCTTCAGCGCCAAAATCACATCTATCTCACTTCCTACTTTATCTCTCTAAAGACACGCGTGTGCACACACACACACACACACACACACACACACACACACTGACACACACACACACACACACACACACACACACACACACACACACCATCCCCTCACTAAAGGCACCTATTAATATTGATGAGAGGTAGGGCATTAATGTTAAAACTGAGCTTTGGGGCCGAGCCCTTATGACTCCACTCTAGTGATTAACACAAAGCAATGGAATAATTTATCATTTGCGCCATATTAACTGGGTGAATTTTCAAAATCTCCTTCGAGAGCAGGTCAGTAATTATGGGCTAATATCTCTGGCAATTATGGATTTTATGTGTCCGGCTGTCCGGCTTAATGATGGGTAAAATCAGTATTGTATTGATATAGAAAACATGCATTTGAAACATCTTGTCGGATCACTCTAGGTCACATCGAGTCATTAGTCTTGCCGGTGTTGTTAATCCCTTGTTTCTATTGTTGCTTCAAGATCTTTGGGACACTCAAGTCACTGAAAAACGTCACTGAGTGGTGTGGGTAAACTCATGTGTTGAGGATTATATGGAACCCCAGGAAGATATACATATATATATATATATATATTTATATATTTATATATTTATATTATATTTATATTTATATTTATATACAAAGCATACAGTTAATTTTTTTTTTTTTTTTCAAAATGGTTTCAAAACTTGTAAATTTTTTGTCAAATGCCAAGCTTTTGATTTTCTTTGTTACTTAAAATAACTTATTCTGTGCAAATTGAGATAAACCTTGCAATTTTGTGAAGCTGCTCTTCGGCAGTCTTTGAAAGGAAGCAACCGAGAGGGAGCGATCTCATATGTTTATACATTGTCATTCAGTGCATGACTACCCCGCACTCCCACCAGAGGCAGCCTACAAGTGACCCCTGAAAAGAGGGGGTCAGGGAGTAGGTCGTGCGGAATGGCCCGGCTGTTGGCTCCGACACTCTCTGACAGCTTTAAGTAGATCTCTTTTTAGCCATTTATTTGGAGTGTCCGCGGGGAGAAAGAGAGAGCATTGTGAACAAGAGCAGAGCAAGACTTCCTCCTCCGCCTGAAAGGGAAACTAGAAGACTACATACAAGAGCCAACTTTCCACCAGCGTCAGGTTTCCTCAAAGGCTTTTTTTTTCGTTTTGCAGTATTCCAGCTATTTTTAATGTGATAACTCTAACTTTTGTTGTTCCATCATCATCATCATCATCATCTAGCTGGGATTCACTGTCATTATCACACTGTAATAGACACAGTTAACCTATCAATATGACAGCAGTAAGTATGTTGTGCTTTTTTTCCCGATACAAGCTAAAGCTAATGTTTGCAGCCAGTGTGGCTTTGTGACAAACTCTTTCCCAGGCTCCTGTGGTGTTCCTTAACATTGATCTCTTGTTGCTGAATTTGTCACAGTGTTATTGCCCTGGTGAGGCTTCTCCAAATGTCTGCTAATGTTCAGAATGAATGAAGTGTTAATGTCTTTATGTGTGGCTCCAGTTGTTCTCATGATTAGCAAACTGTTTCCCCTTAACAGTCAATCCTCCCTCCTGCTCCCGTATTAGTCCTCATTTCATAATGTATTACAACTGCAACTGCTTTGCTTGAAATCTTGGGTTTTTTTTTACTTGAAATAATGACTATGTTGTCAATTGTTTGTTTTTTTAACAACTTGCCTGGAACCATTTTAGAATGATCTTATTTAAGAAAATACAGTATATATATATTTTTTTATATATTTCATTGGTGGCGGCTATGGATCTTTATTTAAAATATGTTAGTACCTCATTAGCTAACCATTACTCGTAAACATCAGTACTGTGCTGGCATAGTACTATGCATACACTGGTGTCTCTCAAGTATGTGCCTACTCATGGTTTCCCTCTTAACATATTGTTTTGAAAGGGTTCTATCATCAAATAGCTCTTTTAAAGAATAAAAGTAGGATCCAAGCTCATGCATAAGCTGAGGAAGGAAGTTTAGCTTATTCCCCAGAAGGCATTCTTTTTGAAGAAAGATGGTACAGGGTTAATGCAGGACAAGAGCAACATGGAGGTGATGAGGCCTACAACGATGAGTGTAACGCAGGAACACTGCTCGGGTCACATGACTTCCACAATTAGCCCTAGCCTGTAGGCAACTCAGCAAGGATAACACAATATATTAATATTTGTCTAGGAGGCAAAATAAAAGTTTGAAAGATCCCATAAACTGATGCCCAATAAATAACACAGTATGTAGTCTGAGTGTAAAAAGCTTTAAAATCTATGTCAAGGGCCAGCAGCACAGAGTTCATTTGCACCGTGCAGCTGTACTGTACCTTTTTTCAGAAGAGTCAGGTCGGCCAGTCACAGTCTTGTGTTGTATAATGCATTTTTATCTCCACTGCACCAGCAGGCCATAGATTAGCATTATAGATTCTAATTTGAAGTCTTGTCACTGCTTCCCTTGTCTAGAATTGTAAGTGCAAGGGCTGCCATCTGCTTGCAATAATGAGCCTGACAACCCTGGTAAATGTGCTTTTTACTATCTTAATGGCTGGTGTATTGATCTTAATGGACGTAGCGTTGGCTTGTTCTATCAGTCAGAGGGAAACAGTGGGGCACGGTGAGCAACACCACTCCGCATCTAACAGATTTGTTGCTCCTAGGCAGCTCTCACGGCCACTTCATTGAAATCATTAAGTCGCCATATGTTTTGCTAATTTACTGCAGTTTTCGGATGTCGTGTATAATAAGACACGCTCACCGTGAACTTGCTTCTGACACTGTGACAGGCCGTAAAGAATTCTACACTCTCCTCTTTCTTCTCCTCTCCTGTGAGTGTGTGTATGTGTTAGGTGTGTGAATGTGTGAATGTGTTTCTTCATAGGTGAAGGTCCTTTTCTTGTGTAGTTTAATTTCTTTATTTCCCTAATTTGATTTAACTTTAAACCAAAATCTGGGTTAATGTTTTTTTTCCTTGTAACGTTTGGAAACCTGAGGGATCTACGAAAAACAAATAAATAAAATATAATGTATAAAGGGTAGGTGCTATTGATTATAAGCAATGGCAATGTATAAATTAAGTTTATAACTTATTTTTTCTGTGTTTTTAACTTATGGTATATATGTAATGTTGTGTATCTATGTTATCGGATTAAACTAAACTAAACTAAACTAAACTTAAAAACACAAGTATTTCACTTTTCCAAAAGTAAGACCTGAGCAACACCCCTAGTGGCACACTGTGCAATGGAAATGGCACAATCAAGATTTCTACATTGTTATCCTGCACCCATTTGTTGGCTTCAGTTTAAGCCAATGTGTTTGAAGTGCTGGGAAAAGATTCATCACAAAGTCTCATTTGTAACATCATTGACATGGCAATAATGACCCTTTGGCAGTATAGAGTAATGGGTGGCCCTGCCCTTTAACCCCAACCAATGAACACATTTAGTTTGGGCCATCACTCAGTGATTTATTTCTGACAATATTACGGCTTCTGAAGTCGTAGGGCTGGACACGTTGGACATTGAATGGGACAATTATTAACTAGGCCGGACACGGTTCACTTTTGCTCTCATTCCACTCTGTGAAGGTATTTAGAATTCATTCACCTTTCAGATTGCTACTGGTTTATGGAGGGAAACTAATGGGGCTGCATTGCCTGTGGTCCAAATAATGTGTTCTCCCTCTGAAGTTGATTGTTAAGAGA
Organism: Ammodytes marinus; assembly: GCF_949987685.1. NCBI lineage: Eukaryota > Metazoa > Chordata > Actinopteri > Uranoscopiformes > Ammodytidae > Ammodytes > Ammodytes marinus. Next base: position 13,094,145 of record NC_137217.1, on the reverse strand, counting down.
TTATCTAAATGTATTAACAGAATAGCATGTTGTTGCCTATAAATCAGATTGTGCCAAGATGTCCCCCCTGTGGTAGAGAACGTTCAGTGTTTGATAGACAACTAACAGTTCCTCTGTCACAAAAAGTACATAGTGTCTTCACTCCTCCAAAGAGAAAACAAGCTGTGCTTCCTGCTGGGGATATCGATTCAACAACTGTCTGTTTTGAGGAGTAGAGGCAGCCAGAGGTATTGCGGTCACAGTGAACTGAATATTTTTTTTTCATAAATGTTACAAATACTGCACCTTTTACCAGAGGCTTTTTGCATATAACAAGTTACTTTTACTGTATATTTTTTTGTGATTCATGTTGATGGTAATTAAGATAGTGGTAAGTACTTGAGGTGTATTTCATTGATGTGAGATTGCAGCAAAGATAACAAAAGGTGTCTTGTTATAACTAATGGTGTCAACAGTTAGCTGTTGAGCAAACTAGATAAGCCTATTAACGTTTGTATGGGTTGGCTGCATAGTTCAGGTTACATGAAAACCCATCTTAAATACAGAGTGGGGGTTACAGAGGTGAAGAGGGTGGGAAAAGGAAGAAAGAGTAACAAAAAACAGCAAATGTAGAGGAGATGTGGAAAATGGATAGACTCTAGGACGGATAGAGAAAGGAGAGAGAGATAGCAGAGAATGGGCTTGGGCGTCTATAAACAAATCAACACATCTATCACCCAGGGCCTCCTGTAAGGGCCATTGGGTCACTGGTGTGTTTGCACCAATCCCATCACTCACTCAGAGTCGACAGGCCGGCCATTCCCAACCCACCACAGTCTGCTTTTCCAATCCAGTCAACAAAGCCCAGGCCCTGGCACTGTCTGTTTAGCTAGAGGGGAAAACTGTCAGGAAAAGTAAGACGAATGAGCTGCCCTGATTGACTATTTCCTTAGATACTGAATCAATGGGCTTATTATCACTAGCAATTACAGTACTAATACAAACAGATGCTTGGGGAAAGACATCTGCTTAGAGAGATGAGACAACTAGATTTTCAGTCAATAGAGTGAAGAAAGCTCTGTTCTTGCTGGCCCTTAACAGAGGTATTTGTATTCATGTGGGACCCAGGAGCAAGCACACAACAATGCAACCCAAACACATGCAACACACACAGATAGAAGACAATAGTAGGGATATTCATTGCCACTGAAAAACCAATTCATTTGAAATAATAATGCCTACACTGCGAGGCTAACGTGACAATTTACCATCCCAGTCCATTTACTGAAATTCAATTCAATTCTAAGAGGGAACTGGTATATTACTTAAAAATAAATGATCTGTTTATCGAGTAAAATTACTTTAAAAAGGGACCAGATAGATATAGCTGTAATTCAAATTCAATGAATTCAATGTTTAGACTGTCATACGCTTTAAATGACGTGATCCTCTATTGATAGTAAAGCGTGTATGCATTATGAGAACTGAGAAGTACGGTGTATACAGTATGTTTTAAACTATACGTTGGAATAATCTATTTACTTTGAATCCTATTGATGATAATGTAGACAATTGTTAAATGTTTTCTCGTGAAAGTGTTGAATATTTTATGGAAATGTGCCTACTTTTCTACTGGCTTCATTTTATTTTTTGGAGGACCTCTTTGTCTCCCAACAATAGCTTGCCTAATCCAACAGTGGCAACATATTTGACCAGCAGACCAAACATGGCCGCCATGTCATGTCTTGTTGAAGGAGAATAAAAAGGCGACCTGCTCCGCTTCACTTCCTTATTATGATGTGATTCAGTCCACAGATCTCTACACAGAGCCCCGACAGAGACACAATCATTTTTAACACTTTCCCCTCTCTCCCATTATCCGTCGCCAACAATAGCCTTGGCTCAACACCTCTCCTCCCATCGCTGTGACAGTGGAAGCAGACTATGGAGTTTCAGAGGGGAGTGAGGCATATCATTGGAGCTCAGGCCCTGCAAACAGCAAGAGGGCCCGTTCAGAATGGGCTCTGATGGACGTGGTGCCACTTGAAGGGGACATGCCTGACTTGCCGGTCCCTGACAACCGTCTGTGTTTGCCAGGTGGAGCATTGAGGGGCCGTGCCGTCCTTTTTGTCACGGTCTGCTCCGTTACCGTTTCCACGCTGCAGGGCTCTTGCCTCATACCACCATGGCTATAGCTCGCTCGCCCGCTAGCTAGCTCCACGCCTGAGCAGGTAGCCTCAGGAAGGTAGCCGTGCAGAAAAGGTCCGTCCCCTTTCTCTCTTTCTACGCCGTTTCTCACATTTAATTATCTGATTTCTGCTCCTCCCCATGGCTGGGAGGAGAAAAGGATTGCTCCTCACGCCTTCTTGCTGTGGAGAGCGGTTGATTGTTCTCACGTAAGCCCAGAGTGGACTGAATGAAAGGACACCTTCTTGTTTCACATCACATATTAGACCGCTCCGCACAGGCCCAAGTGTTTGTGGGCAGTCAACCTGTGTTTGGAGTCAATGAGTAGAGCATTTCAGCCGTGTCACCAACAGAATTTCCAGGAGAAGGGAAAATCTTTATTTGAGATCTGTTGCTCTGGAAACCAGACGTAACCTTTTTGTTTTCTCTCCATTGATAGTGGTCGACTCCGGACCGAGATTCTATTCTCTATGAAACCGGATATTCAGATTGCATCAACTTTTAATCAGCCGGACAGTAATTGTATGCGTCCTTCCTTTTTCAAGTTAAACACGCAACGCACTGAAGTGTAGCAATGTTTTTTTGCACCTCTCAAATTTGTGATGCATTACATTTTCTTCGTAATAATCCAGCAACTATATATGAGTAGTGGGTACAGTATTTAGAATATGTCTTCAGATTTCAATTTTTCTATTGTTTTGTCATGTTACCTCCTTTAGTTTCTGTCAGAAGTCACAGTGTAGAGACCAGTGAGCCGAAACACCAGGCAAATCAGATGAATAGACCAGGAGGAAAATTAACCCCCTACTTATGTGGCGATTCCATTTGAAAATCACCTAATTATGTGATTATGTCATTAGGAATAAGGGGGGGGGGGGGGGTGTGTGTGCATTTCAAAAGCCCCCGGTGAGTCTGTCTGTGAAATAAAAGACGCAAAAGGACCTTAAAAGGTAATTAATCCATTTAACTCCCCAGCTCCAGCTCCACATGCCACAGCAGACAACACAGCGGTCCCACAGAACGGGCAGAGGAGGGGAAAGAATGCTAGTGGATTGCTTTACAGGAGTAGCCCTTTGAAATATATACATAAATGACAAACGTACCATTCTTCTGAAGCACGCAGGCACATTGGGAAAGTCCATTTCCCCATCCCTCCCTCTCTCATTATCTGTTGTGAGAGGCAGACTTAGTAATGCGGCAGCAATTATAGGTTTATGTACTGTACATGGGAATATGGCAGAACTAGTGGCCGTACAATGGTTAATGAAGGCATTCTCATTACAGTACAGCACAGATACTGTATTGTATCCTGTGAAGTGGACTTCAAGGTTACCGTAATGTAGCATTTTAAACGTCTGCAGGATACTTCAACGGGTCTTAAATACTATTCATTAATGTATATATCTGACTTTGCAGAATTTAAGAGTTATTTTACTGACAATCACTTCTTCTTGCGTATGTCTTTAGATCCTCAGCTCGGTTGTAGCAAGCCACTCCAGCGTCTCGTCATCCAGGTTCGTTATGCCAGGGTCGCCATTTGGTGGCCGATGTTTGGGACAGCTGGTCAGGACGTGATCTACAGTCTGTAGGGGGTCTCCACATTCACAGTGGGCGCTGTCCGCGAGGCCCCACCGCTGCATTGACTCTCCGAAGCGTCCCACACCTGTCCTCAGGCGGTTGAGGGTTGTCCACTGCCTGCGGGGTAGGTGCTCGCCGGGGACGTCTGTGGGATCCTCAATGTAGCGGTGGAGTCTGGATGGTACTGCTGCTCTCCACTGTTCCGTCCATCTGGCCTTGACCCAGGAAGCTCTGCTGGTGTCAGCTGGTGTAGAGCTGAGCAGTTCCTGGGCATGTATGTCAAATGGGCGGCGGGATTTGAGGCGCTTGCGCTGTGGTCTCTCCGTGATGGTCTTGTGGAGGAGGTGGGATTCACTCGTCAGTGCCTTCTGAGCAAGAGCCAGCATGGCTCCCTCCCGTCTGATCTCGGCTGGGGCGATTCCAGCTAGAACAGGTAGTTGGTGGGTTGGGGTGGCTCGTAGGCATCCGGAGACCGTACGTAGGGCTTCATTGAGGGAAGTGTCAAGCTTTTTTACGTGCGGACTGCGGCACCAGACTGGGGCACAGTACTCAGCAGCAGTGAAGACCAGGGCCTCGGTGGAGATGCGCAGTGTCCTCGTCGTGGCTCCCCATGTTGTACCGGCTAGTCGACGTATAAGTGCAGTACGGGCGGTGGTCTTTGCCTTGGCACTGTCCAGGTGTTGCTTGAATGACAGTGTTCTGTCAAGTGTTACGCCGAGGTACGTAGGGGAGGCTTGAGACTGTAGCCGGGTGCCGTCAGCCATGACGTTGATCTGGCGTGACGCTTCCCTGTTGTTAAGATGGAACATTGTGGACACAGTCTTGTCCACGCTGAGTTTGAGGCGCCAGTTCTTCAGGTACGAGGACAGAGTGTTCATGTCCTCCGAGAGGCCCTCCTCCACTGCCTGCCAGGATGGTTTGCTGAGTAGGATGGCCAGATCATCTGCATAACCGTACTTCCTAGATGTTGTTGGGGGTAGGTCATGGATGTAGATGTTAAACAGCATAGGTGCCAACACTGAACCCTGTGGGACGCCGTTCTTGAGCTTTCTCACCCTGCTGCTTTGGCCGTTGTTGGTCAGTAGCCGGAAGCTGCGGTTGCTTAGCATCTCCATTAGAAAGCTCACCATATGCCTATCTGGGATGGTCATCAGTAACTTCAGGTGTAACCCGCGTAGCCAGACAGTGTCGTAGGCGGCTGTAAGGTCGAGGAAGACGGCGCCAGCCTTCTCCCCTGTCTGGAAGCTGTCCTCGATGTCTTGGCACAGGAGGGTTACCTGGTCTGTTCAATCACAATCACTTGATATAGTGATACCACATAAGCTAGTCTCATTCTTCAGTTACCATATTTGTACATAAAATAGGTAGACATATCTATTTATGAAATTTTATTAAAAACTCAATTTTGCAACCTGAAGTAGTATTGGCAGTTACCCAATAGGAATGAATATGAGAATAGTAAATATATTCTAATGAGGAAGTAGAATTCCTCAAGGTCCGGTAGCAGTATATTTATACATCTCGCAGAGCACTGTGTTCTTAATTTATACTAATAAGTGGAAAGCATTTCCTGGACATTGAATGGACCTGGAATTTCAATAACATGCATAAGTAGTCAATATTTAATTCCCTAAATGCAACTGGTAGTTGTTGTGCAGCTTGGTTGATTAAGGAGAGTTGATTTATACCAGGTCAGATAACAGAACTGTGCCCTGTAAGGAAAATAATGGTAGAATATAATAAACTACAAACAGTTATATATCGCCACCATCAATAGGATTTATGATATAGGTTGCAGTAAAATGGTGGTTGATAAATTTTAATGATGCTTGTTATTAAAAAGGCCTTGAAGGAGGAAAGTGCAGTGTATAGAGTTAGATAATGATGTCAGTGAGTATTATTACAAGTCAAGACAATGGTTGTGAAATTCAAGTACAGCACTGTATGACTGATCATTTGGGAGACATAATCTGTGATGTGATATGATACTCACTTTTGTATTTTGATGTTTTTGCAATACAATGAAAATGATTATTTTCCCATTAAAGCACTGTCTGTGCAGATGTACTGCAGCAGGGTATTGCTACGCTACAGTACAGTGAAGCCAAGTCTCCATTGAAGCTCTCGTCCGGTGTGCTGTAATAACTCACTGTGGCTGTCCTTGTCAAACCACCTAGCCTGCAGATAAATATGTCATTCTTTATGGCCCCCATCAGAGTCCAGAACAGATTCATTTGAGAATAAAAACAGGATTCCCCCTCCCAGTAAATCCATCAGGGTGATGAACAGTTATTTAAAGTGAGTGCACAACTGTTGACATTTGACTTTATGCGTTCAGTAATTCCATTTGAGACGGCCCTCACTGTACGTCCTACAGTATTTGTAGAGCCAGGGAAAGTGAGCTGGACACATCCATACGATCCACAATGTGAGAAAAAGTAAAAATGCAATTAGAAGCAATATTTTCATTTATATGTGGCTGCCAAACAGTTCATATAAAGTCTGGGTCATACAGAATAGGATGTGGAAAATAAGTCTCCCCTAGGAAAAGTTTGGAATCCATCGATGTGCAGTACTTAGCAATGATAAACCATCCCAACCACAGGCCTCCGGATGTCCGCAGGTGCATTTCATAGCCAAGCTCCAACAGCTTGGCAGAACAGTGTGGTGTAGGCCATTTGGCACAGACTGCAGTTCACTTGCTGCTCCATAGGGAGGGACTCCCTGACCTTATCCCTCACACTATGTATTGCAAACATTTACATAAAATATATCTCACATCCCATTTCTAAATATGTTTGACTTTAATAAAGTGATTCATTAGTGATATACATTTAGATTGTTTCAAAAAGCTTAAATTGTGTAAGTCTCAATTGACAAGTATTTGCTACAATTCTTGAGTCTCAAAAAAGAATCAAGTTATACCTTATGTTATTTTGTTTACATTCTTATCTAATTATTGTAATCATACAGCTTCTATCATTTGATATGACATTTTTGAAACCATTGGTACTGCTGTGAATCCAAGCTGTCAACAGATGTTATTCACCACAAAGGAGCAAGCTCCAAACTGTGCAGTGCCACCTTTCAAAAGTAATTATTGGCAGTGAGTGTTTGTTGACAAAACACAGGTTTATGGTGCTTTACGGCTCCATGACATGTGCTTGTGAAAGGCCCCACGTTGGACACGGGGTGGGATGTGACTACTACTCTAACAAGGACATGTTGTGTACACTTTTTTAAATTGGAAACAGTCCCTGGTTGTGAAGCAACTCAGTGCCACAAGGCATTGGTAGAAAAGGCTAACCAAAAGGTGGTGAGTGCTGTATTAGAGTGTGTAAAATAAATAAATAAAAAAAATAAAAAATAAAGGCGTGTAGGGAGTCCACCTGCTGATTAATTCAAGCAGATGCAATCCCCTCTTTATATTTATTTTTAAAAAGCAGCTTAATACCATTTTTACCGGGTTGCATCCAGCATGTGTTGTACCTTGAGCCAACATTTCTTTGCCACATTAATCAAAACTGTTCTATTTTTTATTTTATTTATCTAGAAAAAAGGATAAGGTTTAGCGTAAGGGTCGACTATTTGGGCTCATTTCTAAAACATTGGTTGTTCATAAGTGGTCGTATTACTATTGTATGTAACAGAACACCAAAGCTTTAGCAACTAGAAAACATCCTTTAACATCTTTCCTCAACAACACATGGTCATCAGCTGCCTCATGTATATGGAGTTTCAGCGGTGACACATCTATGTCATCAGCAAATAACAGCCAAGGGGCATCCTGGCGGCAGCCTTCACCGGGTCACGCTATGGACCTTGAATTCACTTTTCAAACTTTCATGAATGCCCTTGTTCTCTTTATTACTCCCTTTGCTCACCTTTTTTTTGCCTTTTTGCACTGTATGCACAATCAAAAGGCTAATAAAAACGCTCATTCAAAGAATAGCAAACAACCTAAGAGAGAGCCAGTAAATGAAACAGAGAAGGCTCAGACTGGTGGTTGAGAAGGTGAATTGTTGGATGGCACCAAAATAGAAAGACTGTCTGGGATTCTGGTGTGTCTTCAGTAAGTTAGAGGTAAGGTGGGGGGGAGAGAGATTTCTGCTATCCAGTCTCTTCTGTGCTTACCTATCCCTCTCACCTTGCAGTCTCTCTTTATCACTAAATCGTTCTCTATCTCTTTCTAACTCTCTCTTTAACTCCCTTTCACTCACATTCACCCTCCTGTCAATTCTGGTCCTCTTTCAATCTCCTCACCCGCTCCCCCTCTCTAATACTCTGAAAACTACTCTCTCTGCACCTCATTCTCTCCCTGAACACTCTCTCCAGCCTTTACCAGGCCAACCCTAGTGACTGCTGGGCTGTAAAATGGCCCTATGAGGGAGAAAGAGCAGGAGAGAGAGAGAGAGAGAGTGAGGTGTTAGATTCTTGACAGCAGGGTCTCCCATTATCTCTGTAATCTGGTGATAATTAGAATTAGTGCTCGGGCACCCCCAGGGCGAGACTTTCAATGCCTCACAATGTCTGGAGAGGACCTGGAGGTAGACGCCCTGCAAATGACACACACACACACACACACACACACACAATCCCTGACCTAACCCCGCTCTCTGTTAACCTCACACACAGGCCCTCAAACCCTTTCCTTCTCAGTGCCAACTATTTAAACAATATCAAAAACCCTCACACACCATGTTCACCTCCAACCGCCAAATGAACATGCAGTCACTGCCTCAACCCATGAGTGTGTGCACACACACACACACACACACACACACACACACACACACACACACACACACACACACACACAGTCCCTAACTGCAACCCCCACTTCACCCCTTTCCTCGCCCCTGGGCGGTGCGCAGCTGAAGGTAACAGTGGGTCGCTGGTGTTAGTGGTGTGGAGCTGAGCCTTCACTGCCCATTAATCTGCTGCTAATTAGAATGCTCAATAGACTCCTAAAAGAGATGTTAGCTGCCTAATTATGCTATCAGCCAGCTAGCTCGCTATTAAAGGGAATTGATAAGTGGATAGGAAGCAATGAAAACTTGAGGCTGAGGGAGCCAGAGAAGTGCAGGGTAGTATTTTGTTCTACAGCTTCCTTGTTTATTCCACAGTTCCGCCCCTTAGCTGCTTCTTAGGAACATCTATTTTATTAACAGATGACTTCTTCAAGTGGTAGTGTCAAGTTATTGTGTTTATTGGGGCCATAATACATTCCCTAATTCTATGTGAGCCTTAGTTCATGGGCAAAACTGGATCGCAGTACAACACGATACCTGTGACAGAGCTAAAGTATCGTTTTACAGAAGCAGCATCAATGTTCGCTTTATAATAATGAGCTGAATGAAACCAACAACAAGATGCACGCAAATCCATTGTAAAAATGCATACGCATGTTACATGATACAGTTTATGCACAAATGCGGTTGCTCGCACACCACACAAAACAGGCATTTATAAGTATTAATACTGTGAAAATAGATTTTCAATCAACAAAGAAGTAATGCCCTGTTCAGATTTGTATTTTTATTTTTGGGAGGTTTATTTCATACAGAAGATGTTGACTGCTGCAGAAAAGATGTAACATAGTAAAGTATATTTGTTATTGCAGTTTATATTTAAAGACATTTTTATAACAAATCATCTTTGATACAAGGCTAACAACCCCTCCCACAGCTGACCAATTGTTCAAGAAGGGAGAAATATTATTTTTAACAGAGAACACACATCTTCAGAATTATACACTGGAGTTTTAGGAGGAGTCAATCAGAGCCCTTGTGGCGTATAGCACCATCCCCAGTAGTAAAATATCCACTTTTGTTCAAAGCAAGAAAAGAAAGAAGGGGGAAAAAAGAAAAGTTTCCACCAAAGCCAATCACACAGAATTCACCATAAAGAAAGAGATGGCTGTTGCTAGTCAAGGTGTGGTCGGCGGGTAGAGGGACTAGCCACGGCCTTTAACCAGTGTCGTCTGCCATGAAATGTTGTTTTGGTGTCAGTCACAGCCACTGTGACCCCTGCTGCCTCAAACACAATAGCTGCAGTACCCCCCAGCCCAGCGTGCAGCTCATTCACTGAGCCTCAACGCGCATTCCAACCATTCACTTCCCCTGGAGACTCTCCTTTCCCCCTGTGTCTCCCTCTCACCCCGTCACTCGCTCTCACTGTCTCTCCTCCTCTGTTTCCACCTCATAGAATGATTCAGTAAAAAGAGCAGCGCACAACTCAGGCAGCACAGACTAGTGCAAACCAGTATAGAGTAGACCAAAAAAAAAGACTTTAAATAGAAGAGTGAAGGATGGAAGAGACCAGACTGTAAAGGAGAGCAAAGACATTACACAGACCATGAAGTTCTGCTGCGGTAAAACCATGTCCTTTTATGTTTCACTCTATGAAAAGAATGTCCAATTTTGAAAACACATCCAAAGAAACCCTAAACCGAACTTTTATACTGAGATGAACTATTTGTTTTTGTGACAATACAAAAAGTATAACATTCAAATTAAAAATGAACACCAATGATTTGAGTGAAATATTATTATGTGTATAAAGGAAGGGAGTGATTCACTAGATGCATAAGTAAAGCCGTTTGATATCTATTTTTTTGGAGAGATATTTAAACATCCATAGAAAGGAGGTCCAAGTAAAAAAAAATAATAATAATAATTTTTGACTTACTTTACTTTCACAAATTCAAATTTAAGATTTGTAAAGTACAAATAAAGTACATTAAAACATTTTTTTTAGAGTAATTACTTTGGAAATATTTAAAGCCACTTGGTACATTTTTAGGGTTATTTATTCATTATTAATTATTTAAAGAAAATTCAGATAGGAATAGACTTTTAATATAATGGCACAATTCAACATTTGGTCGGGACATTCCCAGCAGTCATCTGATCTGTGGCTTCCAGAAAAGGAAGACAATAATTTGCTTGGGTGCAATTCAAATTTGAAAAGCAATCAATACAAACCAAGTTTGTAAAGAGGACCATTAAAGCAATTTTGCAATGTCCAACAGACAATCAATTTACATGTTTGAAGAATCAAGTGCTGACCTAAACTAAAGTATGTCCAGGGCAGAGCAGGTTACTATTGATTTACTCTGGGATGAGCATCATGTCTTGTATTTTCTCTGGTATAATTTGGACTCAAATTGACAAAACGGCCATTTAGTCAAGGAGGACAGTGCTTTCTGTATTATGTTGATTGTGCATTAAACTCAATGAAACAGAGGAGAACATGAAGAGATAAAGTAAACACTGAGCTAATGACCAGCTGCATTCACCGTCTCGGCCTGGCAGAATTATAATTGATTTATTTTAGCTTTTTGAATGGAAAGGTGAATTATTCTTAGTTGAGTGTTTTTTTTAACAAGGACATTACGAGATGCCAAATATTACAACCTCATCTCCATGTACAAAATTATGCGAAGAAAAACAACTTAAAGGCCTAATCCTCCTTTGGTAAAGACATGTCAAACCTCTGCATCAGAAGTGATCACACTGGTGAAGGATGTGTGCGTGTTAAAAAAATAACAAAAGTGATAAACAGGAAACAAAAACCTTTGACTGCAGTTCAATTTAGAAACATACTTTTCTCTCCCTCTTTCACAATGTCTCTCTCTCTTGTGTGTGTGTGTGTGTGTGTGTGTGTGTGTGTGTGTGTGTGTGTGTGTGTGTGTGTGTGTGTGTGTGTGTGTGTGTGTGTGTGTGTGTGTGTGTGTGTGTGTGTGTGTGTGTGTGTGTGTGTGTGTGTGTGTGTGTGTGTGTGTCTCTCTCTCTCTCGCTGTTGTTTGGAGATCGATAGAGTCACCTTGGTTAGCTATTTGTAGCCTCACGGTTGGTGAGGTTATGTGCGTGTGGGAGAAGGTGCTCCTGAGTGAGGGAGGGGGTGGGTTCTGTGTGTGTGTGTGCGCACGTGTACGTGTGTGTGTGTGTGTGTGTGTGTGTGTGTGTGTGTGTGTGTGTGTGTGTGTGTGTGTGTGTGTGTGTGTGTGTGTGTGTGTGTCTGTGTACAGGAGAAAGAGCACACAGGGTGTAAAGAAAGCCATGGGGATCAGCATTAGCTACAGAGCCCTTTTTGCTCCTCTTTAAACTTGATCAAAGGCAATAGTAGTTGAAGCCTATTAAGCACGTCCCGCTCAAATGTGCGGGATAAGTACACCGCATATTCAGAGGGGGCCCATATTTAAAAGCCACAGACACTGAAAGCAAAATGTATAGTTTTCTGAAGACATCAATGCCTAATAGTTATAAAGTGAAGTGGGAGATAAAGAAGAAAGTTTTCTGAAGGGGTAAAGGCCTGAATTCAAAGACACACCTTTGAAATCTTGAACGGCTTGATCCACACTTGCTAACTGGTTTATCAAAATCACCACAGCTATTTGCTCTGGTTGTCTGGGCTTATACAAATACAATTTTAACTTCAGGGGAATGTTTTTGATGGCTTTTCGGTCACATTTTGTATAAAGTCCATCAGACAGAGACAGCTGCTTCCTTTCCCTCTTTTTCCCTATGCTCCACTTCAAGTTGTTAAAACGTAATCATATTTCCCAGTTTTTTTTCTCTGTTAGTATGCCTGAATTCATATATTTTTTTCAAAAATACAAACTTACACATGGAGTGTGACTATCCGGAAATGGTAATTATGTTAATATGTTGGAATTCTTGTCAATAAAAGGCACTACATTGGGCTGTAACAATTATCAGGCTAACACCTTAAATATACATCAAATACATATCTCGTCAAGCACATACTAATAGTATTGTAGTATAAGTGAAATGTATAGTATTTACTTGCTGCAATAAAAAGCCTCTCGAGCTTCCTTATTCAGCTTTGTCAAGGGGTCAAACATTCTGCAAAGATTGCGGAGATGAAATAGATACACGTATTGTGATTTAAATGACAGATTATGAATGGGCGAGCGGATGTTATGCGAAGAGCTAAACAGTGAGTGAGGAGGTGAGGAGGGGAGTTCCTCATGCCACTTATAGCTGGTGTGTCTGGTGCTTGGTTTCTCCGTGCCGCGCGCAGTCCTCCAGAGGTATGAATTAGAATAAACATATATAATCAGATAATTAGGCATTCACCACAGATCTTTGCACACACATACACAAGCACATACACACACACACATACAGCTGTGTGCCTCAGGCTGGGAAAGCCAATGAAAGCACATTAGCAGATGTTTAAAGACAGTAGTGAGGTCTGGGGTCTTGTGTGTTTATTTTTTGTGTAATGATCAATTTAAGGTTTGATAATAATTGTTTTTATTATTTGGTTTTGTTTTAAGAAAGATTATATTTATTTTAAATTGAGGTCGTTTTTTAAAAATGTGATATAAAAGTGTTTCATTTGGGTATCACTTGTTGTCCATTTTCAACAGGAAAAGAAAACCCAAAACATAAGGAACAAACATGTGGCTGATGGGCTTCACATCAAGTTCAAGATAAGCTTGTCTTAGCACGCCACAGATGATGAACGTCAGATAACTTGTTCATTTTGAAAGAAACTCTCTCATCAAGACAGAGGCCATCCACTCATCATCAGCAGCAGCAGCACAGTGGTGCGTGATGTTGCCCTTGCTCATCCCACCCTGTCAAATTAATTAGTACCCATCATTAATTTGCTCCCAAAACTGGCTGGTGACCTGCTTATCCCGCTCCACATTGGTATCAAATCAGCCGTGTATACCTGTCAGATAAATTCTCATATCCTGTCCCATTTCTTATTCAGGAAATCTGTCAGCCTTACCCCCTTCTCCCCACAATGAAAACAATCAACCAGGAAGGATTTGCGTTTTGACAGTTATGACAAAGCAGAGAGAGAGAGAGAGGGGGGGGGGGGGGGGGGGGGCGGTTCTGTTTCAAGGTGGAATGACTGCACCCCCTAAAGGTCTTGGGAGGAACTTCATAGCGGCTACTCCAAATCACGTCCAACCCCTGTACGCCCAACCTCCGCTGCTAAGCTTCCAGACAGTCCAACACAGAGAGAGAGAGAGAGAGAGAGAGAGAGAGAGAGAGAGAGAGAGAAGAGGGTGAGTGAGGAGGGTGAGGGGGAAGACAGAGGGGTGTTCGTGCCACCGACATCATCCTCTCCTCTCCAGCAGCCTACTCCCGTCTGCCCGGGCGCTTATGATCCATTTTCCCCCAGATATGAGAAAGTTGCTCGCTCAGAGGAAGAAAGCAGTCAATCAATGCTACTGAAATAGCCCCACTCCATTAGCAGGCGGTAACAGGAGCTGTGCCCTTGCTTAGGGGACTTTGGCTCAGGCGGCTCCCAGTCCCTTAGTCTCTCTCTCTCTCTCCTGTCTTTGAGTCACTGACTCTCTCTCACTCCCCCTGCCCCCGTCTCTCTCCCCTCCCTCCCAAACTAAAACCAGATCCAGATAGTTTTACAGATATTATGGCATATCTTCCAACAGCTCTCTCATTTCCGCCTCTGTATTTCCTCCTATGCCTCAACACTACGCCGCGACAGTGAACCTTGTGTCATTTTAAAAGCCTGTTTGCCCTCCCCATCTAAACATCCTTGTCTTTGTCTTGCCAAGTCAGCCAGGCAGTCGGTCAGTCCAGTCAGTCAGTCAGTCAGTCAGTCAGTGCTCTTGTTTGCCTGCCTGGCCCTGCTGCCTGTCTCTAAAGACCTCTAATTGTATTAAAAGTACTCCCCTCTGCAGACCCTTACACCCCGATCTTTGTGTCGCCGAAAGCCGATACCTCAAAGCTCCTTTTGTTTTATAAGGGGAAAATGGTTTGGGAGTGGACCCCGGGATCTCCACCTGGCGCGCATGCCTCTCTCAACTGCAGATTATTACAAGGAACATCTGCTCGGGGGTCACCAGCAGTGTCAGTTGGCATAGCAAGACAGGCAGCATGGATCATCTTCACTTAAGCCCCGCATCCTCACCCTGTTTGAAGTGTACAGGACGGACGGCTTGCATCCTGAGGAGGAGGAAGCAAGAGAGAGAAAAAGTTTGAATGTGCTTTTTCGAGAAACTCGTACAGGATGAGATGAATTATTTAGGTTGGGGTTAGGGTTAAGGCTTGGATCAGGGATAATCCTCTAATGTGGATTTGTAGCAAGTGTGTATAACACACAACATCCCGTTGAATTAACACAAGCGTTGGGTATTGGTGAAGATGTATAAATAAACTATGACCAGGGAGTAGTGCCAAGAAGGCCTACTAACAGTGGGGAAATATTGTTGTGTTACGGATTGTGAAATTTGTATTTTATTTCCCCTTTTATGCCACTGCATTATCAAGTAAAAGTGATGGAGAGCAATGGAACTGTATTAACCTGGTGAATACACACACACCCTCTGACATCTAGTAGTCTCATACTCCTCAATGCTATCTTTCCTCAGGCACATACAACCCCCGCCAGAACCCCCTCTATTCAACCCCCCTCCCTGGCCTGTCCTGTCCTAACCCAAACTCAGCTGGGCGGCACAGAGATCGTAGCTGTGTGTAACGCTGTGTCAGGTGCTATTAGGGGCTGTTAGGTGGCAGCCTCCATCACTCTCTGCCTCTCCCGTGTCCACTCCGGGAGGTGAGGCGGTGCAATTGCCTTACACACACGCACACCCCAGTGCAGTGACAGCAAGGCCTGATTGGCAGTGACACGGCCATGTTGCAGAGGGACGGTACAGCGAGAGAGAGAGAGAGAGAGAGAGAGAGAGAGAGAGAGAAGGGAGACGGGGGACCCAGGTGGTGTCAGAGCAGCTCCACAGGGTGTTATTCTATCTATCCAGCAGGACCTCGAGGACTGATGGGAGAATGTGTGTGTGTGTGTGTGTGTGTGTGTGTGTGTGTGTGTGTGTGTGTGTGTGTGTGTGTGTGTGTGTGTGTGTGTGTGTGTGTGTGTGTGTGTGTGTGTGTGTGTGTGTCAGGTGTTAGCATGGTCACTTCCCCAGGTGCTCTGTTGGGACATATTACATATACTGTACAATGACAGAGATGGCCCTAGATGAGACTGGATGGACTGCTTGGGGAAAAAGTGGAGTAATAGACATGGCAGAGAGAAGGGTGTACTTGTTCGCTCGAGCTGAAATCTCCGGACATCTTGTAAATTATACATTTTGTTAGAAAGAAATAATTGTGCATTTGACAACCACATAGTATAATACAGAGGTATATTTTGATATTAGTTAGGTGTACATATTTGTTTTGGTGGCATTAGGTTAAACAAATCACTTTATATTCTATAATATCCTTAAACTCTCACAATTCAAGTGGATTATTTGCATTCAGCTACTAACTGCTGTGTAGTGCTACAGTAGAATAAGCAGCCATCTGCATGACAGAAACCAGTGCTTTGTGATGAAAAGAAATGGCAGGTTCAAGAGAGGAGTGAGCATTAGGCCCCCCTGTGGGGCTGCCCTTGTCTTGCCTGATCCAATGTGTTGAAAAGTGTCTGCAGCTCTCTGCCAAGATGTCTCTGGTTTGTTTCAGCCGTTGTTCGGCTTCCTTCTTGCCTCCATATGCTCCGCGTCTCCATCTTTAACAATACTAATATTATTAAACAAATCTGGCTTTTGATTTTTCTGGGTCGTTTGATATTTCCATACCATGGGGCATACATGACCCGCTGTATATTAACACTGACTCTTTTGAGTTTCCCAGAATGCTACCTTTAAAGGCTGTTAAGGTCCACTATCATGTAATATATTACAAGAAAAAAATGATTTAAACTCTGTCTGAAAGTAATCATGTTCTGTCATTTTAAGTTGTTCTAGTTGTGTATATGTGCTATTGCATAATGCTACATGCAATAGCTGAGAATAGAAATGCTACACTACAGTAAAAGTCTTCAGGTGAGTTCAACTGAATATCGTCAATGTGTCTGCCCACTTCACATTACGGATTGATGCGTATTGCTCCATATCTTTTTTCACCTCTTGCTTCTTCATCATTCTTCCTAAACTGTACTCCTATAACATACGATCCACAAAAAGCACTACTTCACCGGCATGTCCACTAGCTCCCACAGATATTGTGTATTGTACTGCATGTTTCTCAGGTCCCCAACCAATAGAATCCATCACACAATAATACCTATACAAGTAATTGCCTTTCTTCAGGCTATAAGGCCCCGAGGTCCTCTTGTCCACCGAAAAGCTTTGCTCATAAACTCCTGATTCTAAAATTTGATATTGTGGAGGCCCCGCTATTGTTGCTCACACCTAAGCCTGGCTGATACTCTGTTAGCGCCGCGGCTAAATCTCATGTTCTTCACATTGTATCTCATAACTCAGTTAGCTTTTCAAAAACACAAGATGTTTTCACAACGCTCAGAGGGAAATGACTCATGCATCAACGTTGACAAGGGTACGCTAAAATTATGAATGAAACCAAGAACAGCTGGTAAATCATTTGGAGAAAAAGAAATCCCAACAATTATTATGCTACTGTATTCCTGCCACTATTAATCCGTCACCCAACAAAAATGCCTTCATGTGCCTCAAATTATCAACAAAAACCGAGATGCTTTGGGCCATCAACAACCACTTTACTGTCGACACTCATCTCTGTTGCAGAAAAGAAATATGTCCTACCCACAAAGAAGGAACTCCAACAAACAATAAAGACAATTTAACGGTATGGTTCAGTGTAATTTTTTGAATCAGACAGTGTGGTTTGTCATTTCTTATTTGATAGAGTCTCAGTAAACAACATTACGACCTTTGCTTATGTTGCTTTGTTGCCTTTGGCTATCTGCCAAATGCACCCAACAAATCTAGGCTTATTTTTTATAAATGCATTTGCCCAGCCTATTGCGTCGGACAGAGGAAGATCAGATTTATTCAGGTATAAGTGTAGGCTACCACTCACTCACTCACTAACTACAGACTGTCACAATATGAGTTCTGTTAACCATAACAAAGTTACTACTTGTCACAATACGTGCTTTTGATATTTCTTGCTTTCAGTTCAAACCATGTGGATACTAATGAACGCATGTTGACTGAGAATAAGAAACCTAATAATTAGGCATATTTACTTCTAAATATATGCAGCTCAATATCACCAAATGGTGCTTCTATCTAGGAGGGAGCAGTGGAGTGTGTTTACATGGCTAGTCCTCTTTGAAAGGGACAGACCCTATTAGCATTTGTTTGTCCCTTGCCTTGAACATCCCAGCAAATGACAGGGGAGTTCATTTTCTAACATCTTTGAGCTGAACATGAAAGCAACCTCCTGGTAATTAGTGGTGATTAATGATTGTCAGGATCATAGCTTCTTTGGCTTCAAATAAATACACACACAATAATATACCCTGTATATATCCAGACCAGGGGTCTATTCCCATTAGAGAATAGTTTTGTAGATTGTGATATTGCTATGTGGATGGAATGCTAGAGTACAACAAGGTTTTGCTAAATTAATGAGTACATGGTGCATATTTACCGTTGATCTTAAGTCTTGATGTTTAATAATGTAGTCACATGCTACCCTGACCCATATATAAATAGATCGAAAATGTTGAAAAGGTAAGCTTATAGTTTGGTCAATTTTAATAAATCATTCTGGATACATTGGTAGTAATTCAAAAACAACAAATAAGTGCAACGTGACTGTTTATGTTTACGATTACATTTGTATTTAACAATTGTATCTGTCTGCCAGCATCTGTATAGCCTATACATATTTGCAGTCTTTCAATCAAATACCACAAGGCAAATATGAAGTGGTAAACAGATCCATGCTAGTCAGATCAAAAATCATTGCTAATTATTTCAGGCTACACACTGATCAATCCTTCATAACATAACATCATTCCCCATGTTGGTTCTCGGCTACAATCTGATTTTGGTAATGTTTTTAAGGCTCTCATGCCCTTAGCTTCTCTATCGGCTTTATGGATTTTGCTGCAGCGTAAAAAGAATAGGAGACCAATTCTGTTCTGACGGAGTATCATAGACCATCTGATTAAATTGACAAAATATTCAATAAAACGCTTGTTAAAAGTAATCTAATAAGAAGCCATGCAATGTTCCCCAATGATCCAAACAAGTCGTATTGTTGAGTCTGCATACTGCATATCATTCTCTGTTTGACTGTGATTAATTTGATTCAGACACGGGTTTTAAATTCCAATTCCAAATCCATTCCTTATTTTACAATATCATGAGATTTCCCGAGACAAGAGCCGGTAGGGGTATTAACACCTCTTGAAGATGTGCACTTCTGCACATTTATGAACCCCCGAAGCTTCCCCCGGCCTGGATTTCTCGGAGGTGAAAGGTTCCAAATCCCTCTTTAGATGGGTTGATCTTCTCAGGCCCATTATGCCCCTTCACTGTGACAGACTGGAAGCTGACAGGCAGTCCGGGCAGAACAAAGATAAAGGAGGCATTAAAGAGGAAGACCGAACTCAACTTCAGCATTTGTATAACTTACCCCATCTTACACCTGGGCATTAGGACAATTCAGTTTGTATTCTCTCCTTAATGCCTTGTTTCCCATCGCCCTTCAAACTACTGCGCTAAAACCCTTCACTAAAATGTCAGCAAATCCTGCTGGCAATGCAGACAAAAAGTTTTTTTGTAGAACTGAAGACCTGACATTTCGTCATCGGCATAATCCATTTTACTGATTTGGAGAGATGTTTTTATATTTCTTCCATTATAAAATAAAAGACAAATGTAATGTTTGGATGAATAACTACTGGAGTCAGTTTTGAGAAGATGCCATACATTTACATTTGCATGATTAATACCCAAAAACTGGAAGAGGCTTAGATGAACCAATTGGGTATTTAGAAACCCATACAAGTCAGTGTTTTAATAAATGTCCCATAAACATTCTGAAGGTCATGTGTTTAGGTCTACGGTGGGGCCTTGATAACCCTACGACTATGATTCGAATGGGGATGCCAAGAAAGGAAAATTATTTTTTTCTTGTTTAGAGTTCTATTTGGATTATGGCAGCGGTGTCCAGTTAATTTTTCTAGTAGGACAAATAGTGTATCTGATGACAGTAAGCTGAGGGAAACAACGTTGTCCCCATAGAGAAAGCTGAGATAGACTGTTGGGCAACCAGGGACACAACTCATCCCCTCAAGCAGTTGATCACAACACAAATGACAAATAATTGACTGGATGATGGATGATGGGATTAGATTTATGGGTTTAAACAAGGTCAAACATCTCACTCCCACCTGCTAAACCACAACACTGCTCCAAACGATGGAATCAGAATTATGGTTATGTGCATGATAATTCTCCTATCACGGCCTTGGGCAGGTTGTTAAGGACTTGTGTGATATCCAATAGGTGTTGGGTTTAACAGCTGAGCCTAGTGGGTCAAAACACAAGGTCAGAGGAACAAGGCAAGGAATCCGTTTGCTGCTTCTGAGGTTGGTGCAAAGGATGTGTTTTTTCTACAAATAATACAGGAAAAACTATATTCAATGACTGTCAGATATGGATATTTACTAAATGTCCAGTGATAACATGAGCCCGCACTGCACAAAGCATTATCATGACTTGCATATCATTTTATTTAATTGACTCCACATTGTGTACACTTAAATACAAGCATGACATACAGTAACTGGTTCTTCATGATTTCACATTTCAAAATGTGAAGGGGTGTTTCCATTTCATTTATTTACACAGGACGTTTTCACTGCTGGTATAAAACCTTCACTCGAAATGTGCAGTGTTTACCGTAAATGTGCTTTCTTTGATTAGATCCATCATTTGGTCATGAACTCCACACTTGAGTCGCATAATGAAGGCCAACCTCGCTTATATGGGGTATTTATTTCTGTCTGGACAGAGCGGGGCTTGCAGTGCTGTTTACTTTGCTGTTAACTCATGAAGAATAAATTACCCACTTTAGAGGTTTCCAAGTTCACTACCGGGTGTGAAAAAAAGCCGCAGAAGTTTACTATTTATAGACGGTAAGTGGTCAACTTTTATATGCACTTTGGTAGTTTTTGCACAGTTCGTCTCCTTCATCCTCCATGGCTCGAGGACAAGGGAGTTGTTAACTGTCGAGTGCCAATAAAATTGTTATTGCTGCTATCTTTAACATGCTGTGAATGAGGCGAGTCTTAAACAAACTACAGACTACAGCGGAAGAATGATTAACTCTTGTATTTATAATGCTCACTGTGTAAAGCAGCCAACCGTATATTTCCAAATGGCTGAATTTTATTCATAAGACATAAATATCCTAAATCCTTGCTAATACATCCACTGTCCGCCACAGGAGGAGATACATAAATGTGTTCTTTTCCTTTTCTAAAATAACAGATGTCATATGAAATATCACGTGATCATCTACTGGAGACCTTTGTGTTCTTTAACTGTATAATGCCTTGAAGCCCTGTTTGGAAAAACACTATATTTGCAGGGCATGGTTGTTAACTTATGCAAGAGTTAGGTCAGAATACTGCTTTTTTACATTGAACTGTAGTGAGTTTCATTCACTTGCAGTCCTGCAGTAGGTTTAATGGCTAGCAGAGCTTCAGATAATAAGATATACAGTATGGCTGATAACCACTAGATTTATTTGATAACATATATGAGCCTACTACAGTACTTTTACTGTCAGTGCTGTACTTGAATAGAGCACTGACATCCAAAATAAGTATTTTACAGCCAATTGTGTTTTTTTATAATGTATTCAACTAATTGAGTGTGCAATAACATTGATATATAAAGTGACAAACATGTATTAGCTCGTATGATAGCTACATTTTCTCAATACCATGTTAAAGAAAATCTTGAAGCAGGCAAAACGAATGCAATCCTTTAAAAGAGTTACAGCAATCAGTCCATATGGTTACTTATATGTTATGTTTACGAGTAGCCAGTAAGCAAATACTGTAGACAGGTCATTACTTAAGAAGCCATTGCTCAGACTTTGTTTTTTGAGAATAATTTATCTAAGGCCCAAATAAATCAATGCATATTTAGAGAACATATGTTACTAGATTTGGACAAGCTGCAAAGCCAAGCTCCATTAATAAATTGAGAATGTGAGGATTCATTACAGTATGGATTTTGAGAGCATATCCATGCAAATGACAAAGAAATGCAAATGCACGGCATCATCAAGCAGAGTGCTTGAAATAGATTGCAACGAGGTAATCACAGGGCATGCCATAAACATTTCCACTGGATTATGCTGGTCTATCAATTCAAAAATCATAATGTCCAATATCTTAAATGTGGGCATACATTATGTCAGGGAATATCTATTGGATTTAGTTGTTGATCTAGAGCTAGAGAGGTAGGGAGTATGCGCTTACTCTGACAAATGGCATTTTAACTTCTAAGTGAAGATCTAAAATTGCTCTCCTTAATTGCCCTTTAAGACTGCTGCACCAATTATTAATCAATGGGTGTCAAGGGAGCCATGCCCTCCCTGTATTTAAAGCAATAAATTGCTGAATTATATTCATATTTATTCTAAGTAGGTCTTCATTGTAATTGGCATGTTATTAGGCTGAGGGCTTTTAGTCTGTATCAAAGTAATTCAATTAAAAAAAGTGAAATATAGATCTGTCTGGGATAAACAAACAAGCCAGCTGTAATATGACAGAAATGCAGTGAACGGTCTGGTTAAGTAGCTCATTATTTTTGCCCTTCCTTGAGGAAAATAGCTGCTTCAGGAGTATGAGGCCGGTTTCCATTGTAGCAGCCAGGGACTATGGAAGCACCTCATCAATCCACTTATCCCTGTTCCGTTGGTTGGATAATCTGAGTATCTGACACTAATGGTGAGGTTGCCTCATGACTGAGAAAATATACAGAGGAGCCAGCTGAACCCCCTCCTCAGTTCTCTTCCTCTCTCGTCTTTAGACACACTCTTTCTGTCTCACACACACACACACACACACACACACACACACACACACACCTACAGACCAACATGTAGTGCATTACTCCGTCTCTCCCTCTCTTTTCCAGTGTTCAGTCAAGAGGGTAATCCTAAACTCCTTTACTTATCTCAGGGAGGAATTTCCAGCATTAGTCATGATAAGACACAGGTCCTCACTGATAAAGCGAAGGAAAAGCTCTCCAAAGCTAACTAAGGAGGAGATACTTTCGGAATGCAGTTTCTGCAAGAAACCTGCTGGATTTAGACGAAAGGCTATTGTCTATATTGCTTTAAAAGGACACCACACACACTATGTTTTTTCCAAGTCAAATAATCAGTACAACGGTGTAAATATGTCCATACACTAGAATCAATGTATAAAATATAGTATTTTGGAATTGCATGATCCCAAAAGAAGGAGCAGTATATACAGTGCCTGCAGCCAGTTTGACACAGGACATAATGTCCTACAGTCAAATATCATCACAGTGTTGTCGCTAAGTCAATATAAAGTAAAGTATGGTATTTGCTGGCTTGCTTGTAGACTTCAGGAAAAACCGACAACTCAGACATCATGATTCAAAGTCAGTGGCAATGATGAGCCTCCTGTCTGCTGAAACAGTGGCGTTTACTTTGGTAAGAAATTGCGATACTTTATGTTCTGCTGCGTATTGTTGGGGGGCTTCGCTGGTCAAAGTGATTTACACCTTGAGAGAGAGTTTGGCTCATGTGAGGGTGGAGCAGAGCTATGGGAGGCGCTGGGGCGTAAAGATTTATCATTTCTATGAACTTTTTACAAGCGTCATGCCTTATCCAGAAACAACAACACAGGTATTTAACCTGTTCCTTGTCAAGCCCTGCCTGGAAAAGCTCCATTCTTCTTCAGGGAGTAGGTGGACATTTGTTTATTTTCAACTTTGGCTAATTGACCAAACTATCTTTATGATTTTCCAGTCGCAGCACTATAAGTACGTGATTGAAATGAACATTATACTTTGGTGAAACAGCATCTGACGGATGGCGTGGGTTCACATGAAGGTTAGGTGCGGAGAAACTAAAACAGTGGGTCTACCCTGCCCCCCCCCCCCCCCCCCTCCCCTTCTGCACCCTGTATCCTGAGTTAAAGAAAGCAGGTCTGTCACATTAATCTTGGAAGCAAACTTGCAAAGCAATTTGTTGAAGGTCAGCAGAATATGTGATAAAAGTGTAGTCTTGTTAAGCATCCATCACGGGCTGATTCGGATTTTGAGCAAAGATGTAGTGACAAAAATACACAATGGGTTCAGGGTAATGGGTTTAGGCAGGGATATTGGTTTGGGTAATACAGTTAATAGGTCCTTGAATCTGGGGGCTCTTTTAGGCAGATATGAGAAGCATCACCGGCTGTCATATTCTCCGATGAGAGAATGCATTAGAGCAAACTCTATTTAGTAACAGACAATTCAATTAGGGACCCCGGATTATTTCCCTACGGGCATCGGCTCGGTCGAGGCAATATTCAGATTTCATTGTGTTTTCAAAGTGGAGAAATGTCAACGGCTGGCTCCTGCAGTGGTCGGGGGGGCCTGTATGGACATTTATAGTTCAGCGGTCGTACAAATGAAGACAGAATTTTCTCAATACACTCCTAATGTACAGTAGCAATATTTTATGGATTCGGTGGCACCATTTATCATACGACACATAGGCTCTATGGTTTGGTTTGTGTTCTTGTATGTGGTAGAGAGTCCTCCATATTTATAAATTTTGTTTAAAAAATACCATGGCAACCAACAACTAGAGGTAAAGGTGCTTTGTATCAAATTAAGCATTAGAAGGTTGAAGAATGTTGTCATACATGTGTGTAAAATTGCACAAAAAATGAACCTCAACGTGTGAGTGTTTTTCCATCAATATTTGGATAAAGAAGAACTGAACATTCAACAAGTGACGTATTTTCATGTATACAATTTACATTCTAAAAAATGTACACCACATGACAACTTATGGGGTTTTCTATACATCCAGCACATATGCTGCACAAATCATGTGTGACCTTACAGTAAGTGATATATCCTACATCATCAAGCATGAAAGTATATTTCTATGTCATACACACATATGTCGCCCATATTGTGTATGTCAGTGCACCGGCTATATACTTTAACATTCTACTATGTCAGTACATTAAGGCATATGTCTACATTGTACACACATGTGTTACACATATCATCAGACGTCAAGACTACACCTGTCTCTACATGAAACCGGAGACCCGCGTCTGCATCCACGGGCTGAGCAGTGCAGTGACAATGCAACTGGGTCACAGATAGTCGTAAATCCAACCTCCTAAGGATATTACAGACGAAACTGAGATGCCAGCAAATCAATTCACAGTTTGGTAGTGGGCTCATAAAGCGTCTTTACGAGCTCATCTAAATCCAATCAGCATGAGTCCTATGTAAACAGACACGTACAGTATTCCGTGCAAAGGTACTTCCTGCAGATGACATTGCAACAGGGGGTGTGTCACATAAACAAGCAAGCTATTGTTTAACATTAGATAATGTTAATCTAATGGTTCCATTGTGTTCCGTGATGCTAGTTTTGCAAGTCTGCTGTTTTGACAGTTGCTTACTTTATTTTGACCAAATACCGAACTCTGGAGACCCTACAACTTCTTGGAAAACATAAAACTTCCATGGTGTCTGTGCAATTAATTAAGCGCTCGAAGAGTTCTTCCCTGAGCGAGGAAAAGGGCAGACAATTTTACCAGTGGAAACAAAGCAAAAGAGAGAGAGATGTCCCAGTAGATTCATTTGTCGTCGTTGCAGCAGTGTTATTAGCGGGAAAAGCTCCAGGATTTCTATGTCACCATGAGACCACGCTGATAAAGTGTTAAGAGCTCGGGACATGAATCTACCCGTGCAATTCAACTTGGGCAGATTTAGACTGTGTACATCAGCTAGCTCCTCTCCAGACATATTGAATGACGAAAGACATGACATGATAGTGGCAGGCTACGAAGATTTATTCCGAAATCCAACCATATCACATGACCGCTTAGAGAACAGTAAACTTAGTTCCTGACTCCAACTGACATTCACATTTAATCCACCCCTGAATCATGTCCTTCCCTTGGCTTTGTCTCATGCACTACAAAAGGGCAATGAATGCATTTTGACACCAGGTCAAATAACATTAAATATATTCTTTTTTTTTTATTACACAAATGCAAGCTTAGTCGTTATTGGCACACTGGTGACTGTCCGTCTGTGAGGTGCATGATGTTAGAATATGCTGGCACTTCTGTTCTTCAACTCCCAATGACAGAAGGGACCTTGGTAACGAAGAGCAAATGTCCGTGCTCGCATGTCGAACAAAGGAGCTTGATATCAGCACAATGCTTAGGCCAGTATTTTCACCAGCGCTCGTCTCAGCGGGGTTAGCATTTTGCCTCCGACTGATTGGCTGGTCACTGCCCTTCTCACCGAGCGTGTGGACATTAACTTGTCAGAAGAAAAGAAAAAAAGAAAGAACAACTTTGACAATGTCCTTTCTTTTTCCACTCGCCACACAGATCTTTGCGTGGCTGTGGCAAAGTTTGACTGAACCTTTTGTCTAGGGGGAGTCGGGGAGAGAGAGAGGGAGAGAGAGAAAAGGAGAAAAGAAGGGGGGAAAGGGGACACAAACAGCGACCATATGTTCAATGTGACCCTCATTATTCTCAATTAGGGCAGCCATCCATGGAATGGTCTTGCTGATAACAGCCCATAACACCTTCAGAGGAATTGAGCACAATCTTCCAGTGGCACGATGGACGAGCAGGGTGGCGAGCTCGTGCGTGAATGTCTACATGCATGTGTGTGTGTATGTGAGGTTGACTTGTGCACAGCCCCCCCTCTGTAAACTTAGATGCCAGAGATGCGTTCGTACACGCATGCTTGTCAATGAATATGTGACTTCCTTGCACGTGTGTATGTGTGATTTGTATGGGCTTTCGATTTTGTGTGTGTGTGTGTGTGTTTGATCATGTGTGAGGGACCTGTGGTGAGGTGGGGCGGTTGGGCAGGCAGGCATGCTTTGCCAGCTTCTGGAAGGCTTACAGGGGGTACGCAGGGCCAGAGCCCAGGCCCCCAGGACGTCTGGATGGATGAGTTGATGGAGAGTAATGAGGTCACATTGAGCATATGATGTAAAGGCTAACCTTATGCCTAACTGTTAATGATATTATGAATGTGGTAGTGCAATTTCTCTTTCCCACAACGCATACAAGAACACTATTGTCTATTGGGGGAGGAAGGTGGGGATAGAGATGTGTCCAGGCCTAATCTTGGTGTCCCTCATCGCAAACTCTGTTGTTCTCTGTCCTTATTATTGGTGCAATGCTGAGCTGAAGGTGACCCATGCGGGACGCAAGTGAATTCAGTACGAAGTTAGCAAGCTTTCCCTTTTCATAGACCCAGCTCGCTTCAGTTTCTAAATGAAAAGGCGTTGATTAATTTGTCAAGCGTGCATAACTTAAATTTTTTTCATAACCAGAAGTGCATGTATTTTGCAATAAATTCTCATAAAGCTGCATCTTATAAATAATGTGAACGTCCTTTTTAGTTTACTCAAAGTAAATTAACTTCCGTGCTGCAGTAAATGAATGAGGCTCATTCTAGTCATTTGTGACTATATCCCCCTGGCCTGCTTCCCAAGCTCTTACTGTAACCCAAGGAAGCGGTGACATCACCCTCATTCCTTTTCCCCCTGAATTTAAAATTGCCCAGGTGATTAAGTTCCCTATCAAGAGATGGGAGTCTGTGCAAGGCCGCGGCATTGAGCAGGCTCATTGATTAAAAGCAAATGAGAGCCCTCAGCACACCGAGGCAGCAGCACTACTCGCAGTAACTGGTACACATCATTTGTCTTTGATCTTGTCTTCCTTTGACTATTGTCTCCATCAACCCGCTTCTCGGTGGCAGCTGGTGCCCATACACAGCTCTACTTAGCGTCAGTGACAGACAGAAAGTATCCCATCCTCTGCACGAGTCAAGTAATCTCATAAGACCGTGGGTTTATATCAGTTCTCTAGAAAACCTGGATCATCTTTTGATCATGATAAAATGTACAAAGTACTGCAAGGCGTTTAATGTAGTAATATTAATGAATCACTAATTAAGATAAGATGTTTTAGATTTAGAGTGTTGTATGAATTAAATATGCAAGCTACATGCATCTTATATAATTAAATAAGTATGAACATTATTCTACAATATGTACACAATGTAAGTACTGGAAATGACTGGAGTATATGAGATATGTAATATATACACATATTGACATCAGAGAAGTCTTACAGTGTGAGTAATGATATAACACAACATTGGTGATTTATTTAAGAGTCTACTATTTCTTAAGTGCAATCAAGCCTTACATTTTAAAAACAAATAACTTGACCACCTTCATGTAGTCCCTGAGAAGATGCAGTGCTTGCTGTAGGTAACATATCACACTGGATGAGTCTGGTTTGCCAAGATGTAGTAAAATAAGCACAATGTCACCTCAATCAAATACATGATGAGTTATGCAGTTGGATGGGGTTGATCTGGCCTCAGTTCACTCTGAGCTCTCTCCAACTTTGAAGTTCCAACGGGTGGTTAGGGTTTTGCTAGTTTTAAACTCTTTCCTAAACTTTAAACAGACCTCAACACATTGTTTCAAGTCAGTTGCCTGACTCTGACCGAAGTTACGCATTTCCGACCAAACCACAGCTATTAGCATTGCTGCATCATACCGTAAAAAAAGCTGTAACCTTAACTTGTGTTGTTTTACTGTACACTGAGCATAGTTGCTTTAAACCTTTTTCAATTCAACACAAATGACCAAACAGCATTTGTTCATATTTTCACATAATTCAAAAATCTCTGTGAAATGTAAGAAGTGTATTCGCTTGTTTTGATATCCCAGAATTCCGTGAGCCTGTATTTCAGAGTACCATATAGATATATTGCAGAATGAAATGAAAACACTATACCCACAACCATAATCAAGCCACAACCTCCTCCTCCTGTGTACACCTAAAACAGAACAAGCCCATACAAGTTTGAAATTGATGAGTGCGCCACTACAAGTTCATGACTTTGACCTCCAGGGTATTTGATCCCTTGACACAGAGTTTATTTTTCTAAAGCTACAGCTTGATATTCCAGCACTTAATTTAAGAGTGCAGTTAAATCACAGAAGCCATAATATGTCAGGCGATCCCACGACTGGGGGTAAAAAGAGAGTGAAAACGGGGAGGGGGAGGGAGGGAAAACAGTAAGTAATGAAAAAGCTATGATTGCTTTTCTGTCCCTCCAAATGACAGTTAGCACCTCAATGACCTGCTCGGGGCAGGGCCATCTAGAAATGACACGCTAAGGCACAACGTCATCTAACAGGGTAGTTACAAAAATCAATACAAAACCCATTTCAAAAGATGCTCGGCGAGCGTGTGTGTGTGCGAGGCTGTGTGTGACAGAGAGGGAGAGAGAAGGACCTGCTGTTATGTTCATTTATTGAGTAGGCCTGAGGGGCAGAAAACAAACTTTTCTGATATACACATTACCTCGCAAGCAGAGGAATTCTGAAGGCTAAGCAATAACTGCATTCCCAGTCTATTACTTAAGTCATGAAGAGCCCCCTCCACTGAAGGGGGTCTTTCATTGCATGTCAAGTACGGCTTAATTCTAAACCCGCTGCCCCCAGCCCTCTGCATTGTAACACTTTTAACTAAACTAGGTATTGGCCACTAGAAGAAGAATGACTCTTTGTCCGCTGGGGAATCGATATGCAGTCTCTCTGACATTCACAGAGAACACATGTAAACCAGGCGGGCCGGCCGTACGACTATCTTGTCTTGTTGGGATAGTGGCAAACATCATCATATATTATCCCCTTTGATTTGTTGTCAATACCCAATCACGGCAAAGAGGTGCAGATCTAGCGGAGCACAAAGACACTAAGGAGTGTAAAACAGACAAATGGGCAGGGGGGACATCAATCCGAAGGGCACGTCAGCCTGGCCCCTGATGAAATAGGGCTCCGTGTCGACGGCTGAAATTTATAGACAGTAACATGTGAAAGTGCTCACTCCTCACAGCCCCGAGAGCGGTCAATAGCCTGATGCCTTTGTCCAAATGGGGTTCTCATTAAGCCAGATCATTCAACGAGTTTTTTTTTCTCTCTCTCTCTGTTTGCACTGTAGGAAAGAATACAAAGATACCTGGTTGTTTCAAACCAAATTAACTTCACTGGCCTTCCTCTTGCAAAAGTTTTACGTCCAATAGAAATTGATGTGCATGCCTAAAAAAATATACTGTTTCATGCACCTTTCTTTCATTTTCATTCCTTTCTCGCTTTCTCTTCGATTATGTTGTTTGCATTGTACCATCTGCATTATACCTCAGCATATAACTTATCAGGATCATGGCGGATATGCGGTGTGAAAAACCATGCAAGTCTAAAAACCATGGGACCCATTTGCTACACTTGAAAGGAACTTGGTTCAGCCCCGTGTGGAAATCCCACTCGTCTACATTTTGGAAGAGGCACACTCTACAGCAGGTGATTGACGGGTAGGATTTGGGGTCTGCGGGGTGCTGGATTCAACAAGGATATTCCTTTGGAAGCACAATCAAATGGAGCTTTTGCTTTCTGTCAGCTACATTTCCTGTGAGAAGCCACGGTGCTCCTGAGATCCGTTTCAGATCAGTGTTTTCAGCAGTACCCGTGCTATACTGTATGTAGTCCCAGTAAATTACATAAAATATGAAAGGGCTCGGCTCGCTCAAACAATCTAAGAGAAAACACTGGTACATCCAGCCGCATACACATGCACACACATATACATGCACACAGAAAATGAATTTAATGTTGTCACTTCCTTCAAAGCCGTCAATGTCAAGAGAGACCACTGGCAATTCAAAGTAATCGGGAAGCCACGTAACAAAAATAAAT
This sequence comes from Ammodytes marinus, assembly GCF_949987685.1. NCBI lineage: Eukaryota > Metazoa > Chordata > Actinopteri > Uranoscopiformes > Ammodytidae > Ammodytes > Ammodytes marinus. Next base: position 13,063,585 of record NC_137217.1, on the reverse strand, counting down.
TTGGGCCATGACACGCTGTTGGAAAAGAATAGCAATCAGCAAATTTAATGCATTTCTGATGTATATTTAAGGCTCTGACACTAGGCCACAGATGTACATGTGTTGGGTTTCTATTTTGCAAAAGATATGGTTGGTGATAACCTATTATGGGACATCGTCAGCTTCCCCGGCGCCTCAGCCTCGGATAGGAAAAATTCCATCACTTGGTCTATCCAGGAGATGTAATATCGAAACAAATTATGGCTGGAATTGAAAAGTCACAAGCTTATTCCGTCTTGATCAAACCAGTGCCAAGAGGCTAAGTGCAGAAGTGGAGATACCCCCAAAATGCTTTTTATTGCATTATCATCATTGACATCTACGGCACTCCCAGTTCCCAGCTTTAGTAGTGGGTATAAATCTATTTTGCAGGCTGTAATGCAACACACAGGAACCAACAAAAGTAACACCTAGTCTGTGAAATATCATTTTGGAATTAATTTGTTGTTGTTGTTTTGGTACCCATAGACTGCAATGCAATTATTTTAAAAATGTCTTGCTCTGTGCAACAAATAGGATAATAATGTGTGCAGTTTAATAACATTGTAGTTTTAGATTAATATAGAGTAGTGTAAGACCAAGTGAATATGAAAACCATGGTCTACAGACAGGGATGTTGGATCAATGCAACTGTACCGATCACCTCTGCTATCAGTCAGTATTAAGGTGTCTGAAGTCAGGCCCAACAAGAAAACAAGCCGTTAATGTGACCCCATTGCAGACAAATCTTATTTGGTGGGACATTGTTTGTAAGATGTAATGATCACATCTCAGAGTACATAACGTTTGATTGGATGGCAGGAGTTTGGCTCCAGCGGCAAGCAATAATAAAAGAAGTCTCATCTTGCTTTTATGGCGTAGCATATTGAACCGTCTGAGCGCTTGCCTTGCTCTACGGTGGCCTGCAGGCACTTATTCGTTTCAACAGTGATCAGTCCTGACACACAGGAGGAGGTCTGCTGAGACTCGGTTAAAGATTTCCATTATCATATCAAATCACACCGCCACTGCTCTCATTATAATTGACACATCTCGGAACAGTGAATAAAAGGCTGCTCTACATAATGCATAATTAGAAAGTTTTTTGACATTTCTTCTGCATATGGTAATGTGTGATAAGAGCAGATGTTGGAGAGAATGGCCTTGGCGGGACATTAAAAAGATCTCATAGAAGTTAGCCGATTATGGTCGGGTACAGTGACCTCCTGACCTGGCTAGATCCCTCTAGATGGCTGAGCTATACGGGGACGTCCGCGGCCAGCCAACAGAAAGGGCTGATCCCCCCTCCCCCCCCAAAAACCCCCCCAGCCCCCCCCCCCCTGTCCTTGCCGGGACCTCGTTAAGGACTTAGAAAGACCCATCAATATTTAACAACTCTATGATTGAAATTTCAAATTCATCTCCTCAATGGTAAATCACAAAGGAGGGGGAGATGGGAGTGAGGGAGAAAGAGAGAGGGGGGGCAGAGGGAGAGAACCATAGTGACTCATTTTTTTTTTATCAGAGAGCTATTTTAAATAAAGACTGTGATTTAGTGAGGCCACACCAAGTCAATTAGGGGGCAGAATATGTGAGCTCTGTTTAAGTAGTTGACTGAATCACCATATTGGATCTGACTGTCTAACAATCACTCTGATATGAAAACATACCGTTCCCCTCGGTGGGTAACGAAAAAGTATGTATCCCTCCCTCCCTCCCTCCCTCCCTCCCTCCCTCCCGCCCTCCATCTCTCTGCTCTCCTTCCTTGATTCCTTCTATCTGCTCTTCTTTTATGCATTTCTCAACCCTCGTGCCCTCTCCTGTTCATTCGACAGACTTGAGTCAGAGAGCAAGAGGTAGCTTTACTATTTCATGAAGGTGTTAGGTTTCTCGGCGGTGCCAGAGTGTTCTGTGTCCGACAAAGTCCGCTCGCTCTTGAGCAGGTACCGTGAGACTGCAGTGGCGCACTCAAAATAGAACATACTTGCATGTAGGACAAAAACTGAGGCCAAAAAAAATTAATCTATTAATCATTTATCTGATTAGCATTTCCAGTTTTGGAATGTATACATTAGACTTAAGAACAAAGATAAATAAAGAGAAGTACATATTATGGAAGATAACATTTTATTTAACTTTAAAATTGCATGTGTTTATTTAGCTAAAATAGTGGATTATTTTAAAATACACCCAGACACACACACACACACACACACACACACAGGCATATAAATGTCCTGATATAATACAGAACACCAGAGTGGTTTTTGGACAAAATGGACCTACATGCTACACTAAAAGGAAAGGCATACAGTACAATACAATATGTGTGCTCCTTCAGTCTGTAATTGCTGTCCTCTGTGTGCTTTAGTCATGTGGTTTTGTGGAGTAAGACAGAGCAGCAGTAAAAGCAACAGAAATCACTTCCTGATGCAGCGTATAGTCATCTCCCTCTGTGTATCAAAGAGTCATTCTGTGGGAGTACCCCTGCTGCCTACATCCCATCGCTCCCCAGCCGTGTGTGGCTTTTAGTTCACTGGAGGTCAGGACGATCATTCACCCCAAGGCCTGAGGGCGCCCATATACTCTCCCCTTTATGGTCACATAAAGAAAGCCAAGTGCTCAGGCGTGCCTGATTAGCTGCCCTAATATGCTATTTGTGACTAATTTCAGAGGCGCTCAGTCACAGGTGATGGTCTCTGGCTGTAAATCTAACTCGGCCAACCTTTGACGGAGCGTGTGTGTGTGTGTGTGTGTGTGTATACGTGTGCTCTTGTATGTGTGTGCGCGTCCTCTCCCCCAGGATGCACTGGCAGGTCCCGTGGTGAATATGCAAAGGCCATTTAGGTGAAAGGCAGGACATAAAAGTAATGGATGGTAGATGAAGCCATCTCAAGCTGACAAGTCAACTTGCACCTATGCGGAGAGGAGGTGTGCGTGTGTGTGTGTGTGTGTGTGTTGTAAACTAGAGTAGTTTTGTTTCAGCGCAATCATTACTCTTTGCCTCGAGCGCTGATACACTTTTACTGCGGAAATTTTGTGGTGTTACATTTGTACATTTTATGTGCTATACTGATTGACCAGTTCACACTAAGCAAATCAGAATGGTTAAAATAGTTAATCAGTGTCTTTTAGCTGTGTCGGAATGGAACAAACTGCTTCACACAAGGAGCAACATATTTTTAACCTTGTCCTACAGGGTAGTTTTTATTTTTATTTTTTTCATAAAAAAATGTTTTGCACAAAAAAAAACAATACATTAAATGATAATGCTCAACCACTTAATAGTGTTAAAATACATACAAGATGTTTTCTTTTCAATTAAAACCGTGAAATATTGACATTTGTCAGGTATTCAACTAGGTAGGTATTTAATCTAAGAAATCATTAAAGTGCTCACTTGAAGATGGATAGTTAACGGACGTTCACTCTCTGTTCCTGTGTCACTCCTTTTTTTTCCTCATAATCTGACAACAGTTTCCTGTTTAAGCTGTTTTTCTGCTATCCCCCTGACCGCTGCTTTTCTGAGCCCACAGTAGAGTTTTGACAGGATAAGGGACGAGAGGGGAGCGGACCAAAACAATGCGGTTGAAGTGCTCGCTCTGTGTGTGTTCATTTGATCAAAATAGAGGGAGAAAGAAAAGACAGAGAGACAGTGAATTTGAAGAAGAGAGAGGGAGGGGTGACAGTGTGCATGGATGATTGAGAGCATTTGTGTGGATGTGTGTACACAGTAGATGTGTGTGTGTGTGTGTGTGTGTGTGTGTGTGTGTGTGTGTGTGTGTGTGTGTGTGTGTGTGTGTGTGTGTGTGTGTGTGTGTGTGTGTGTGTGTGTGTGTGTGTGTGTGTGTGTGTGTGTGTGTGTGCGTGCTCCAGTGACCTCTGTGTTGGCTGTGCTGTGTCCTCCGAGCTGACAGGGTCCTCTCCTCCAGCTCCTCAGTGTTTAACACCCAGGGTCTGTTCCCAAATGGGCACCCACTGCTTGATACGCAGACACGGACGCGCGCGCGCACACACACACACACACACACACACACACACACACACACACACCTTTCAGCAATGTGAGGGCTCCCACTCTGCACTGTAACGACGCTCCAGCTCCAGAGAGGTGAAAGCCATGAGTGGGGGAGAGACTGAGCTACACTCACCTCAAAAGCCACACAACCAAAAGGTTAACAGTTCTGCCAGATGTGGGGTCACCACCAGTAAGGAATCACATTATTCCTATATGAATGACAATGTACAGCCTTGAGACGGTTGCACTTGTATTTATTCAGTAGAGCTGACAGAATATGGCACCCAAGACATTTCCCGGCGAATCGGTGATATATGCAGCAACAGGGCTGAGACATTTCTCAAACATTTGCATTTATGAGAAATCAAGGGAAAATATATCATTGAGTGTTATTTTGGGTGAGGACAATTACAGCACAGCCTTGTCAGTGAGATATTTTTGTCTCTCGCATTTTTCAGTAAAATCTTTAGAACCTTAAAATAAGATTATGGGTTTTCCTTTGTAATCAACCAGTAAATCCATAACAACACCAAAAATCGAATCATGACAATAAGCCGAAAAATACTCTTATTTGTTTGATTTAAAAATAAGATATATTTATTTTTCTGTTGCTCGCAAAGTATTATTAACAATCCTATCCTCCTGTCCCTCACACCCCTGGGAAACCATGCCCAAGCAGCTCGTAAACAACCCAGTCTCACACAATTGAACAGCCGCGGTTAAAGAATAGTCCAAATAATAAGATGCAAGCCTCCAAGTCTGGTAAATCAGTGTAAAAAACACTCTTCCCTGCAGCCAAAATACTTCAACCTCCTGCCCCTGTTTTGAAATCATAAACAGCCCACACCGTCCCTCCCCAATGGTAATGAAATGCAAAACGGCGTGTAAGAAAATATCAAAACCTGCCTCCGTCTTGCGCCCCTTCATGGAAAACACTTTTGAAATACAGGCGGTATCGCAGCAAACACAGATTCTGTCTCAGCCAAATTAAGGGACATTGAAAATCACAGGCTGAGGACTTGCTAATTATTACACCCCCTTACAAACAGACAGTCGAGCTAAGCTAAGGCGAACCACTGGCTGACTCACAATGTCACTTTCTCCGGGTAACAAATATCCAAAGGTCAAAGTGTGTACTTCAGGGGAATAAGGAAAAGCTCAACGGGGCTAAGTGGTGTGTGTCTGTGTGTGCATGTGTATCTTTGAAGGAATCTAGCCTCTCATGTCCTCTAAGACTATGCTGCCACCTGCAGCTCCGGGTACGAACAAAGACACATGGGCTGCTGACGGGACTAACAGCCAGGGCAGTAAGTCACATACTGTAAAAGTCATACACAATTACCATTAAAATAGGAACCTAATCTGAGGCTATACACACTCATTAAGACAACAGTCTGGCAGTTTCACAGACGGCTGAAATAAGGGGTTGTGCATTGTGTGTTAAAAAGAAAAGGAGGACTCTAATACTCCATTAATTATTCTTGCTGGATTTTACCTAAAAAGCAGTTATTTTAATAATGTTGCCATACTGGACAGAACATTTCCATGATCGAAATGCATATTACAAGACCATACATTTATTCAAAAGTACACATACTAGAATACACACACAAATACATAATACACAATTATCTATTTAAAATGTTTAAATATTTATAATTCCGGTTATGATGTCATATAATCACTAGAATATAGACGCATATTCCTACCTGGTGAGTGTCTTATAGGTCCATTGAGGACCTTACGGGTGAACTTGCATGCAGTGAACTATCTCATCCCAAACGCCTGATTATTATTTCACAAGCCATGTATTGTTGTGCAGGACAGCAAGATGTATGACCCTGCAGCAATTAAAATATTAGATATCAAAGTGCAGATGCCATGGACTGTTAAAGAAATGTGATAGTGAGCATGAGTAATGACAGCACACATGACTTGTCATACATAGAAAAAAGAGAAGAAATGAAGGGTAGGGCTGACCTAAAATGCAAGGATTCTCTATAACAATATCCTGTTGCCTGACAATGAGCACAATATATATTTCTTTGAGGAACTCTCCGCCACAAAGAGCGGTGAACTTTGGACTGACATTTGTACAGATGTGGTAAGGCTAGAAGCCACCCTGTAATTAAAGCACTCACCCTGGGAAAAAAGGTGTGATCCTCTGTCATATTTTGACACGGCTCCGAGCACCGGGCAAAGCAATATAGTTACATGCTTGGTAGCAGCTGGAAGAAGAATGACTGTATGTTTGATTGCCTGATAGCGGGGCTGTATCTCCAAGCTATTGTTTTTGGCGATAGCGATCAAAGTCGTGTGCACGTTATGTGTGTGCGTCTGGGTATGCCTGTGTGCACATCTACTGAATGTGAAAATGTAACAGCACCTCTGTAGATAGGACAAGTATCTTTGATTATTTCATTTTTTTAAATTTGATTTTTTTTTTCAAAAAAAGGAGGGACTAAAAAAGTTGTGTTGAGATACATTCCACTTGTAAGATAATCATAATCATATTTGATATGCCGCATCGTAACCATATCCCTCTTTACGTCGATGAGACATATTTTGACTTCACTCCACTGCCTTGTAGAAACCTGAGACAGACACCATATATGCTCTGTCAGAATCATTAAGTCAACATGCCATCAGGTTCAACTCAGAGTCTCTCAGAATTTGAGAATGATACAGCCTGACGCTGCTTGAACTTTGCGTCTGCCAGGAGGGGCTATTCTGTCGGCTTCTCCATTCTCCCATGGCTTTAAATATTGAAGGCATCTTGGGGATGTGGAGACGCATTTGTCATCCTTGTTTGACAGGCTTGATGAAGGGGTTGTCTGTCAGTGTTTCACAAATCCTACCAGACCACAAGCCCGCGGGTGGCACATAGACAGTCACGAGCGGTGGGGAGTTCCCTCCCCTCCTGGCTCGCTGGGTAATTGTGATAATACTGGAATGGAAAATTATAGAGGGGTGAGTTAAGGAGATACTTGAGTTAAATGCAGAGGCTTGACACAGTGAGGAGAGTGTGGGTGGTCTGAGACATTTTTAAAGTTCATTCTTAAATGCTGTGATGGTTTTAGCACCAACATGTGCACTGGTATTAAATCTAATAAGCCAACCCATGTCGTTCTTTCTTTCTTTCTTAAAGCACATGAACAGAGGTTGTGTAATTTGCTTGCAGTCGCAAATTATGTTTTGCATTGTTTAACATCTATCATTACATTTTCACCTATTTTATGATAACTTTAAATCCTAAAAGTCTCAAAATTCCAGAACCTTTACGATTTGGTTACTTTGCAGCCACTCCTCTAAAAAAAAGAATAAAAAATAAAAAGAGAGCACATATTTCAACCTCTTGCATAAAGTGCTGAAATGATCCATCCCAGTCAGCAAATAGCATCCCTATAAACTAACTTCAGCTGGAAAGACACAACAAACACTTTCTTTCCGTCTCGTTCTCTCTCCCTCTCCCTGTCTCTGACATCAGGGTCAACCTAGCATATAACAGACAAACTTGGCAGTAATCTGGGGACTCTGAGAGAGGTCTGGGAGATTTATCAATCAACTGGCCACATTAAACGGATTTCCTAATGAAGTGGAGTCTTTACAGGGATTAATCCTCTACCTCCCGCAAGGAGCCACCTGCTCGACTGTCATAATTGGCATGGATGGCACCGCCACCATCAGCAGAAAGAGGAGAGGCACAGAGAGAGAAACAGGGAGGAAGTGAGAGCGAAAGAAAGGGGGAGAGAGACGACTGAGATGAACAGAGGGGGGGAGAGAGAGAGAGAGAGAGAGAAAGAGATGGACAGAGAGGAAACAAGTTGGAGAGAGGACAAAGAAGCCAGACATCGGGTTGTCAAACTCATGCAAATGATGACACTCAGTGTGTTGCAACGACACAACGAGAGAGGAAAATAAATAAAATATTTTTATTTAAAAAAAAAGGAGACGAGACAGTGCCAGGTCTCTTATGACACGCCGATGAGCATCCAACCCTTAGTTTGTGCCAGTCTTGCAGCATCCCAAGACCTTGACAGCAGCTCCTCGCTACATCTTCCAGCTGTGTCAAATCTGCCTATGTGCTAATGAATGTGTCAGCACCCCGATCGTGTCATTGCTGTGTGTGTTTCAATTCACCTCTGAGCGCTGAAATTCTACCCCAGGTGTACCAGCTTACACATTACATTCACCCGCAAGTATTTCTGCATGAATAATTACACAGCCGCCGCAAACCGTGAAGTTAGAATCCAGACTGGTGTCCTCATTATACTGCCAAACCAATCTTTGTGACTTTAACTTGACCAGGCTGATGCTGCAGTGCATGCAATACGGCCACCAAGAATGACCAAACTGTCCAATTGTCCTGAGGTGCAGGAAATGGCATTGTGTGAAGTGAGTATTTTAATGTTCACAAATCCAGGGAGAAACATAAGGGACAGGTTATATAGGTCATGGCCAATCAATTTAATTTGGCTTGTGTATTACACTATCCATCAAATAAATGTATAGCTTTGATTGCAGAGTTGCAAGTTGCATATTAAACTGTATAGCAGTATGAATATATAGAACCTTTAATAAAGAACGTTATAAACAGCATGGTGGTAGGTGATTTTGACATGCCTTAAACAGAACTATACTATGCATGACTAAGGTACAGTATGTAGTTACACATTAAGATTGAACTGTGAAAGTCCAACTTTTTTGGATAATAAAAATAGCACCTTCTGTCACTGTCAAATTGTTACCAAAACAACTGCAACCATAGCTCCACCATACCAAGTTGTTTACTTCATTCTATGCAAATGTTATGTGCTATACTTTTGAAAGACATCGCACTTAAAGTGATGACTCACACAGCTGATGCGATCCAGAGGTTTTTGGCGAGTGAGTAAATATTTTGAGCCACCAGGAATTCAGTGAAATGGTGTGACAATGTGTAACTGTGGTGTTTTGTCTATTTCAACACTAGTTTCTCAGGATGTCACCATCCATGCTTTTGTACCGTGAACAATTTGCACTGGAAGCTGAGCGGAATACTGTACCATAACGGAGCTAATCAAACAATTGTATGCAAGCCTGGTGGTGCTCTTTACTCACACTTATTTTCCACATTAAAGTTGGTCTACAGATCTTGGGGAATGCTACGGAATATCTGAAAACACTTGTACAAAGCCATTAGTGGCTCCAAAGGAAGCTCCACAGAATCTGATACATTGCTGGTCAGAGCTGAACTACAACTACGGACTACAAGTTTGAAAATGAAAAATATCAGTCGGCTTTGAACCAAAAAGAGCAAAAAAAAATACAAATATGTTTTGGCACATCAATATATGTGTGCACTGTTTACTATGGCAGTATAATTATATGGTAAGATGTCAATTGTTCAAATGGGAACTGGGCAAAAGAAAAATGTTATTGAGCTCAAATCGCATCTTCATGTCATCGTAAGTCACCAAGGTCAGACACGTTACGAGTGGAGTCGTATTTGATGACTGTGTGTCCGTGTTTCTGGGATTTCTGACTAATGATCAACTCCCCGGTGTCATAACTCCTGGGAAGAAAAGATGATTTTGTGTTGTCTGCCAAGGGACTGGGACTATTGGCACAGCCAGGGTGTCCCTCATTTGTTATGGAGCCATACTGCCACCATGCCAAAAGAGGTGCCAGGCCAAGGACAAACTCTGTGTGTGTGAGTGCTCGCAGTCTGACCCCCATCCTAGGACTTAAACCTTGGTGACAAGCCATATTGGCATCTAAAAATATTCTAATGGAGCTATAAAGCAGAAATAGCCAAGGTTCTTTTGTCTCTTCTCAAAGACAGGCAGAACTCCTGTTAATGGTATCCTACTAGTTGAAACATGGTAATGGACTGAATCAGGTTTAATCTGTTTTGTATCTGTTTTGGATGATAAACCTCCTACAGTAGATGTCCAACAGTATAAATAAAGTGGGACATGTAACCTACTTTAAGAATGATGGTGTGGTAAATTTGCATGTAAAGCCTGCTAGGTTTCCATTGAATTGTGTCTTGTTTGTAAAGTGGATGGTTTCCAGCATGGTCAGACAGCCTGAATATCATTCAGTCATTTTTGGAAAGTATCACAAAGTGCTTGATAAAAATATATGTTTGAGTATGGTATAATAGCTGCTCGCTCAAAACAGAAATACACACAGAGAGCTCTATCCACCTCCTGGACTAACTCCTCAAGCTGTGTTGTTTTGAGTGAAAGAAGAACCGTCCCTAATCCACTTCACGGATCAGTTTCACAGAGACGGTAAAGCCATTCTCCCTCCAAGCTAAAGCAATTCAGATCAGACACCTTGATGTCTCAAAGAGCACACAGTGAGCTCTTGTTTTCTGTTTTGACTGCTGGGAATCCATGCCAGACAGCACCCCTGATTCCAGCTCAAAGATAAAACTAATGAGGTTTTCATTCAAGTCCGTTTTTATAACAATAACTGAGTCATCGCCAGACGTGGCCATTTTCACTAGCGCCGAGATTCTATGATCTACTAATCTAGGATTTGGGGGAGTTAGATTTCCCAAACTAAAAGGTGTAAATCTGTACAGCATCTCAAAGTGGGTGCAACTTCCCTTTTCTTCCACCATTACTGAAAAATGCTTTATGACAAATTGTAAAGAAGTGCTGTGAGAACCATTTAGGCCTACTACCTTTTTAAGTTATATTGCTGGGAGTTAAATCATTTTCAACTTTCACAATTTGTACCGTTTTATTAGCATGAATCATGGAAAAGTCAGTCATTTAACGCATTGCCTAACTGTTATTAGACACACCTGCAGTATAATAATACTTTTATGTGTATAGCAACATTCAAAACAAAGTTACAAAGTGTTTTACAAATAGATGTTAAAGCATATAATAAAACAAATAATAAAAGTATTATATGACACATGAAAGATCACCTTGTCATAACGCTCTTCTTAATGCTATTTGAGTTTGAGGTGTCAGTGGCATTAATGAGTTAATTTGCAGCTAATTGTGCAGCATTAGGAGGGTAATTATAGGGATACTCTAGCTGACGTGTGCCTTGACGCCTAAGAGATCTGTAGACCTGCCCACTTTAGCTATCCGTCCTAAATATTCCCACAACCCTTTGCTCTTACGCTGCTCCAGGAGGTGACACTGGCGCTGTAGACGACTTAAAACTTTAAAGACGAGGCCTTAATCCTTTAACAATAACCCTGGATGTTCCTACAAAGACACTGTTTGTATAGACATCTCAGTTCGGACACCTCGTCTAAACTTACACTAGACGCCTCAAGGTGACTTTGTGTTGCCAGCAGCATTCCTGAGACCAGAGCTTTACCACGTATCTAAGAGTTTTCTTTTAGATACATGCATTCCTTAATTTGCTAAGGGCATTAATCTGTAAGCAAGAGAGGCCATCAGGAACACATCTTGCACAATTGATTATAGCTCTGCCAAGGTTTCCAAATTCCAACTCGAAGACGGCTATAGATCGGATCACTGCACGTTTTAATCATTCCTGAAATCCACTGTGTAATAACTGTTCACGGAGAAGAGTGTAGTTTCCTTTTTAAAGTGTTGCTCTGAACTTCTGTGCAGATGATAGTTTTACTATGGTACAGGTTTTGCTCAGACTTGCAGCCCCTGTGGCTGTACCGTTGCTCTCTTTCCTCACTGACATCATGATATAAGGTAAACGGTTCCAAGAGAAAGGAATTGGTCCTGAAATGTAACAAATGTCTGAAAAAGTTTTGACCATAAAAAGCTGACGACACCATTTAGAAAAGAAATGTGTTTTCCTCCTACCTTGCTTCTATCCAGGGGCCTAATAACTTGTGTGAACTAAGAGCCCACCTTTTGGCCACAGGGTCACCAGTAAACATAAATAACCGATTGTAGTGCGACTCCCAAGTGGTGGCAGGGGTTTAGATGGGCCAGATAGAGCAGATATATAGTATATAATACACACCTGGCAAAACAAAAAGGCACACACTCCTTCTAATAGGATAATCAGCCATGTATTATTTTACAGGAACTGTGACAGAGTCTATCATTCCCCACTAATGTGCTTCCCAGGAGGACTGGATGCCCCAATATAACTTTGACCAAACAGATTTCAGAAACTGCAGTGGAATATTGCAGTAACTCAGCTTTTTCTCCCGTTTTTCTTTTTTTTTTCTTTCACTCCCGCTCTGCTCCATATTGTGCAGAACTTTCACACAGTTGTGGTTGCATCAGCAAGATGCCAGTAATATTGTCTCACACACTGCTCAAAGTAAATAGAGTTTGAAGACATTTCTCGAAACTTGATTATGCCCAGTTGGCCTCAGACGCTGCTGTGCACACATTTGAAAATCAGACCACCAGCATGACCGTCCTTTCTTGCAAGGATGTCGTCACGTCAATCTAAAAGAGACAATTCAGCTGTCACTTGTGTTGTCATGATATAAATATAGTGGGGCACATTGATATGGTCTCCACAGAGGTAAACCTCCACACATTATTCAGTTCATGGCTCCAAGTCAATCAAATGTCACGACAATGTCACTTCGGTGGAGCGCAAGTAATTATCAAAGCAAATCTTTGTTCTTCTTCGTAGTCCGTTTGTGTGGTATGCACCATCGGAGTCTTACCGCAAGGCCCCTCGTAACGTCAGTGTTTCAAAGTAAGAATTCACCCCGCGCCCCAAATCAGAGGCTCAGTTAGCACTGACTTAAATCTTATGTAACTCTGGGCTTTTGACAGGCAGACACCTCTGCTGACTACAGATAGGTAATTTGTTTTGATCTGTGATTATACCCCTCGTGTTCAGAGGAAGATGTAAACCCTCTTGTGAAGCTGTTAGGCAAATCCACACAATGTGGAGAGAAGTGCCCCCGGGGGTCTCAAGTTTTCACCCTCCTTCTCCATCTTCTTCTATTCTCTTCCCCTTTCTTTCTCTTCCCTTTTTCTCTCTCTTTTTTTCATCTTGTATGAGAGACAAAGCCTCCTGCCAAACACTGAAGCCCCCCAGGAGCTCATCATACAGAAAACTGGGGCTCCTCGGAGAACGGCAAGAACAAGTGAGGGGGGGGGGCAGAGAGAGATGAAGCAAATACGAGGGCTTGTGTAAAGGTGGGAAGAGGGTGTTTGCGTGTGTGTGTGTGTGTGTGTGTGTGTTTTCTTTCTACATTGTTAATTACTGTTAAGAGTCTTTCAGAGCAACAGGGCATTCTGCACATCCCACAAGCATCCCTCCTTTGACTGCATCCCTGCTATTTTCCTGTACACTGCCTTCTGTGGCCTGTGCCAGACATACCTGCGAAATGATCTACTAATTATCTACTAAATATGTTTGTTCATGTTGGTTGAACGGCTCACTTAATTGAAGGGGCGCTCTACCTTCCCTCTGCTGTTCCCCTCCTCATATGGGAGGTGTGTGTGTGTGGGGGGGAGAGGGGGGAGGGGGTTGTAGAGTGGCTTATCTCCAAGAGCTCGTTATATTAATGCTAGTAATTATGTGTTTTGCTTACTTTTGATGTGCCTCTGTTCAAACGCGGAGAGTTAATAAGAGGATGACGGCAAATATGTCAGAAGGGCCCTCTGTGTTGTCTTTGGGCTCTGGAAATTCCTGTGTGTGTATACCAGTGGGGGTTTGGTACGGGTGTGTGTGTGTTTCTGGGGTGGGGTGGGAGGTATTAAGGGGTGGCACCCGACTCACAAGAATGTCAGTACACAGGTAATGGCTGGAGCTTATGATCAAATCTTCACTTGATTTTTCATACTAATGTTCCTCTCAGGCGCACACACTCACACACAAACAGACCAGCCAAAAACCTTTCCTTTGGATCTAAAAAAAGGGTGGAGATGGCAGTGGGAAGGGCATTCATAGAGGGGATTGTTTCAACTCTATTTAAGAGGGCTAGGAAGAGAGCTCCGCCTTGCCAAGGAGTGCACAGGTCTCCTCAGCTCTCCCCAAGGAAAGTGCTGGCATGAAGAGGCGCTCTCTAATGGGAAGAAGCAATCGCTAATGAGGGAAATAAATAACAGGCTCATAAAACTGAGCGCGGGGGGGGGGGATAGAAGAGGGAGGGGGGTGAGGAAAAGAACAAACAAAGTAAAGTAACATTTGAATGATAGTCATACTCGCAGGCGAAAGCAGTAGATATACAGACACATACACACACTCAATGATGTTTAGCTGTCACTGCTAATGAGAGCGTGTGTCTGTGATGTAAGGACAGGAGCGCGCTGATGGAGATCCAGACAGACATTTGAATAGCATTATCGTCCCTCTCATTGTTCATTGTTTGTTTCCATGCCTTTATTTCGCTTCTCTAAAACAACAGAACCCTTCAATCTTCTGGAATTCATTTTAGGTATTATTCTTTTTTTTCTTTCTTTCGTCCAATACAGTCATTTGTTATGCATAAAATAAGAAAACGTGTGTCACATAAGATTATATTTATCCATCATGAGATCAAGAATAGAATACATTAGATTTGAAAAGGATACAACGTTGTGTGGATATGTCAGTTCCAATGCGTAACTTTCGTTTACTTTTCTCTTCTTTGAGGTGCAGGCGAGTGTAGATACATTCCTTTGTCTGCATTATTACCTGATGTGTCCTCTTGCCCAGAGGAGCAAGCATCACTCTCAGTAGTAAAAGTGTGTGAGCAAATGGGAAATTTCACTGGAGGTTTCTGGGACTCTGCTTTTAACATTATGGTCACAACTCATGACAGTGTATGCACACTTGAATATAGCTTCTATTTTTTGCATGTATATATTGTTTTTCATGCCACTTTCAATCAGCGGTTGTGTTGTCTTTTGCTGAAGCATTTGTTTGGTGGTTTGGTTTCAGGCCTGAAAATTAAAAAAAACTCTCCTTCTCTCGAATCTTTTTCTATCTGTGTGTGTGTGTGTGTGTGTGTGTGTGTGTGTGTGTGTGTGTGTGTGTGTGTCTTTTCCATTTTTCATCTCTTTGTACCTGTCTATGTGTGTCTCTTTGAGGCTCACTGCTCTGTGAATCCACTCCCTGGGACTGTAGAGGTGGAGACGGAGACTGGTTGAAACACACTGCGGTTTCAAAATTCACATTCCGCCTGTGTTTTGACAACACATTTCACAAGAGGGATCTGAAGTGGTTTTAGACTGTTTCTCTTCACCATTTGATATCAAACAATGATCCCCGCGAGGGCGGAACACACAGGACTCCATGGGATGGATTAACGCAACATTAAAAGTAATCCCCCAGAGTCAGACACTGCTTCTCAACCAAAAAGAAAAAAACAAAGAGACAACGGCACTGACTGGATGTCTTTATCGGAGGGCTGATAGTTCCCATGCGCTTCAAGAACAGCAACGTCTTCCTGCCTGAACTGTTTACACTGCTAAAAAATTGAATAGGTTGACACTAGTGATGACAAGAGAAATAATTATCATTACACGCATGACTGCCAGCCACCTCAAAGTCGAACAAGAGATTAAGCAAAGATTACTGTCTGTTTCACAGCTGTGTGGCCTTGCAGCTATAGCCTTTTCTTTTTGTTCAGCACTTCAAAAAACAAAATAACAGTGTTAATGTCTTATCAACAGTGTTGGGAATAACGCCGTTTAAAATAACGGCGTTAGGTAACGCCGTTCTTTTTTCAGTAACGGGGTAATCTAACTAATTACTTTTTCCGTCGTTACAACGCCGTTATCGTTACTGAACGTTAAATGCGGTGCGTTACTATGAATTGATTGAATAAACTGTGTAATCCGAACGCACCCCTGGCTCCATACTACACAAACTGCTAGTGAGGAGACCGGTGTGTTTTATTCAGTGTGGATGACATTATAACTGTCAGTTAGCGCCGTCACGTCAGTCAGCCGGAGCGCCTGTTAAGTGAAGTTTCTTTTTCTTTCTCTCTCTGTTGTGTGAGCTTGCACGTTGCCGCACTAACCACCTATCAATCCACGGTTGAAACGTGCTCTCCCTGAGTTTGTTTGCATCGCCCTTGTGAGTAAGTGCATGGAGTTTCCCGATCTCTATAAATTGTAATTTATGCACGTTATTAAACGGCCGCGATTCGCCGGTTGCATCAGCTGTTTAGCGTGTCATCACGAGCCGAATATTGCTATTGTTCTTTTCCTGGGATCTGTATGCTGCTGTGCATGTTAAAGAAGGAAATAAACAGGATAAATCCTCTCCTCCTCTCATCGTCTCATGCTTCATAGTCTGACGTTTTTGGCTGTTTTAGCCGACACCCCTGAAGTGAATCCAGTGATATTAGCAGATCAGCACGGTACATCCAGCAGTTTCCTCTACTACTTTTGTTGAGAACAAAATAGGCCTACTTGAAGTGCAGGATAGGCCTAAACCTCTTGCTGTCTGTTGATGTGCAATAAATATTGAAGGTTATGTAGCCTACAAGTAGGCCTACCTGTCTGTTCTACTCATTTCAACTGAATTGTGAAAACTGCTCAGAAAAATCCAAATTGACAACTTTTTTTTTTTTTTTTTTTACACTAGGCTAACGCAAATAGTTACTTTCCCTGGTAACTAATTACTTCTATTGTAAAATAATTCAGTTACTAACTCAGTTACTTTTTGGAACAAGTAGTGAGTAACTATAACTAATTACTTTTTCAAAGTAACGTTCCCAACACTGCTTATCAACATGTATTTAGTCATGAGGTCAGTCTTAGTTCATCAGCATGTTGAGGGAAGTTATTAGCTGCTACAAGGAAGACTTCTCATGAATATGTATTTTATTAAAATACAACGTTTACACCTGGGAATATGAAGAAATGTGCGGACATAAAATGATTCCCAAGATGTAAATAATGGAAAGGAGTTCGTTAAACTGAGCATTTTCTGCTAATATCCTTAGAAAAACGTATCCCAGTCTCTTTCTGACAAGTATAAGATGGAGTACACACAAGGACAGTGATAACCATTACATATGAAGATTGAAATACATTACAAATATCCCAACCATATGGGGCAGCAAAGCCATGTACAGCAAGAAAAGAACTGCAAGTAAGTTAACAAAGGCCTACACCTAGTACCACCATGCTCTGATCAAGGAAAGTGCTTAAACATAAGTTCCTCGACAGAGATATGGCGCTTCACTTCTGCTGATTAGCATATAATTCAGGATTATTTTCCGGTATGCTGATAATGGAACACTTTTCCTCAGCACCGATTGCCCCTTTCTCTGTTAACCTCTCTCCCTGATACCACGCTGACTTTTAACACTGCCCCATTCAACAGCAGCTAATGATGTAACGGCCTCCTTAAATATGTAAAGTATAAGACTTAATAAAACCCAGCAGTGTGATTATGTCTTAAGTCTAAACCCCCCCACTCCTGGATCTGCAGTTGTACATGGTGATCCATTTTAAATCAGCCTCTTATCCGGTGGAACAAGGGCAGAAAAGTTCACGTGTAAATTACTGTAGTCAGTGTGGTGGAAGTTTTCCAGTAAAAAAAAAGAGTGCTCTCGCTCGCAGTTTCTCAATTTTCATGTTAAGATATCAAAGGCATTAGAATTCAAGTGAAAGAGGGAAATGTCACAGGTGTTAAAAGGCAATTAGTCCCCCCGCGCTATCAGAGTGTTAATCAGAGTGATGCAAATGTTGATATGAAGCTCATTATCATGTATTCAATAGTAGATACTGCTTTCATGAGAGATGAGACACCAGATGAATGATAAGAAAAACCTGTGAGTGCCTTGCTGCAAAGCAATTTGTTTGAACATTTGATGACTTTTGATGAAACCCATGATATGTTCCCACAGGTCGGCTTTAAAGCAGTGTGTTTTAATTGCCGGATAAACTTTTTTCTCTTTCCCTCAAGTCACTCGGTTCAAAATATGAAAATAAACAAGCAATCATCCAAAAAATAATAATCTCACTTTTTGGCACTGATTTGGTCACAACAAGAGAAGACAGATCTCATTATCTCTGTTTGGAAGAAAAAGAAAAAAAGCAGAAATGTTATCTTGAAACAACAGACTACTGAGATGAACTACTCTTTATATGTGAGTGTTTTTATGCCAAAACACAAACAGGGGAGGGAGACATGGGGGGGGGGGAGAGAGCGAGACAGAAAGACAGACAGACAGTCAGTCAGTCAGCAAGACGGAACAAAACAGACCAGGAATAAGAGAAAGTGAGAGTGGAAAAGCATAGCTAATGGCATTGGTATCAGATTTATTCCAAAGAGGCAGCAGCAGAAGGAGGCAGAAAGGAAGGCTGGATGATTTCTTCGCCCCGTCTTCCCCTTTCCCTGATTATGAAAGGAGACATGGCACGAGGTCGAGGGTCAAGCCAAAAGGAGACAGCATTGTGTAGAAACTGTCACGCACCGCCACCTATTTTGACATGCACAGGCCCGTTTGTTGTCTGTCGTACATGCAAATTGGCGAGCTCAGGCTGTCATATAAAGGCAGGCAGATATGTGCCGGTCGGGGGGAAATGAGAGACCACCTGTAACCAAGAGAATGGGGAGTGATGGACAAGCATTCAGTCAGCCCCGCTCGTCATTTCCAGGGCCCGCCATTCACCCATCAGCAGACTACACCCCCCCCTCCCCCCCCAATGTGCCCTCCTCCCTCCGCCACCATCAATCCTATCCCCAGCGCACACATATACATGTAAAAATCTATTCTTAATATTCAGAAGTAGGAAGTGAAGGGAAATAAATATATACAACAGGAGGGGGTCGGTGGCGGTGAATTCAACCTGCTAGCTGCCTAATAGGATCCTGCTTTCAGACAGCTGAGGGTCAGAGCCAGATAATTAGTTGTCCACAGAGGAAACATCACTCTTCCACGGGGAGTGGACAGGGGTGCGGGAGGGGGAGGGGGGGGCTGTAAGTTGGCCTTAATGCTCTGAATCCCAAAGAAAGTCCAGGATGTGTCAGGTACTCAACATAAGATTATTTTGTCCCAACCAGGCCAAATGCAACACTACACTGATGCTATACGTTTTTCGATTGACATAGGGTGGACATTGACGATGGCCACACTTTTTTTTTGTCTAAATAAAGCAAAAAGATGACAGTAGGATCGTCATGTAGACGTGATGCATTTATGTAGACCATCCAGAGTGTAAAGTTGACCAGATAATTGGCTGTCCAGCAGAGACCCTTCCAGAGAGTCTAGACAGAAGTGGACAAGTAAAAACAACATATAGTTTCAGTGTGGACATAATTTGGTCAAATATCTCTTGTGCGAACACCCATTTAAAAAAATGGAAAACACAATTTTTTTAAATTACATTAAAACCATCAGTGCCATTTGATCTCACATAATAATCCACATCATTTTTTTTTCATTAGCTTGTTTTTATTGCGGGTGGTTCAATTGGGTACAGTACAACACCATATGTGATCCTGAGTGCCAACATATTAAATATAAAAAACAGACCTGAAAGTGATACTGACAATAATGTAAAATAATTAAGGAAGTCTATCCTAGTTTAGTTCAGCCGTGTATGTGCATGCGTGTGCATTTGTGCATTCATTATTTTAACTATTAAGTTGTATGTATGTGTGCGGGCGGGCGGGCGGGCAGGCGGGCGCTCAATTTAAAAGGTGGCACATGACAGAAAAATTAGGCAGAAAATAAGACACTCCTTAGGACTTGAAATTTCCCAGGTTTTTACTATGATAATAAGAAACCATCAAATAAATATGAATACTTTCTCCCACACCCACACAGAAGCACGGGTACATGTGCAGTAACACACACAGACACCACCTCCAATGCTCGCTTAGGCACAGTATGTTGTACGTGGTCATGTCTAATTCATTATGAGCTGTTTTGAAGAGGGAAGTTGAATAGAATTATTTTATTCCCCCCAAGACTCCCATTTCTAAACACAGCTATCAGAACAAAGGGGTCAAAAAGACTTTACTCTTTTAAGCAATAAATCATTACCCATGTAGACATCAGCTAATCACTGCTGTCCGCTGGTGTCAGTTCACCAGGTGAAACATTTTTCTTTAGCCAAATGAGCCATTAATATTAAGGGGATTAAGGTCTCTTCTCTGTTAGGATATAGGGCAGAAACTGTCCTCATTATATGATTTAGTCCAGTCAAATGTATTCAAATGCCACCTTTATTACCCTGGAGGTGCTTTGCATAAATTGAATAAATCCAACGGATACTCTTCGAGAATCAAACATATCAAAGGTTTCCTGTCTTTGAAGTGGGGGTAGTCTCTAATTCCAAAACAGATTTTCATGATAAATACATAAATTATTTATGACTTGTGGGCTAGTGGTGGTGGAAGAAGACCAAGAAGAAGACCAAGAAGAACAGGAAAATGAAAACAACGATAGAAATGCATAAAACATTTTGCGCCGCGGAAATGTCAAGAGAGGCGAAATGACACACAGAGTGGCGCGTGCCGACCAACTGCCTGACTGATAAACAAACTGATTAGCATATGCACATTGGAGCATATGTTGTGCTCATTTGCTTACACAAAGTCTCAATCAAAATAATACGCCACACTCGACGCGTGTCATAAAAGTCTAGAAATATGTTGCTGTTGGGATGATGAAAATGGAAACATTTCAATTATTTCATTTCTGACAATTACACTGACAATGTGACAACCTCAACAACCGGCATGCAGCGTGGTGACTAATTGCCCTCAGGAAATTTATGGAAATAGGAAAATGAATAAAAACAAACCAAGATGTTGACCGACTGCAGCACCAGTTCTCACAATTCTGCATGTTGACTTGTTGTCATAATATTATTTATACATCATTTTAATAGTTATTAACGTTAAATGGAATTTGTAAATGTGGAAAAATATGATTATATAGTTGCACACACAGTAGGCCCCGGAAGAGTCACGTTGGAAACTGCATGCATATATCTTGGTGTGTGTTTTTTTTTCCAATTCCTTTTGGTTTAGCCGCAGTGGTGCCAAAGCAAAAGAAGCAAGTACACTTTCAGAGATACAGACCTCTAGGAGGTGTCAGGGGTGAGTGTTGATCAAGGACCGAGGTGGAAGTGGGGGCGGGGTAGCCAGTCAGGCCGCACTGCTAACGTGCCTGAGAAAATAAAAGTGTTTTACATGGTATACAGATGGCACGGCCATACAAAGCCTGCGTTTGCCTTTGAAGTGCTGCAGGATTCAAAGGCAAGATTCTTTGAATAATTACACATTGGCTTATCTAAATCAGACTGCCAGGGCCGCCCTCCACAAATGATGGGTTGTTATTCCATTTACAGATATACCTAAGCAGATGTTCTGTCCGGATTGATGTCCAACTTAAACATTTTATTAGCATCAGAGCACATGATAGTTGTCAGGGTTTTGTTTTTGTTTCAGGATCGCCAGGATGTTTAAAGACAGTCGTTTTAAATAACAACCTCCTAACTGCCTCCTGTGTGATTTATTTTCATATGTATGCACTTTGAAAACAAATTAAAATCAGAATAAATGTGATTTTTCCCCACAGTATATAGACCTCGGGTTGTTCAGATGGAGTTCTTATTCATGCTATACAAGACATATTACTGCCTCAGTGTTATACAAATCTATGCTGCTTGGAGCAATGTGATCGTAATTAAAAATACTTTACTACTTGCTTTTTTTCTATCCCAGAGCCACACGGGAAAAAGTACATTAGAAATATTACAGAAATGTATTGAATGGACTAGGGGGGGTTTAATCAATTAAAGCTTTGAGTAAATAACCACAAAGGGGAACCCATCGGGGGTAAATAATGGAGGTTCTGCACCAACCCAAACGTTCATTTAACCTGTGAACCGCAAGGTTATTTCTGTTGGAAATGACGTTAACACACACTTACACACACACACACACACACACTTAGACAAACACGGCAGCCTGGAGGAGGGATGATTTATGTGGGAAGATCAATCTTCATCATCTTGCCTCTCACCTTGGTCTCCATCAGTGTTAATTAAAGGAAGGTCAGTGTCACCCTCCCCGCTTCCCCCCGACCAACCCTCTTTTACATAATAAATCACTCCAGACACACAAAGGGCTCTGTTGACACAAACAGAATGCTCCTAGCTAACTAGCTAACTGCAAGTCGTGGGGCTGAGGAGTCAATTGAAAGCCTGCCATAAATAATACTGAATGTCACAGTGTTGCGTCTTTGTCTGGGAACAAAGGATACAAGACAAAGACAGGTTGTTTCTGGAACAAAATGAATCCATAATACAGTATATAGCACAATATATACAAGCATATAAATCATACAGAATACCAAAATGATATACAAAAACATAATGAGACGATGTGTGGCTCTCAGGTTGTCTCAATGTCATAATTTCTTATTTATTTCAATACGTGAGGAGGCAACACTTTTAAGCGGATTTCATTTTTTAAAGCTGGTCATCATGGGACATAATTTTACTTATTTATTTTATCATCACATTGCGCCATTGCCTCTTGCTAATATATCTGTTGCATTCCCCAGTTGTTGTCATACGGAGGCTACGTCGACACTAGACGTCACTTCCGGTGTGCATTGGACTGTTGGTCAGAATCGCCCAAATAATAGCATGCTGTTTTCAACGCTAAAAATCTTGTCTGGATGTAGTAAGCATCCGGGTATTTTTAAGCATACTAAAATCTGAACACAAGAATTGGGACATCCTTATACTTTTTCCGCCATACTGAATAGCAGAAAGTACAGGTATTGGAATGCAGGGAAAGGCAGTTGAAAACTTCTTGGTAGGCTGTAACAGTATGTCAACAAGTTTATCTAAAATCATCCATGACTGAAAACAACACAAGCCCAAACTATTCATTATGTGGGTGACATGCTGCATATGCTTCCATTCTTTACGCCCAGGACAACATATAAATGTGCAGCTGTATTACAAACAAAATATCCATTGGCATGAAAACACCACCGGCCACAAAACAGTACAGTAGCTTGTGTCAGAGTGCTTTGGTCCGCCCCACATTGTCTACATCATTACTTCCTCGGAATCAATTTTCCTACCCAAAAGAAACAAGAAACATATGCTTTGTATTGTGTACAATTTCCTAGGTTTTCCTAGGTTACTGTCAGACTTGCATAATGAGGGCTACGGCGCAGCAGAGTTTCCCTCTTATCACAAACTAGCATGCATGGCCCCGCTGCTCTCTCCTCAGTCATCAAGCAATTGATGTAATTGAACCAGCCCTTTGCTGTCAAGCAAGCAGCGCAGCTCAATAGCATATGCTCCGAACACTCTGGACAATGAGAGCCACGCAGCCGGGCAGGAAGGCAGGCTGGCTCGTTGCTGTTCTGTCAATAAATTTCAATCCCACTAATTGTCTGGAATTCATTAACTGAGCCTTTGAGACAACACGGTCCCATGCAAAACAAGACAACAATAAGAGAGAAAAAGGCAAAGGAAGCTTTTTGATGATGTTGTGGGCTGTGTTGTGCATATTGTGAACTGGTTGTTTTGCATCCTGTTGGTGGTGTTCGAGTGGTTTCAGCATGCAATGAGGGTACGCTGGGACCGCATTGTTCTTGTGAATAAAAATCTGCAAGTTAAACTGTGAGTGACAGTGTAATGACAATCCTCTGCAGAGGACATTACGCTGTTGCAAAGTAATTATTGACAAACAGCGCTAAAGCAGATCTGCTTAGTCATATGCATTTCAAAGTTGAAGGATTGTCTTCTTTCAGCAAATATATGAGAAAAAAGGAATGAAGTAAATATTAATTGATTGTATTAATAGCTTCAAATGAGCCGCAACCATTTATTTAAACTCTAAACTCCCATAGTAAAGCGCATGTGTCTTTGAAGTAGTTCTTACATGCTATTCTGACCTTGGTATAATAATGTTCAACTATTTTATTATTTAAACTTATTATAAAAAATAAACTAAAATAGTAATATATATATATATATATATATATATATATATATATATATATATATATATGTGTATATATGTACTGTAAATGTTCTTGTTTATATAAATATAATTTAAACATCTGTTTTTAAGAGGGAAACAAAGTTAAAGTGAATCAAGGTTTTAATCCCGCAACTGTTGTGTGTTAGTATTTGGCAGCATTTGACTTGTGGTTGATTTTAATTATTACATTGCCAATTAAAAAAAAGTAAGAGTAGAGGAAATATCTAAGCTACTTTTCTCCACCATGTGAAGTCACAATAACAAAACAATGACTTTTTTTCCCCTCTGTTCTCCTCCTTCATTTGATTAGGACTGGCTTCCTCCGAGTCCTCGCTGCCCTCCAACCAAGTCCTCAACGTCCCACCTATCTGCCTAAGTGACCGGCCCGGGGGTCAGGGGTCAGAAGGAGCTGCCACTTCCCCTGTCACAGGAAACAAGCAGCAGGAAGGTGCAAGGAGAAAGAGTGGAGAGAAGGGGAGGGAGGTGATATTCAAAAACACTACAATGACAAGGAGGTCCATGGAATTGGCGCTTTCTCTCTCTCTCTCTCCTCTCTCTCTCTCTCTCTGACACACTCATATACAGCACACACACACACACACACACACACACACACACACACACACACACACACACACACACACACACACACACACACACACACACACACACACACACACACACACACACACACACACACACACACACACACACACACACACACACACACACACACACACACACACACACACACACACACACACACACACACACACACACACACACACACACACACACACACACACACACACACACACACACACGTTGTGTATTGCAGAGGTTTAGGATGGATAATACCAGTGACAGGAAAACGGCACAAAAAAAGGTGTGCAGGTTTTAAAAAAGGGTCTTTGAAAAATTACAGTTTTTAACCAATATTCTTTCTACATAGTTGCAGTCACATTTGTACAAAATGCAATAAAATACACAACCACCTCCCTTTAGAGCGCACACACACTCCTTTGCACACATACAAGAGGGCCCCAGTGAGAGCGTGGTATGTTATGGATGAGTAAGCATGGAGCCACTGCTGCTGTTGAGCCCCGCACAGCTACTCAGGAGGGATCACTAGATCACATTATCAATCATACAGCACTGTACAACCACACATGCAGCATATACTGTGTGTGTGTGTGTGTGTGTGTGTGTGCGTGTGCGTGTGCGTGTGCGTGTGTGTGTGTGTGTGTGTGTGCGTGCGTGTGCATGTGCATGTGCGTGTGTGTTGCAGTTGGTTGTCCTCTGTCTTTCAGTCTCTGTCTATACTGTGTGTGTGGTGCAGTGTATCTTCCAGTAAACCCCATCCACAGATGCTTCCAGGTAAAGTAATTATGAGACACACTGTATTCTGTTTTGTTCACTTCACTTACAATTAGGACAATAAAACTGCTGTGGACATTTTAAAGTCTTGTCATCCTTTCCACCACTTTCAATAGGAAAGCAGAAGCCTCCTCCTTAAGAGTTTTTCCAAACACTTGTGAGCTGTGGTGCAACAGTGCAAAAGCAGGTCAGTCACCATGTTAAAAACCTGTAACTTGGTGCAATGGCTATATCCACAGAACCACTGATTCTCTAAGTGGGTACCAAAACACTACTTAAGGTGGCGACACTGTCATCTCTTTATTGGTGAAAGAGCCTAAGCGTGGTTGCGTGAAATGAAAATAACTGTTATCAAGAAGCTTCCGCATGTGCAGGCAGCCACAGCAACAAAAAAAAAAGAAAAAGAAAAAGAAAAGGTCCTTTGTGAGGCTATGAGCTGACACATAGATATGTGAGTGTAGTTAAAAAAGTTCTTTAAAAAGTGGTGCACCTAGTTATTTTGGAGGCCGGCCTGTCATTATGTTTGATGTTGGTGCATAGCCATGCTCCCATTCTCCCTCCAAACGCAAACTGGAAGTGTTCCAGTGCTAAGGCCTATGCAGCACGGCTATGGAAAGATAGAAAAAGTGCTTGTGAGGAAAAGAGACTTAAACGTGTGGTGTGAGGTTTGCTCATAGTTTTATATAACTGTTACAAATTTAAAAAGAAAGACAATCTTGTCGTGAGGAAATGTATCCATCCGTCCACATGTGCGCACAACAGCTCAATAAATAACATCCGTTGGAATCTACATGAGAAAACCAGAAGCACTGTGTTAAATAAAGCAGGCAGTCAAGCCAAAAATAATATTTGTTGTGCAGTGTAGCCTGTAGTTGGAGTTCCAGGCACGCTGATAAAACATAGCCTTGCTGTATTAACACCATAGAAAAAATATATATTTCTAAAATGAAATCACTTATTTTTAGAATAATATATATTGAATAAATGTTTTGATTATTAGGAATTAAAAACACAAAAGTGCTTCAATTCGGCACTTGGATTAGAAAATGTGTGGGAAATGTATGTATACGTACAATTTTAGATAATAAGTCAATCAATATTGTGTTCCTACTTACAAGCCTCGAACTAAGCTGGACACACTGCCACAGAGCTGACACAGCAATGGACTTATTTTTAAGCCATTTTTTTATTTTGATTATTCTATAATATTGTACAGTATGTTGAATGTGACATCTAAATCGCATTTTAAATAACAGATATCTGACACGTCTTGTACAACTAGCCTTCCGTATCCCTCTGAATGTATGACCAATTTAGAAATCCTTCAAAATCAAGTGCAAGTTAGTCTACTAGGACGCAGACTAATTAATTGATTGATACATTGCAGTACAGAGAAAGTATAGTGGCCTCTAAGTTAAGAGTAAGTGCGATCCTCTTTTACTTTCACGTGTCAAACATTCTCCTTTTAAGTGTACATTTTAATAGGGGGAAATGTGAGGCAAAACTTTGACATCAAACCCATTGTTAATACTAAGCAGCTCGTACACAGGTCCTGTGTGTTTACCCAAAACCCTGAGACTGCACTGCCCTCAAATGGCACATCGAGGTCAATGCATACACCGCTTTCATCCTGTCCCTGCCTCCCTGCTCGCAACTCCTCCAGGACAAAGAAGCATTAATTAAGAGGCAACTACGCACAGCCAAGAAGCATAATGCACACAGACAACACACACACACACACACACCCTCTCTCACACACACACACACCCTATCTCTCTCACACACACACACACACACTGCAGTGACGCACAGCCATTCCTCCCTATTCTCCACAGCTTCTGATAACTGTGAAATTCACTCCCTCTGCACAAAGACATGGCCGGGGAGGAAAATAATTTCAGTAATAGAGCTAATGGGTTTAAGTGAGACTGGAGAGCAGCCAAGAGCAGCTAAAGAGGAGGAGAGGGAGGAGAGGAAGAAGGAGGGAAAGAAGAAGAAGAAGAAGACCTAGTTGTGTGCTCGGGCTAGGAGACAGAAGAGTGTTGAGTGGGAGAAATGCAGAGCGTCTTTTGTATTGTTTCATGATTAGATAGTTGAAGAACCAGAGGGGGAATATGCTCATTTTCTCCTGACTGCCATGATACAGTTGCTGATAAGAGTCGCTCGGCACGCACAATGGGAGGATTTGGAATGGTGGTTAAGTTAATTGATAAAAGCCAAACAATGGCACAATGCTCACAGACCGATTACATTTCTGTTTTGTGTAATCACCGTAGAGGGAGTTAAACAAAGCAAAGTGAGGCTTCTTGGCAATCTGCATATTATCTTGAATACATTGTATTACTCTCACGTGGATAAATACAGTACGCACACACAAACAAAGATCTGAACTATGGACAACAGGGCCACTTAGTACATCAGTGGAAATGCAGGAGGTATGTCCCATCTCCTCCTCTCTCTGTCACCAGGTTTACGTCAAACCAAACAGCCCTTTAATTATGACTTTTATAACTCTCCATTTTGCAGTTTCCATCTGGAAATGTCACTTAATCATAATAACAAAAAATGTATTCAAAACTATATTTATATAAGAATGTGACTTCTTCATAAAATTTTTTAGAATTAACCTTACATTTGCTCACCAAATGAGTCACAGGATTGTAATTTCCAAGGTAATGTCATTGAAATCTGCATACGTATCTGCGGTAGATCTGTACTTTGTACTGCATCTGACGGCTAATAGAATAAGTGTGCGAGCAGAAATGCTTCATAAAGTTAAATCCTATTCCCACGTCTGACACTTTATGGCTAACACAGTACAACAGGTCCATCATGTGATGAACATTGGAAATGGCTTGGCAAATATAGAACAGTGTTCATACATGTATTAGAAAATGTTAGATTTTTTGTCACAGAGATAAAACAAAAAATGCATCGCAAAAAAAAAAACAGGCCAATAAAAGAAAAGATCCAGCAGAATCATACAGTTACAACACAAGTCAATGTGATGTACAACAATTATAATCCTACTTCATTATATGTCGTGTCGAAATGCTGATCGCTCACTTGTAGACACACTGAATGGTTAAAAAATGCTGCTGCTGTAGGTGGTGAGCAGGACGAATCTATTACAGGGCACAAGGCAGAACAGAATACAAGACAAAAAGCCGGGTTACAAGCCATGCAATCTCAACACCAGATAAAATATTTGCCGAGTCACTGTTATTGACCAACAATCCAATCCAACTCCAACCGACATCGGAATTGTGTCTATTGCGCGACAGAAATGTAGTACTAATTGCACTTAAAATCTAAATAGGACATAGTTTGTTTCAACAGCCTTCTCCTTTGGTGAATACAATTGTCTTAATCTGCTGTGTGCAAGACAAGATTCTGGCCCCTAAACAAGGAATCTCAGATGAACCGCAAAAAAAGTAACCCAAGTAACGAAAAACTAAATGTTCCCAACTTGTGTGAATGATGATGGATGTGATAATCAAGCACACTACCATAAGGAAAAGCTCCATCGTCTCAGTTACTGACTTAAACTGGTCCTAATATAATTGCATTTGGTGGGGATGTTTTCATTATATAAAGAGCAGTGTAGACAGGAGTTACACCCAATAGCTGCCTACTGCTACATCAAGAATTAACTGTCACCTCCTCAGCCGAGGCTCAAGGAGGGCCAAATTAAACCTGCTCTGCTCCCTGTTCCTCTCCTCCTGTTCGCCATCCACCCAGCCAACCGTCCCCAGTATTAAGTGAGGCGAGCGACAGAGATATGAATGCGATATTCCCTCTGGTATTTTTAACCGCCGTATTGAATTCGTATGAAACACTTAAGGCTTCTCGGCTTCTGCCTGATGGGAGCCTCTCTCAGGGCTATCTGCGAGAGTCTCTGGAGAGAGCTTCTCTCCTGCCACGAGAAATTCCTGTTTTCTCTCTTACACCATCCATCCATCCCTCCCTCCCTCCTAGTGCCATCTCAACCCTTCTTCCTTTTGCTCTTTGATGCATACAGGGACTTCATGAGGAGCTCCCGCACCACCACCACCACCTCTCATTCATAAAAGCATAATGAAGTTAGAAGGAAAAGTCCATAAAAATCTCATTAGGGGTTCACCGCCTGATACTGGATACAAATCAAACTTAGAAGCCCTCCTGAGGATTGGTGTAATGACTGGTGATAAGTAGCTTCTCTTTGGAAAAACCCATGCCATTTCAAGAGATGTACTAGATGTCTGTGGATGTGTGTTTGGTCAATGTAGTATTATTATTTTTATTTTTTGTGTGCAAAATAAGCAAGATTAAAATAACACAGTGTGTCTGTACAATATACATGCATAAATGCACAGACAAAAGAAACCCCTGAGGGCTTGTAAGAGATGCCCGCCTAATGTTAATATTAAAACATCAGAAAGTGAGTGCATAAAAGTCACACAACAAGTGGCAAAAGTAGACACGTAGATAACATTATGTCAGGGAAGATGAGAGAGTAGAGAGGACAGATTTGCACCACTGCTAACAAAATCAGCTTATTTTACGAAAACAGTGTATTGAGAAGTGTGTATTGTGACACGAACCATCCCTACGTGGCATTCAACTGCCACGTAGGGATGGAGACCATTAATGACCTGAGTCAGAAACGGGGAAGCACGCTGCATATTAGGCTACGTTGTAATGAATAATGGAGAACCCTGAGAGACGCCTACACTGATCGAACACAACCTTATGAATTATACTGTGATGGGGTTTTTATATTTATTTCTGGGCCCTGGCTATTTCTCATGCTTGAGCGAGACTTATCACTTAACAATCAATTATTAACATGTGTCAGAATAAGGAGTGCTATTACAGGGATTGAGATGCATGTTGTACACTGGCCAGAACTGACAACACTTCTTGTACTCTCGCTCCCCTGTCTGTTTGAAAAGCTTGATTTTAGGTGGAAACTGAAGTTTCTGGCTCTTAATTTGTGAATAATGCATCGGGCAGAATATGCATTATACTAAAAAGTACGAGTAAGTGGGATGGGTACATTAGAAAGGTTTCTCACTCTACATGCTATAGCTCTTGCAATCATTTGCTGGAATATTATTAGATTTGATAGATATGGACAGTGATTATTCTGTTCTTTAAGTTACAAAAGATCAAAGTTCTAGGTCGGTCATGAAATAAACACAGCATGTGTTAATGGTATTCTAAAGAGTAAACAACATTAACCGCTCAAGGTTAGACAAACAATCAAAACTATAGCTTTTCAGTTCCTTAAATACATCAATTTCAGCACTCAAACATATTGTATTAAACTAAACCCCTTGATCAAGGTGAAATAGAAATTCCTTCTAGGACTATTTAGAAGGTATGCAAGTCAGTCAAGAATATCACCATCACCTCATCATGTCCATCAACAATGGTACAGATGTAAGCAGTGGTAAACCTGATGACCGTTAAAGAAAGTCCACATTCATTATGCAGATGGATCATCTTCCCATATTCTGTTCATTTACATAAATCACAATCTTGTCTATTTATATGATAATCTGATTGTTGATGAAAAGTGTGTATGTTTTGATTGAGGCAGCACAAGGAGCAGGAAATGGGAGAGAAAAGGGTGGGTGTCTTAATGCAGGTTTTGAATATGCAATGTGTGTCTGACCTCGCTGGGTACGGGAGAGGAGGCATGTAAGATTTATAAGTCATCTGCAGCCCCCTGATTGACTAAAACACAGGGGATCATTTAGATAATGCATCCCTACTCCTAGCAACTGCTTAGGGTCAAAACGTAAAAGGAGTCTGCATTGACAGCTGAAGCTGCTGAGGCAGATACGTAGTTTCCAAAAAAGTATTTATTTTAAGAGATTTTGTCTTCTACCGTGTTTGATATAATTGTTTAGTTTTGGCAGGTACGGTCATCATCGGATGTCGTGTGTGTGTGTGCATGTACATGTGTGAGTGTGTGTGTGACCTGAAACCCAATAAGGGGAGGGAGGAGGGACGAAGGACCCTTACCTTTTTTTTTTCTTCTTTTTTTTTCGCCCCCAATGGCAATCTGGGTATGGGAGATAACGGAGTGAAAAATGTTGGAAGCAATCCACTCTGCCTTGGAGTAAGACCTTTACGATTTCACCACTTCATTAGGAAGTGGCTAATCTCTCCACTCGAGAAGCCTGATAAGGACTCTGCGCTAATGCAGGGGGAGTCAAAGTTCAAACAGCCTTCGATGTTTTGATGCTTAACTTACTAAAGTTCCTGTATGTTCATTAGACAGCTTTATCGGGGAACTCTTCTCTTACATTCCCCAATACCCATCAAGATTGGAAGAGGTAGTGGTGGTGGTGGGTGGGGAGGGGACAGGGTGCAGAGAGCCGCAGTGTGCAGCTGTGTGGAGATAACAGATAGCAGGGATAGCGGGCCCTTGTAGAAGGAGGGATGGAGGGATGAAGTGGAGGGAGAGAATGGGAGACGACTGGTCAGACCATCTTCTCTTCTCCACTAGAGCGCTCTCTCTATATCTCGATTAAGCCTTCAGCCCTGACTGGAGTGTAAGTCCAAGAGAGAGAGAGAGTGTGTGTGCTTGTGTGTCTTTGCATTTGTGCATGTGCTGCTGTGTGCTTTTGCATGCACATGTGGGACTGTGTGTGTGTGTGTGTGTGTGTGTGTGTGTGTGTGTGTGTGTGTGTGTGTGTGTGTGTGTGTGTGTGTGTGTGTGTGTGTGTGTGTGTGTGTGTGTGTGTGTATTTGCCCACATTTGCATGCATCTGCACAGGCAAGTGTGTGTGTGCGTCAGACCTTGATGTCCTTATGCAGTCACATCTCCATCCACACGACAACAGCCCAAGCCCCTCCACTCATCAATTTTGCATTGCCATTTAAAAAAGCCTATCACAAGTTCCCCATCAGATTCACATCGGCCCCTGGTGCACATAAAAAGGCCTATTTATACTGATCCCCTCTCCCTGAAATTGTTTTTCAAAGGGAAGATATTAGTTTGTGCCCTTCTAGTATCAAAGGCTCGTCAGCACTCAACTACATATATCAAAGTAACACAGGAGCAAGAAGACACATCGAACAGAGTGCGAGCGAGGGTGGGGAAAAAGATAACATATTTAGCATGAACTACTTTGGGATGTTTGGACTTATTTTTGTTTACCGAATCTGAATTCTGTCACTTTGTGTCTGTCAGGCGACACCCGGGCTCCCTTTTAATTGGGCCTGACATGTTTCTCATCTTAGACTAACTTTACCGATGTACAAACATGCTGTTCACAGAGGAAGTTGTGAAAAATATAGAGTACAAACTCCAGAGAGTGACTGAATCAAAGGTTACAAAATGTTCAGACATAGTGCAGTATTTGGGTGCACTTAAGTGTAGTTTTTCCGGGGAGATACCGCCATAAAGGACAGGTGCATTCAGCAATGACATGGCATTATAACCCCTTTGGAAATATACAAACAGCATGTCAGTGGTATTATATGGAGGATGCATGGGTTTTCTGTTATAAGGCTTTGAATGGCATTCTACAATTATGACAAGTACGTAAAAGGTAGACATTGGTATTTCACAAGTGTATCCCGTTGCCCCTCCTGTTAAGAAAATTAGCTTCTAACATGAATATATGTTGGTGTCCAAATATATTTGGTCAATTGAATGTTGGTAAGGCAAGAATTCAGTGTTCTGATGGCAATGAAAACCAGCTGATTATTGATTAATCTCTAGACTAAGGAAAATATTGCTCGTTACAGGTGAAAAGGAAGCAGATCTTTCAAGTGGGGCTGAAGAGGATTTGTTTGGAATTTATGACATGGGCTTCGTATAAGTAAGAGGAAAGCTCAGCTTACAGGTTAATCTTTATTCCAACTTTTCCTATAATCACAAGCTATCCGGGTGATAGCAAACATCAAGTGCTGTGATAATGGTAGTCTACAGGATAGAATAAGC
Organism: Ammodytes marinus; assembly: GCF_949987685.1. Taxonomy (NCBI): domain Eukaryota; kingdom Metazoa; phylum Chordata; class Actinopteri; order Uranoscopiformes; family Ammodytidae; genus Ammodytes; species Ammodytes marinus. Next base: position 13,030,352 of record NC_137217.1, on the reverse strand, counting down.
AGTTCAAGTAACATATAATCAGAACCCAGTGTTCCCTCACATTCAAAAGGTGGCAGTTAAGGCGTTTCAGGCACCTGGTGTTGATCGCCCTTTGTGCCTCCATTTGAAGATGTCCCAGAAGAACCGACTTAGGAAACACTGAGGAGATTACATTACCCAGCCTGCCCCAGGAGCTTTTCACAACATCCCTTCAACATACCTGAGGGTATTTGGTAGGGATGATAGATGACATTTAGGCTGCTCTGGTTGCAACACTGAAGCTGATCTGGCTAAGCTGCTGAAGATGGATGGACAGAGGGGCATACGGGGCGATGGAAAAACACAATAGTCAAATCCTTGTTTGTGTTAGACAAAAGGTTAGAACATAAAAAGTATTAACTCGTTATTCATTGCGTTGCATAGAACCCAATTTAAATGTATAACACGTATTGAGTCATGACAAGCTGTCTCAAATCAGTCATACACAACACAAAAGTTTGTTAAAACCTAGTCAGTTTTCTTACCATTCAGTCATTATAAAACAAAAAAACAGTGTTGACAGTTAGTGCATGTTAGCAAAGATATTGGCTGGTGGGCTATACGTTACCTTTTTTATATCGTACACAAGACTAGGAAAAAAACACGTACGTTATAGCAACCAACATAATCTAGGAGAATAAGTTCTCATCAGCATTAAGATACTCATCTAAAATCTAAATCATCTTTCCAAATCGTTTTGCCAGCAGAATAAAGATTGTTAAAAAAAAACTATTATTTGTACAATGACATCATAATCTGACGTATGACACACATCAGGATGGTAGAGCCTCTTTAAACTATTAAGATATTTAAACATCTTCACACACAGTATGTACTTGTTTCCCTTCAGTATATCCATAACTCAATAAGCCAAATCTCACAGTGGAAAGGCTAGCACTTGTCTATCTGTGCAAGTTCCACAGAACAGATGATGGTTTTGTTGGACTTGTATGTCTCTCCAGATATCCACACAATGCATGGAATAACAAAGAGAAGTAGTGGATATGTCTAAAATGTTTTATTCTGACATTTCTCTCTCCCTACACAGACTGTACCTCAGTGTATCTGAGAGCAGATAACAAATGAGGGTGCCAACTGGGCCACAAAATGCCGCAGAGATAATCTGCTATCAGTGAGCCTCACTGATCCCAGGGAAAAGAAATAAGGCTTAGAGGGCGAAGTGTCAACACCTTAGATATCTGTACATACTTAGCCCTGGAATCAAAGCTGAAGGTGGCAAGGCCTGCTCACTGCTTAGCCTCATATCTCCACAACAGTGACAACCCTGCGCTACAAACCAAAGTGTCGTCTTGACTTTCAACCCCGGGAAGGCAGTGACGACAATCTATACAATGTTAAAGTCAATCTTAGACAGAATATATTCATGTTCATTTATAAATTCAGGCCAAAATAAATGTTTTATTTTACAAAAGATATCCTCATGGTCTGGCTTTTCGTAATTACGTTCAAATGCCTGTGACCCTAATGACTGGGCTTTTGAATTGATTTTCTTTCCTTTCAATGTGACCTTGTTTTTCTGCTTGGCTTTTGTTGCGGACAAAATCCAGTGACACAAAAAACAGGATGTTAAAGTGAGTTTGAAAGAAACACAAATACTTTACATAATTAGTTTCTAATTATGCATATTTTGCTTGCTGATGTGCCTAACCTGGCCAGAGATCAGGAAAAAGCTTGAACTTAATGTCCACTTAAAGAACAGAGGGAACATTTAACAAAGACATAAAGGATAGTGCTTTGGGAGAGATCCAATCCAACCTGCTTCTCCTATTATGCCTCTACTTAAAAACTTTTCTATACACATTTTTTTTTAAATATATATTACAACAACAAAAACATTAATTTAACCCTCATCCTACCGACCCCATAACATCTTGTTATATCTCACTGGAATTTATTCTATCATTCTAATATTTCATGACTTTGTCAAATAATGTTTTCTAATTAATATTATTGTTTTATGATTAACTATTCTAATTCCTGCTTTTAAAAGTACAAATGGATTGGGGTCATTTCGACCCCATTCTGCCTATGCAGTTTTAATAACTATAACTATGTATTGAGTTTATCTTTGCTTTATCAGTGTTACTAATCTAAAGTATCACATGACATCAGGGAGTGCAGGGGAGCTCTCAGTCATTTTGAAGTTGACCGACAGCAGAGTAACTCTAAAACACTGATATTTCCATAAAACACTGAAATTCCCCTGTAATACTTCCATTCCCTTTTATTGCACTGAGCAAATTTAATTCTCCTAAAATGATAATACTCTGTTGTTTTTCTCTCAGACGGCTTTATTTACATATTCCCTATTATGCAAGATACACATTTTTTATGGTTTTTGAACATTAACATGGGTCCCCTGTGTGACAAGTGATTTCCAAAGTGCAGTACAGTATATGTAGGCTATATGGTAGATAGTTAACTTAATATGTTGTGTTGCGTTTTGTGGTAGCATGTTTCCTTGTGTATGCAGGTGTCTGGAATAGGGGTGAGTATTTATTTGAATTATATCATGCATTGCCCAGTGTCAGTGCCATGCTTTATCAGCTTAGCTGTAATACAACAATAAGAATCCATGTGCAATGCATCTATAAATGCAGTCTGCCCCGAATGTTTAATTCCATTCCAATGTGCCTCTGAGGTTCTTATGGGAAGGCAAAAAACCCTTATCAAAGAGACTGTATATAAAGAATATGGCTCTTCTCCCATGAGCTTTGGCGGTATTTAACTCCACCAGAGCCTTCATTATGAGTCATTAAGCTTCATAAGGTTTTCATGAGATTTTCTGCTTCTCGCTCGTATAGGAGATCCATGCAAATTTCCCATGAAGCTTAAAGCCGCTCAGTGCAGTATACCAAACATACGTTCCAAGCTATTGGAGGTCCCAGTGGTCTTTCTTAACCTGTGACTGGGATTCCTATTACCCATGACACAATATTTCAAGTTGTTCACAGAGCCGTAGAGCAGTCTTTACTTCACGTTAAGAAATATAAATAACAATAGAACAGTAAAGCCATCTCGATAACTTACCCCTATGCTATTGTTTGATGTGTGTGCGTGAGCTCAGGTGCGTAGGCATGGGTGTAAATACCTGTGTGCACATTTGTTTTCTAGACAAGGCTTTAGATAAAGTTGTGTCAGTATATCAGAAACAAGTTTTCCTTTATTGTGCTTTCCATTTAACCATTGATCTTAGTACAGTCACTTTAGAAGGCCCAGCGAACCATAGAAGTACAAAGCAGGGCTCAATCCCTCCTCAACATCTGAAGGACAGCCTTGGCCCTGGATGGTACCACTCTCAACCCAACACTGACAAACCGGCCCGGCTTTATTACCTGGTGGTTTGAACCTGAGCAGAATAGAGGAGACACTAAATATCAAATTGCTGTGGGCGTTTTGGCCTGGGCCATACCTCACATCCGTCTCGTCCTCTCTTGGTCATTCTGTCAATGTGTGTCATGGTTTTTTCAGCTTTCAGAAGGGTTATTGCAGTTTTCAGTAATGTGGACTGTTTTTTCACTAATTATAAAACACATATCCCATATTCCCACTTCCTCGTCACCATATAAATGACATATGACTGTACATGTACGCATCTTTGGAATATATATATATATATATATATATATATATATATATATATATATATATATATATATAGCCTACTATATACAGTATTACAGCAGACACACACATATACTGAAAGGTACTAATTTACTCCCGTACTATACAGTACATAAATTCACATATAATGCTGTGTGTACTTTCACAAAAATGCTAACACTCAGACACATTTTCTCTCACACACACAACATATATAAACATCCAGCCACCTCCACACACGTCCTCCACCACCTTCAAATTGTAGCCCAGCAGCTCGATCTTTAGAAGTTCTCTTAATCAAAGTGCAGCTGCGAGGCTAATCAAAGGGCCCTAAATAACTCCATCTCCCAACACAGGCCATAGGAGGATTAAAAATCCACTAGCCAGAACTGGGTTTCTTCGATCTGGGGTCCGCTAACGCCTAATGAGAACTCCCCAAAGCCCCAGATCACAGCTGAGCTGCTGGGCGCAGCATGCTGAGGCCCCTCTTTAAATCCTAAAGAGATCCTATCAGGACCAGATGAAAATAGATATTGCCCTCTCTGGGTGTCAGATGATTAAAAGAATGGCAGAGGATTATGGAGTCCAGTTTGGATGTTAGTTATGTGAGGGGAAAAAAAACTCACAGTGCTTCTGTAAGTGTGTGTCTTTTACATGGCGTTAAGGCCCTAACAGATAAGAGTAGTCCGAGACCAAGGGTGAATGTAAAGGCAGTGCTCCCGTATGCAGACTTAGAAGACCTACATTTGTTTACTTAGATCTTATGGGGATTACAGAACTGTTTGCTGTGACTCCATCAAACACACAGGCCTTTTGTTTTAGTATAAGGCTTCAAGACAATAGAAACATGTTTGTCTTTACTGAACTGCTATCTCTACATAATAACTGTTTGCCATTCATCTATGATAGTTGGATTAGAACACTGTTATGCTCTGGATATAGGACACATTTCAATGGTAGGCTTGAATTGTTTATCTTAAAAAGCCATTCCTTAGTCTGACACATTCAAATCTAACATGTTGACATGTTTTACTAATAAAGAGTTACATCTCTTACTAATACGTTTACCAAAAAGACAACCACATTGGTTTGGTATTGTTTCAAATGTTAAAGGAGACTGAGTTTCTAAATTACTGACCATAAGACTGAGCATATTCATATGTTTTGCAATCTAGTTTGTTACACATTTTTCTCAATGATATAAACTCTATTATGTCAAACCCCTTTAAGCAGCAGCCCAAAATAAATTGTGAAGGACTCATTCTCTATTCAGGGTAAGCAATCCATCGGTTTCCTGCTGAGAACCATGGCCTCAGATTAAGAGATGCTGAAGACCACAGACAGACGAAGCCATCAGGATCACATCATCAGCATACAGCAGTGATGCATCCTCAGCCCACTAAACTGCAACCCCTACCCACCACCCATAGGCCGCGATATCTTGTCCATGAATATCACAATATATTCAGAATCTCTCCAACACCCTGTAATTATAATGTGTCTCCTTCAGAGTTCATTAGGACGTATTTTGTTTGTCTTGGTGAACAGATCCTTAGTAAAGAATGCTACAGTGCATTAACAAAACAGTTTTCAAGTTACCCAGTTCTAGATATTTTATTCATTAAATTGTGACAACATCCAATATAATTGTTTTTTTAGACAGCTTAAAATGTAATCACCAAGTGTTTTTCAGGACATCTAGCATTCTTAAATACTTGAACCCCAAAGGAAACGGATCTTGTGTATTTTTGCATACCTATGCATACACATTAATATTAATACCAACATTTTCAGGAATTTGGCAATTAGTCAGCCATTTCCTTCTATTTGCAGTAACACACATGCTGGCAACCTATCCGCCTGTCGGTCTTTTCAGAGTGGAGCTTCTGTATGCTCTAACTAGACCAACACAGATCTGACAAGGTTGTGTGCACCTGTCATGTCCCACTCTCCCATAACTTTAACATGTTCATGTCTGGGCCTGGCAGGTCATTATAATAAATGAGGTGGGCTTAGTGGACAGCCATGCCTCGTTCCTCTCCCCTAATGGGAGCGAAGAAATCTGCAAACCAGACCAGTGCTTTACATTGACTGATGCTGAAGGCTCAAAAGAAACTAGTTAAAGTGGACAATTAGAATTGCGGGGGGTGGGGTATTTCTCCCTGCCCAATCAAATGAAATGTCCCTTGTTATTTTAATAATTCAGACAGCGGCTAATTCCTACAGCTCGACTGTGTCAAGGTAATGTGCAGCTCACATGTCCGAGATGTGTCACTTTGAACTTAGTCACTACAGCCTCTAAAGTACAGCAGACAGGTTCCTAGCAGGGGAGACGGTGTGGACCTTCAATTAAATCAAGCATAGGGGACAGTATTGCAAGAATCAGGCTAAAAATATTGCATTATGTTGGTATAACATCTGTGATGGTGTCTTCCTGCATGCACAGTATGTACTTTATATCTTAAATTTGACAGCCTACGTATTGTAAGCTCAGCACCACTGCCCTGTACCAACAATATGTTGAATTGAACACAGAGAAGGCATAACTTGTATGAAATTCCCTCACCCCTTCTGGGGCATATTCTGCCCTCAGTGCTTACACAGCTCAACAACAGACCTACACACATACCTTGATGCTCAAGTCTAAGGCTGTTAGACCCTCCACTCACATCTGAAGTGGCTTAGCACAAGTGCAAATCTTTCCAAACCAGACCCTGAGGACTCTATTTCATACTCCCAGCCCCTCTCTGCCTCTTCCTCTCCAATATGCCTGACCTAGACGTCCACACTCCTTTCATCCACATTCCCATGGAAACTCATTTAGCCTAGCTAGAGGGAGAAGGCAGCCCTGGGTTCAATTGGCTGGATTTACACTTGAGATATTATTCATTACATTAGCTGCCATGCTGATCTCTTGCTCGGTTGTTCACTCCGTCTCTCTCCCTTTCTATCTCTCTCTCATTGTCTGGTGCCAGGCGTCTCAATATATTCCCTGTCTTAAAATTCATGGACTTTTCCTCAATGCATACCTATATTACGTTGTCTGCTATTGTTACCCACCCTCTCTCATCGCCACATGGAAATTGCATTCTTGAATGTCAAGAGCAATATTATCAAGGACAAATTAAAGCGATGGCACAAAGCTGCTGCATCACAAAGTAAACTTGCCTTCGATTTATTTGAATGTGTGTTTAAGATAGTAACAATATGCGAAAACTGAGAAGCCCCCTTTCCTCGTTTGAAAAAAATAATAATAATAATAATTGAATTGTCAACGCATGTTAAGACAATTCAACATGGTGTCCGGACAATGTAACAATGAGATAATTTTTTTTATCTTTGAAAAGCAATGTGTGGCTATCAGTGCCATGCAATGTAATGGCTAATTGTCCTTGCTCCTGCAGATTTTATGGTCTTTAAGCTTATTATACAATTGCTTGCCAGAGTCTCTTTCCTGCAGTGAGCTGAAAAATAATTACAGTGTATGTGTGTGTTCACATCAAAAGAAAATTATTTTGCTTCTCATTTGTACTTAATCCTCATCCACTATCATTTACTCATCGTCCACTAGTCACAGATTTAATTATGTGGCATGTATGTTGTTCACCAGCTGTCAGCATACCGGATGTATGTTAATGGAAATTACATTACTGAAAATGAAGCCATTACTCCAGACAATGTATGTGTACATAAACGCATACTGCACAATCACATTATCATATGCTTCACCCTCTCTTCTACCTGGAAATACATGGTCAGGTCTGGTCAGAAGTAGGTACTTGCATTTTGCATGTGCATGCTTGTGTAGGCCTGTGTTGCATAGCAGTATACAGTATACATCTTTTATCTGTGCTTGATGTGCACAGTACCACACACGCATGCAGGTGTGCCTCCGCCTTTGTGTGCTCATAGGTGTCTGAGTGTGCACATTCACATCCTGCATGTGCACATGCCTCTTTGTCACAGAAGGAAGGGGGGTGTATCCATCCTTCCCAGTCCATTTTTTGGAGATAATGACGGCCATTTCTTCTTCTCAGTGACTGATGACAGGCAGAACTAACCGCTAATGGCATGCCAGTGCTGGAGCGTGCCACTTATGTTATTTTTCCTGACAAGGCTCAGGGGAAGGCTTCATTTTTTTGACATTTGACCATGCAAATTCATTCCTGCTACATTATTCCACATTTACATCCATCTCTCACCCCTCCCACCTCCTCCTCTGTCTCCATCCACCCTACCTCACCCCACCCCTCCCTCTTTCCTTCAAGAATCTGCTAGTGGTTGCATACAGTCAAAGCTGAGATAATAAAGTGCCATGAAAAAAATATCACTTAAATAGCAATACAAAGGGAATTCTGAATAAAGGGACCGACCGTTTCTATTCTGTAGCTCTCCAGAATTTTTCGGATGCAAATGTGGCGGTCAAACAGAAAGCTTGTGAATGCCAAGAGTTCTGGTAAATATGCAGTCCAGTCAGGGTGAATATGAGCTCCACCAAATAATTAATTGACACAGGAAATTTCACTTTGCGTCTCTGTCTTTTTTTTTTTTTTTTTTCAGGTTGTGACAAACACTTGTGCTGTAACTGTACATCGCATATGGACCTCATGATCTTGGAAACCACTCAGATGATTTGCAACATTTATTATCAAACTTTTAGAAGAACGAGTATAGCTTGGTAGAAAAGTGCCACCGTTAGGTTACTTCAGAAACAGCATGTTAGAGTAAAAACACAGGCACATACAGTACAGACTAAGGCATAGACAGCGACAGCCTGGAGTTTACAGTGATTTCAATTCCTGGACAGATCCTAGTTCTATCTTGATGCCTATTATCAAGTCAGCACTCGGGTTTGTATTGCGTGACCTATGGATATTCTATAATGAAAAATTAAACTATAATAGACAAGTTTTTATTTTTGATTTTATCTTCATTTATCCTTCAAAATTACCATTTTAAATGTTATTTAGGTTAACGTTTATGAGCTGATATCACACCTCACATGATCAAACTACAGCATGTGAACCACACATCCATATTTAAGACCCATAGTGGATGAAATCAGGTGTGGTCCATATCCACTAATAAGGCATTCCTGTTTTCCTTACTCTTTGCGGCTTCCTTCATCAATAAGTCGGCGATACGGGACTGCACTCTTATTAATGCAACATCTTCGTCTCCTGAATGATTTAAGGAGCTATTGTCTCAATGGGTGGTATTGTGTGTGCATGTATATGTGGACATGTCTGTTATTATGCCATTCATGCATATGTGTTGGTTTGCATATGTGCCTACAGTCAGAAATTCTGCGTGTTTGTGCTCGGCCAGCTGTGACATGAGTCTGTGTGTGTGTGTGTGTGTGTGTGTGTGTGTGTGTGTGTGTGTGTGTGTGTGTGTGTGTGTGTGTGTGTGTGTGTGTGTGTGTGTGTGTGTGTGTGTGTGTGTGTGTGTGTGTGTGTGTGTGTGTGTGTGTGTGTGATGCAGGGGGTTGATGGGTCTTGGTGGGTCAGCACACCTGCTGCGGCTACAAGCACTCTGGGACAGCTAATGTTCTCTGAGCTGACAGGAATCTCCCCCACTACTCTATTGCCCAACCCTCCTCCCCTCTTCTTCCCTTTTAGTTTGAGCTTAGATAGATTGCCCTTGTAACGGGGGCTAATAATGTGCCACAGAAGGCTTTTTAATGGGGAGGACTTTGATAGGTTTTCCAGGACACAGAAAGAGCCACACGGAAGAAGAAATATGCACGGCATGCACATGAAGACAAGAAAATGGACACACACATCCACTCTACCTGTCTTCTTGTTTTACCACATTATTATGGCTGGCAGGGGGTCTCTGGCCCTCTGCTGTTCGCCAAAGGCAGCCTGTAATGTGTCGAGAGAGAAAATGAGGAAGGGGGGAATAGAGGGAGGAAAAGAAAGAGGAAAAGGAGGAGGTAGACTGCCAGCTGACAAATGAAATAAAGCCCATTAGAGGGAAGTACAATAACACAGGGAAGGAAGTGACAGCAGGCCTGTTACACACACAGCTTTACCGTCTTTAACTACTGTCAGCCCCACTGGGTGACAGCAGCTGCCATCTCTCACATATACACACATAAAGGCAGGCATATACGCATGCACACAGATTCACACAGGTACACAAACATTCACACACTCAAAGCCTTGCAATCAAACATTCCCGACTTGTAATCATGCAGGCATGTGGGGAAAAAGGTGGACTCACACACACCTACATCAGTTCAGACACACAGTGTACTGTATCGACAGCACTGCAATTCCCAGACATTTGAAAGATTGTTTTTTTTGTGTGTATGAAAGTGTATTTTTGTAATTGTCAAAAGGTCTTAATGTTTGTATATAAAATGTATAAAAAGCTGCCTTGTGTATTTTTTACATTGCAAAAACAACCAAGCTAAAAAATAAAACAAATGTATTAAAAGAAAGACATAATGATTGCCTGTCCTTTTGCTAAAGTATTTTATAGTGAAACTTAACAATCATAGCAAATTATGTGACTTTCAACATATTATATTTGTTCTTTCTATTTTTACAGCTATGAGGAATAACCTTGATGGGTACACATCTAATGCAATACATCCTCATCATCCTCAAGAAATAGTGGACAGGCAGAGATGAAACATTTCCATGACAAATATTCTTCCGAGTGCAAAACTGCCACGCAACCACCAGTCCCAATCCTCAATCCTCATCCTAATAATCTTGTTATCGAGGTGTGAATCTGCATTTTCTTAGAAATGTAAAAGCCTTAAGCAACCAGTTGTTGTTAAAAAAATTTTTTAGAAATACACTTAGAACTAGGCCATGCATTTGAAGAGCGGGCACCTCAAACCAATATATATATATATATCACCACATGACAAAATTAGAACAAGTTTGGAGCTGATATTCCATTATGCAAAAGAGAAGAATATTCAGCAAAATCTGTGTTACTCTAGTTAAGGAAATGATCAAAAGCAAGAGTCTGAGGTCGCCATCCACATCCTAATTCATCGTCATTGAAATGGATGGATAGGAGGCTGGCCCTTTTTGGAGATGTAATGGATGTCATGTAAAGGCAGATTTCACTAATGTTCTTGTCACCATGTCATTCAAATGCATGTTTTAAAGTGACATAAGGCTGACCTGTCAGGAAAAAAATGGACTTTCAAATGATAGGCAGAAAGACTTGTAAAGCCAGGTCTCGCTAATATTTTTAAAATATTAATGTGTACCTCCATCAATGCATGAGTGAGGGATATTCTAATAGATACTCAATTATTCATACCCATAAATAAAACCTGCTTACCTAGATTGGGACTAAAAACCCCTACCATGATGGTTTATGAGGACAGGCTAATAATGTAGCTATATGCTTATGCAGAGGTTTTTTTCTGATGTCCAGCTGTACCTGCACATTAAGTGAAGAGAAGGAAGGATGTCAAGACTAAAAGTATGCTCATTCCATATTCACAGAACACAACTTTGTTAACCTTTAAACACGTTTGCTATTAGCAATAGCTCAGCCACCAGAACACCTCAGCATGCACAATAAATGTATGGTGAAGGCCAGTTTGTTAGACTGTCACACCAATATATCACCAGCTCCATGAGAAAAACCACGTGACCTTAGTTACACCCATGTGACTCCAGTGACATGCTGAGTAGTTTCTGATTTGAGTTTCTGGCAAGTTTGAAGTTTGTACTGCATCATGACATTGCATCATAGACAATTAGTAGGAAGAATCTCCACACATCCCTTTTGTTGCTGATGCACGTACTGCACATTGGCCATATGTATACACAGTTACATTAAACTCTATTCCATTCATATATACAGTAAATGCATTCATTTGCCGTACAAATGAGGTGTCTTGCAAAAAATAAGAAAAAAAAGTAAGGGACACTGTTCATTCGAAATCAAAGCAAACACTGCCTCCAATGTAACAAACTCGGCCAGAAGTTACTTTCTTGCTTCGCCATGTGGTTGTTTATCATCAACTGCCACGTCTGGTTTGTTTTATCCCCCAGATCTGCAAGGCCACTTGTGAGAGAGAATTAACTGCTAATCAGTTTTTAGTCGCAGGCTGTTAATATTTAATTGAATAAACAAACAGACACAAACAACTTAATGGAGAGTGTTATGATAATGTTTTGCATCTTCCCCTACTTAAAATTCTGTCATGAAAAATGTAATTATTGTTGACAAAATTAATCACTTTATAATTAAGTTGTGGCAGAAGACAGAGAGTTGTGGAAGTAGGTTAAACATGGAACACTTTTTCTTGAAGTTATTACACTGAGTTATTTCTTCTTTTGTGTATCGACTGTCACTGTAAGATACACAAAAAGTAGGTCACCACCACATTGCCATTGCAATTTTAGCGAGAAGATTGCCCTTTTCGAGACATCCAGCTATTAATTGAAACCCGCTAAAGCCTTTTACTACTCAGCTAATGCTCTCCAGTGGTGAACAAACAGTTGACTGCTAGATGTGGAATTTGAATGTACAATGAACGTTAGGTGTACCGTTGTTAAACAATGCTACAATCTGCTGCAATACAATGAACATCTTCTGTGTTTAAGGTGTCAGCAGAGACAAATTCCACCACGTAACTTTGATAAAGACATAAAAATAATGTTCAAGTTAACATCAATATAAATAATGAAATTTCCTTAAAAAATGTAATATTGTGAAACATTAGTTGAGATTGCATAACAGAGAGTATGAGACATACAGTACATGTAAAGTGTCACAGTATGCAGTGTATGAATACATCAAGTTATTCGGTCTGGAATCTACTCCTGAACAGTTTGGGTTGAAATGAGGTTAAGTTTACCAGTCAATTTATCGTTATTCAAGACTGATATTACTATACTACTTGCCAACACATCCTTTATAGCACATCAGCCCACGTCATGTATCATATTTACTAGTCTACCACGGGGCTGTGTATTTGAATACTTACAAATAAAAACTAATTCAGCTAACTTCCTCTTTTGGGTTATAGGGACATGTTAAGTGCAATGGTGAGATACAAAGTAAGGGATGCTTTGGATGTGCTATTGCCATTAAACAATGCTATCAGATTTGTAATGATACTGGCATTTGAGTAAAAGCACCCGGAGGCGTTGGTAAAATATGTCTATTGCATTTAAAATGTATCAGCTGTTTCTCCTCAGTTCTGACAGTTTCAATACATCTCTCCATTCAACGGTTCAAAGCAGCTTTGGTATGAGGTTGTCAATTAAATCGGATGCTCTGATAATCGGTGATCACTCGGTGAGAAATGAGCAGGTCTGTATTAATGAATCGAATGTGACTGTTTAAAGACTTGTGACGAGGTATGCACGCTAAGCCTGTGGAGAATATGAGGGGCAGGATCCACAGATAATGAAGTCTTCATCTGCGGAGCAAGGAACACAACTGTGTGTGTGTGTGTGTGTGTGTGTGTGTGTGTGTGTGTGTGTGTGTGTGTGTGTGTGTGTGTGTGTGTGTGTGTGTGTGTGTGTGTGTGTGTACCTGTGAATAACGATCCCAAATTGTGTAATTAATTATGAACACAGCTGAATAGAGAAGAGATTTCAATAAAGGGCTTGAGATACTACATGCGGAACGAGAGAATGAGGGAGAAAGAGAAGAGAGATATAAAAGATAGTTCCTCTTCCTTAGTTGTTTCCATCTTAATAAAGCAGCAGGGTGAGAGATGAGCCTGCTGTGCCCTCCTGTGGCCACATCAGTGAAATATTGCCTGTCCCACTTTGCCGTCTACGGCTAATTGGAGTCACTCTGAATTCTATTATCCTGTAATAGCAGTGCATAATGGAGGTATATCAATGAGTGTGGTTTTAAGTGTGGTTTTAAAAACAATGTTTTGGTGTAAGGAAAAATTACAAATTCCAACACATAATCATTACTACTACAAAGAGTAGGCTATAACTACCAGTACATACAAGGCGCAAAATCCTCTGAGGATTTTTTGATAAACACAGAAGCAATTAAGGAAAGGCTATTCTTTTAGTCCTTGTTAGAGCTAACCTAATTGGCACATGTGCTTATAATAAAAACATATATATAACTATGCTGTTTAGAGGTCATTAACACTGTTCAGTCAACATTTTTTTTTAATTAAAGTAGATATAATATGGTTATAATGTTTTTTTTTTCTAACTGTAAATTTCACCTCTCTTGTTTTTCTGGGAAATGATAGTCTCTTCCAGCAGGAAAAACAATGAGCACACGAGCAAGCCACCAACCAAGTCAGTAATGAAATCTGTGAGACAAACAATCCAAGCCACCCGCCACCCACGGGCATCTGAGCAGCCAGTCAGAGTGACAGTCATTCCACCAACAAGTCAATCAGACACTGGGCTAATCCTTTGGTCAGTCAACAAGACAAGTCAGCTATCCAGCCAGCTTGCCACTCAGGTGGGTTGGGCACAGTCAACATGCCAGCACGTCCACCAGTTCTTTTTAATTTGCTCACTCACAGCCAGCCCAAACCAGCAGCCGGTCTGAACCTCAAATAACCAGTCAGTCACTTGCTCAGCCAGACAGGAAAGCAGTTAACCTCTGCCAGTGAGTCAACCACGTCGTCAATTTAACCGATACCCTAGCTGTCAGTTTAGCACAGTGTATACCAAGTAGGGCTGGATAGCACACATGACCTTTTCTCACTTCCAGTGTGGAGCAGCCCAATCATTAATGTAACTATGGTAACCGCAGGGGCAGAGACACAAGCAGGGGATAAATAAAGACCCAACCATTTACGGAAGGCCTTCATTTCGCATATGCACATACAGACACAAACACACTCACACAAACAGGAACACACAGACACACAATATGATAGCTGACATGTGCCCATCTCATCTCCTCTGTTCTGCCCTTGGAGAATCTAAATGCTAAATGTATGTGCATATTTTTTCATAGCAAGAGACATATTAGAATTTTTGAAGCGACCCTCCCCCCCACCCCCCCTTCCTTCAATCCCTATCCGCCATCTCCCATACGGAGGACATGAAAGAGTCTGAGGCGCATAATGCTGGAAGAATTAAGGGATTCCTTGGTGGCCCCGAGTACCAGGGGCCAACGTAATGACGAGGAGGCTTAAGCGCTTTGTATCCTCTCTTTTACCCAGCTCTGTCTCTACCTCTCTCCAGCAGTTTTCATTTTTCATATTACTTAGGATGTGTCCGTCATTGAATATTCATCTTGGAGGTAAAGTAACAATCACATGTTTGTTATTGAAATAAGCACACGTATTCCATAAAAATTTTCAGCTTTTTGAATGAAATTGACAGCCATAGGCAAAAAGGGCAGACCTCCAAAAAAGACGATTTCCCCCCATATTCCCCTTGGAGTTTTTGCCAGATGATCTCACTCTGCTCTTTTATCTCTCTTTCTCCAATGATGGCCATTGATCCGGGTCAAAGGAAGCAGAGGGAAATTGATTAGGAAACTCTAGCATGGTCAAAAGGGAAGGATTCCCACTGGGCCTTCTGAATCGGTGTTGTATGCTTCATATGGATCCGTCTCTCCATCAGGGGCCACTTACCATCTCACCACCACTGTCAAACAGTATTTTCTTCCCTTTTGAGAAGGGAAGGGAGCCTGCTGATGTACAGTCTTAATTTGGCCCTACAGAGTAAACTATGTAAACCTGATCAAACGAGATGCTGACTATATGAAATGTTACTGTTTCTGACAGAAGTGTTTCGATAGTGTGTCTTGTGAATTTCATGGTAAAAAAAACAAATAAATATAAATAAAGCCAGCATGCACTCCATCATTGCGATCTAATGACATTTTAATATGAAATATGTAAATGTTTTTACAATGATGATTTCTATACAGTACTGTGTTGTGATAGAAAACAAATCTGGTGAGAATTTGCATTAATTTCTTGCAATTCACAATGTAAAAATAAGGTTCACTATTGTGTGCTCAGTGTGCTGTTGAAAAGCTATTGACAGCAATCATCCACTAGAGGGAGACATTGGACTGCTTATTAAAAAAGAAATCTAAAACTTTACATTCACATTTTGTGAGAAGATATAAAGTGTACACTTTATTAAATCAAAGCAGATATGTTGTTGAAGTACTTAGCCTGACTGCAGTCATTAGTGAGGGGATGCTGCCTGGATGATTGATTTGTCTTCATGTTAGGTAGAAGTACAGTACTCCCCCTTTTGTGCTTGCAACATGCATATTTACAGAGCTTAGGCTGTGTATTAACACAGAATTGTCTTACAGTACAAACAGGAGGACTTATTCACGGATTTTGACAAAGTGCATTCCACAGAATCGCTGAATCTGACGAGTGTCAATGTTGTTTTTGTCCTATATTGTGATGCCATAACTTTTCAACTTTTTGGGGGGGTTTCCTTTTTCATTTTAACAAACGTAAATAATGTTTTCACTGTCACTCTCTGAAAGCAGGAAAGAAAAATATAAGGTAAAAAAATGTGTCGACCCAACAGTGACGGTGTGCACTGTAAGCTCACTGTAGTGTGGCAGGTCAGATTTATGTTTTGTGTTAGTTTTGGCGTTGTTCTCTGTGAGGAGGAAAGTGAACCTCTGTCAAAGTGTCATATTCAGGCAGCACTTGTCTTGATCAAAGCTGGCAGCCGCCTGGCCCAGATTGTTCACACACACACACACACACACACACACACACACACACAAAATCATATATGGTACAGTTTGCACACCCAATATTATGCACACAATATTATGTCCAGGCATGGACATTAGCACAAGCTCCACCAACCATGCACACAACAACTGACACACACACACACACACACACACGAACGCACCCACGAGAAGAGGAATATATTTTGAGGGAAAATAAGGAAAGCCTAGGGGAAGGGTGTTAATCCCCTTTGTTGTTATCAATGTTAATTGAGAGAATGAGCTCTATAATATGGTCCCCTGCTGGGTGATTACTTAGCCCAAGCGTAACCTGGCACGATTCATAAACACTTCCAGGAAAAACGGAATTACAGCCACTCTCTGAACCATCACCTTTAATAAAGGTGGTAAACCTCTCACTTATAGAGTACAATTTTTTGGATTTTAAAACACGGCGGCTGGTATTTTTTATTTATTTACTTTTTAATTTTAGATACAATACTTTTTAAAAGCTACAGACTTTTTAAAAGCTACAGAGAGCTACAGAGAGATGGAGAAGGGGTGAAACAGAGAGAGGAAAGGAAACAGAGCAATTAGTCCCATTGGCTTCAGGGTCAAGCAGAGTTCAGTGACAGTTCACAGTCACACACAGTGTTGTTAAGTGTGAAGTCATCCAAGGTCTCTGTAATTTCTGCAGTCCTTACATCCTCTAAAGTACTGTGGGAAATATGTCTGTCACGCCATAACCAGGTAATGTGTACAATACATAGCCATAAATCCAACTCCAATTCTTAAATTTTGTTTTTCTCATTGATGGGACCAATTTGATCTCTTACAGTATCAACAAAGCAGAAAACAAAAACAGTTGTTTAGCATTAAATTGCATTAGAACAATAAGCTTAAAGGAGCTTATGTGATGATTGGCATAAAAAGGTGGCAGTGCAATTGTCTACATATTTTAAACTTTAATGACCTATGAAAGATTGAGGGCGATATCCGGTCTAAGGCTTATATTTCTGTGGATGCAGCTTTATGTGTATCAACAAGGAGCCTTATGTGACTCCAGGGGGCTCTCAATGTAAGCGCAACCCCTGACCAGCTGTTCACAGGATCTATAGCAGAAATAGAAGGCATCTTCCCCCTGCAATTTTCACCTCATGAACCAAGCATGTGTCACACACAGGGAGAATGGTACAGGGTTTCCCCCCTTTCAGCACAAATAGTTTTCTGGATTTGGGGACTTGGGGAAGTCTGATGTTACCAACAGATCAGGGCCGGCGGTAGTCAGGGGCAAGGGTGGGCTCAGCCCACCCAAATGTGCGCCCTGCCCACCCAATCAAAATTTAAACAAAATTTAAATAAATTAAGTGAAAGACCAGTCCCGGACGGACCTGTTTGTTCGCTGTCTAAGAACATCAGCCAATTAATTAATACTAAGAATATACCATTACCATGCATTGCTTCTAATTGGGTGGGCAGAACAGCCTGCCTCCAAGTTACCCACCCGCTTATAGTGGTCAGTGGTCAGCAGAGCCGCCCCGAGGCAAAAGCGAACTAAGCGGTTGCTTAGTTTTTGTGTTTGATATTAACATCATATCATGTAAATGTAAGTTATCATCCAAAAAAAGGAATACAATGTTTTGGTCTAGATAATGAATATCAAAATAATTTAATCAGTTAATCTGGGAGGTAATCCGAGGTTTACTGATCACGTCATGTCCCCCCAATGCACATATGTATATTGAGTTCATTTAAAAACATTTGGAAATGGGGCTGCCCTCAGTTCCCCATGCCCTGTATAGTCTATAGCCTATTCCAGCCTCGTCTGTGAAAAAAGAGATAGCTGGACAACAGAGTTATTCTGCTGTATTCCTCTCACTGCATTTAAATGCATTCATTATATTACAGAGAAACATGTCCCATAAAAGAAAAAGAGCACCAGCCCCAACCCAGAGGACCCTGCATAATATTTATTTTAAATTCATATTTTTTGGGAAAATCCATGTGTCTTTCTTCAATAGCTTCTAATTCACCTGACCCAATGTCTCCAAATTATTTGTTCACACAAAATTCCTCAGATTTAGCCTCTTAATTTTCCTCTCAAAGTGCACCAGATTCATGCGTTTCACTTTAAAAAGGTAAAATAAAAATCTCCTGGGGGGGCATACCCCCGGACTCCCCTACTACTGCTATTTTCTCCCAGCTGGACATTGGAGGCACTAGCGGAAAACACTGGGTGTGTGGATGACATTTAACCATAGTCAATGGTTTGGCCAGCGCTAACATTGGAAAGGGGCCCCTAATCATATTCTGTTTACGGCCCCCATGAAGGCTTGGGCCGGCTCTGGCTCTAGACTACAACCATCCAGGTTTCCCAGTCCGAAAGCTTTCTCTTCAATCGGCTCAGGCTGTCTACTGATAATTTGTGTTTTCAGGTTGATGTAAGGTGAGATTTAAAAAAATATATATACAGTCCCCTCCAATAGTATTGGAACGGTGAGGCCAATTCCTTTATTTTTGCTGTAGACTGGAAACATTTGGGTTTGACACCAAACGATGAATATGAGACAATAGCTCAACATTTCAGCTTTCATTTCCAGGTATTAACATCTGGATCCGATACACAACTTAGAAGATAGCATTTTTTGAAAAGGAACGCCAAATTTTTAGGCAAGCAAAAGTATTGGAACGGATAGACATTAAATAAATTAAAGTGAATAAACCGTAATATTTTGTCGCAAATACTTTGCTTGCAATAACCGCATCAAGCCTGTTGAGTCGACATTACCAAAACTTTTGCATTCTTCTTTTGTGATGCTTTTCCAGGCTTTCAACGCAGCCTCATTCAGTTGCCGTTTGTTTTGGGGGGTTACTCCCTTCGGTCTCCTTTTTAGCAGGTAAAATGCATGCTCTATAGGGTTTAAGTCTGGAGATTGACTGCAGTCTAAAACCTTCCACTTCTTGCCCCTGATAAACTCCTTTGTTGTTTTTGCAGTGTGTTTTGGGTCATTATCTTGCTGTATGATGAAGGATCTTCCAATCAGTTTGGTTGTATCTTTCTTTAAATTGGCAGACAAAATGTTCCTGTAGACTTCTGAGTTCATTTTGCTGTTGCCATCATGTGAATAAGAATACGTTTGCAAGGAATTTGCCTTTGCTTGGTGCATACAATCGACATATAAGAGATAGGTAAAAAGCAGAGGATTTTAACATGGAAATAAACAATAGTTCAACTAAAGGGGAAAGCATTTCAAAAGTAAATGCTTTTAAACACCAGCAACAACAGTAAATCTCATTTTTCAGGAATTATTCATTCTCAACTATTACTACATATGTCCGCCCTCTGGTGGCCACATGGTGTACTGCAATATAAAATACATGAACTCTGCTCATACGTGACTGATGATCAGCATTCAGTGGCAGGTGTTGACTTGCCCTCAATTTGGCTCAAATATCAAAACCTCATCAATACTGCCTGACCCAGACTACATTTAAATGTCAAAGTGGAAATGTTTTAACTGATAAGTTTACACCGAGGGCATGTATCAGGCATTATCACTAATCTCCAAATTGCACATGCAAATAATATGCATAGACTGGGCACGCATGAATAGCATCTGGGCAGGTGCATGTCATTCATCTTGTCAATCTTTTCTAGATACGGCAGCTCTAATTAGCCTACAATCACAGAATAATATTTTCTCCTTTGAAAACAAAATTACTGCCTCCCTCTCTCATTTTCAGTCAATATGGAATGCAGCCGTGGCTGTGGCTGTGGCTGTGTGTGTGTGTGTGTGTGTGTGTGTGTGTGTGTGTGTGTGTGTGTGCGTGTGCGCGTGTGTGTGTGTGTGTGTGTGTCTTAGACTGAAGCAAGCACTGAAAAAAAACAGTCTTCAAACATTTGGCACAGGCCCTATGTTACCATCTTAATTAGGTTGATTGGAATGCACTCTTGGATTATCACGTAAAGTTTTCCACTCATTAGACAGAGGTTGTTTGTTGCCGAATGAAAAGCATGAAATATGGTTCTTCCATCTTAGTTTCCATTCAGTCTTTCTGCCGTCAAGGAGGTAGATGAACCTATACATCTGTCACTGATTGCCCCCTATGTCATAAAAAGAGGCACTTATCTATACTGTAGACACAATGATGTAGTCCTACATTTTAATTAACCCTTTGAAAAAAAAAGTTATAACTTTACCTGTGCTTTCATAGCTGCTATTATGCGCCAAAAAAAATACCACTTATGTGCAAGTTTTAACTTGTGTCTTCTTACAGAACCTATTTTAATACTACACTCTAATACTGAAGTACATTAACATCATGTGGAAGTTATTGTAATTTCCATCTTCTGAGTAGTAATTATAGTTTGGGCAAGACAATGGAAAATATGACATGACAGATGAAATATGTATTTTGTGTTCCTGTCATAGGTCATACATGTCTGAAGAGAATGCAAACCTGATGCCCCAAGACAACTGTATCTTACCGTTGTACCCAAATATTAACTAATTTAATCAGTTTCATTTAAGTTAAAACGTGATAGGTTCTGGTCTTAATTTGGTAAAAATATAAGATTAGATGCAAATGCTTAAACCGACTTGTCCACAAGGAATTGGAATGCTGCACAACCTAATATACTACATCGATCTTTGTGCTAGAGTTTACTGGAGCCAGCAATGTTGCTTGCCTGCCAAATGTGCAACAAAGTATTGAATGTAAAAATAGTGACAATCAACTGTTTCTGTTGGCAATAAACTGACACCTAGGCAAAAGAAAGCAGAAGACAAAAGAAAAATAGGTTTTCAAACCAGAGTAAGTACGGTAGCATATTTTTACAAAAACAGTCCGCAATTAAAATAAATGCAGCCCAGGAGTTGAGTTGGCATTGACCGGTAGATGATTGTGACATCACCACATAACTGCAATTGATATCCGGTTAGTTTACTATGTTCAACTGAAAACTGTGGAGGGATATGTTTGCCACAATACTCAGGCCCAGACATACCCATGGATATGGGCATGCATCCAAAAGTGTAAAGGTATTCTGAACTACCGTATTTTCTGCACTATAAGCCGCACTGGACTATAAGCCGCAGGTGTTTTAAAGTTTAATTACCATATGTAAGAGTTTGTGCACAGAGGGGATTGTCGGGAAAGAGATGGCTGCTTGAGGAAGCTCCCATTTATTAACATTTCAACAAACAAGTTGCATATTTGCATAACGTATTCAAGTGTTACCATTTAGTGCAATAGTAGCTAGACTAGCTACAGAACATATATTGTGCTGTGTAATTATTATATTATTAGCCGCACTGTTATATAAGCCGCAGGGTCGACAAATGGGGAAAAAGGTGCGGCTTATAGTCCGAAAAGTACGGTATATTGTTTCGAAAAGTGTACAAATACAGTAAAAAGCCTTGACTGTTGGAGAACAAATGAATACATTTAAAGCCTACCTCAGACACCCTTCTTTGATTTGTAATAAGCATAGTCTAATGATGTTTTCAATCTAATGATAAATGAGCTGTAACAGCTCTGCAAGGGAGGAATTGATGTGTTTGATTGGGCAGCAGTTTGCAGTGAGAGATGAAGAGTGGGTACCTAAACAATGTAAGAGTGATTGACGAGATGTTTGGAATACCACTTGTGCCTAGTTGGTTCTCAGACCCCCTCTTTTTCTCTGTTTAACACAATCTTCTCTTTCTTAATCTCTCTCTCTGTCTCCCTCTCTCTGGGTCATTAAGTAAGTCTCCATCGGGGGTTCCCTGATGCCCGGTCCACTCACAAAATTGAGGGCTACATCCACACTTATACGGATACTATCACGCAATCTTCTCCCATCAACCCTTTGTCATGATGCCATTTGCCACAATACCCTGCAGTCATAAAGGAGTCTTTTCCTGACAATGCTTGTCTTTGTCTGATAGATCCACTTTGTGGGTGGGTATGCATACAACCTGGTACAGGTGAGCACATTCAGTCGCCGCCCATAGAACTAGACTAGAAAGCATGATTGTGTGAACTGATGAAGAAGCCAATTGGATAAGGAGACAACTCGATGTACAACTGACAAATACACAGTATGTCAGAGTGTAAAGCATCTCTCATGTGCTAAATCTAAAAGTCGCTAAATACTTCACTGAAAACCAAGTCTGTTTGTGGGTCAACATGCTCTTTCAAAAATCCTAATAGTATCGTAAAATAACTGAGTAAATGCAATAAAAAAAGTTAGGTTCAGAAGTGTAGAGATGACATAGTTTTGAGTAAGTAGAAAAACAGATTTGAAACGTCTGTTCATAGCATTTGATGAATGAATAATAGGCGGTTGCAGCTTTATTCCCCCCCCCGAGATCGTGATTAGAGTGATATGGGTTCAAGTACAAGGTTCTGGCCGGGGTGGAAATCCCCCACTGTTCCGTAGCCACCAATCATCGCCTATAACATCTGAAATAGTGACCCATGTTTCTGAACAGAATGGACATCTGACACATCTCTCAGAGAAATGGCCATGCCTAATAAATCAACATCATGAGCATCAACAGGAACAAGGAGAACTTGGGAAAACACCTGTTTAGCTCAGAGTGCCTTCACAACAGGTGCCTTTGTCTAAACCTTTCCGCTTGGCTCTGGTCTCCAGCCAGACAGCAAAGAAATGTAATGGGGTAATTCAGACGCTAGCTTAAAACAACTGGAGAACATGCATGTCATTTGGTGAGTGAAGTGTGAACAAAGTGTGTAATACATTACAGGGAAACCCATTCCTCACTCAATACATCCGTGGAACTGATGTGCGTATTAAATCTACAGACCGCGATCCAGGATGGAAGAAACTGCACTTTGTAGTGACAACTGCAGCCTTGAAAAATACTTCACATCAAACAGGATGTTTTGAGAAAAATAAAAAGGTGCATTCTAACAAAATGTAAGGCATTTCTTTCAAGTAAAAGCATTAGGGGAATGATGAAAGAAAACAAAACGGATATGTTGAAGACCAATGAGCAAGTGCTTATCAGAACAAACAAGTACATGATACACTGTAACTACAAGGCAGAAGAAGGTTGATGAGTGTAGCACACTATCCTAAGACTCGTCATCACAAGATTACAGAATTTCAAATCATGGGCATAGTTTGCAAAATAGCAACAAAAATGCCATGACCTTTTACACCCTGAGGGGTATACTACGAAGCGACATTAAGGGCTGAACGAGGTCTGTTGAGTCTGAAGCCAGAGTTTTCAGTATCACGAAAGGTGGCTCTCTTTCTACCTGGCTAGATCATCGTGGTAACAGAGGCTGCACGGCTAACCTGCTGAGACCAGTTTTTGTTCCAGAGTTTGAGCTTAAAGGTCACATATTATGCTAAATGCACTTTTTAAATGTGTTCTAACATATCCATGGGTCCACGGTGTGCCTAGAGACTGCCAAAATATTAAAAAAAAATAACAATCTCTCCTGTTCTCACTCTCCCCCTTTCTGAAACCCCCACCCCTCCCCCCCAATATACTCCAGTCAGAATGTTCCCCTTTTCTGACCTCACAAACTGGAAAGCCAGAAGCTTCCACTGTGCAGCCCACACCCCTATTTCTTATTGGTCCACGGCCCTGACAGACAGAGGGCGAGGCGTATCTGGCTTCGCTTCCGGACAGGGGGCGGGGGGAGCTCAAAGATTGTATATTTACGAGGGGAGCTGCAGCTCCTTTTAAAAAAATAGGCCATTGTGAGATTAGCTGAACATCAGCATAGTACAATAAATTATCTGAAAGTTTTTTTCAACAAACAATTAAAGAAAAACGTATTAGGGACCACTAAGACCATATAATATGGTGTATAATAGTACCGAAAAGTGTATAATATGGGAGCTTTAAATTTGGCTCTTAGAGCGCTGCCCTTTAAGGAAACTACACATTTTGAAATCCCGCGGACCTGACTATATTGTCTGAGCGATACATTCTCACTGAGGAAACTCGTTAAATAAGTAAACTTATTGATCAGTAATATAATGAACGAAACGAAGCCGTGACATAAGGCTTACAGCAGAGTGAACTGTCACATCGCGCTGGGGCTTTTTGCCACATGCATAGTTATTGATGCAGAAAATGTTAAATAGCCTAGACCTACTGTATGCAGTGCCACTCTATGCTCTCACCTCAAATGATTTTACCTGGCGATCTACACACACTGGCTCTTAATAAAGCGTTCTATAAAATCACAGGTTGCAACATTATTTCACTGTGGGCTTCTTTCTTTTCATCAGTAGCGATTACAGTTGGGAGGTGACAGCTGTCACAGTTCGGACATCGTTGCAGACTCGCAGGTTAAGCTTCTCACAGTAGATTCATATTTGTCCGAAAAATACAGACTACAGGTTTTTTAATGTAGACCTATTGGTATTTGTAAGATTCAAATAAAAGGCTAATAGTCTAAATCAAAATAGTTTTCATTATGATGTGGCCCAAAACTAAAGTGATTTTCCATAGGCTATTCATTTGAGGACAGTGTCAGACTTAAATTACATTCTTAAGTGTGGGACTATAGGCGTAGTGCTATAAATATAGCAAAGTAGCCTATATATATATTAGGCTAAATGGTATAGTGTTTAAATACGAGATCAACGTTTCATTGTTTTATAATGTCACGTTACGCACTGCGAGAACGATCGGCAAGATCAATAAATCATTTCCATGCTGGCAGCATTCCACTCTCCTTATTTGCAGTAAGAGTTTTTTTCGGCTCTCTGTTTTCTGCTGTAATAATTCAGACTGACAAACTCTTCCTCTTGAATGAAGTTGGCGACACACTTTTGTTTTACTCAGCTGCTCGCAATCAGTCCGTTTGTGTAAAGTTAGCGGCACAAGATCAGTCCATTTTGTGCGGATGCAGAGTCAAATGACGGGTCAAACGCCACCTTTCATGGGGACGTGCACAGAGCCTGAAGCCGAAACCCTCGTTCAACATAAGAGGTTGATAACTTCCTTTGTGATACCGGTTAGCTCTGAGCGAGGGTATGTGTTATGTTGAACCAGATCAAAAAAAGAGAGCCGGGCTCTGTTGAGTTTGTTTCGTAGTATACCCCTCTGGTTTAATAAATACTAATTATCAACACAGAATAGTTTCAATATCCCTCACTAACCTGATTGTCTGCCAGAGTATGTCACTACATGTTACCAGCAAACATGAACTTTTTTTTAAATATATTCATGTATATATGAGTTTAAGATGAAGGCTTGCAAATTGTAAGCACCTCTGGGTACATGTATACTGATAGATTGTGTTCATGAATATGCCAATTAAGGAGCCTCAGCCTAAGTCCATATAGGTATCAAAACTGATTTGCAGTACATTTCACAACCAGTATCACAAGACAACAGCATATGATATAGGTATGTAAGACAAGTAGAGCATCTCAAGAAAAGACTATATCATGTCTCAGTTGACATATACTTGTCTGTATTTAGCTAGGTCTTCATTCTGCATAGTTACATTCTCATGACAAACTAATATCCAAATTGGACTGGATGAGGGCTAACGTGCCTCGGCTGAAATGTATAGTCAGGGCAGCTGCTACCAAGGGAGGCTGTTTCCAATGAAGGGGATTAGTGAAAACCAGTTGCTTGTGGATAAATTAGAGCCATGGGAGCAAAGGGGTCTCCCTGAAAAAGAAATGTACACACGTTCACAAAAGCACACAATTGACATTAGCGCATGCTGGCACCATGAAACAGTAGCAGATCACTTTTATGTAAGACCACATACTGTATAAGCAGATATGCAGAGAGAGCTTTTAGGTTTTCTTCTTAGTGAAAAACAGTGCTCTGACTCCCCATTTCGACTTGCAGCATTTGTTCTTTTTAATGAACTATTTCCCAGAAAGAGACACAGAATGCAGGTGATTTCATGGTTCTTCCTTTTTTGCACGATAATTATACTACAAAAAATATGATGACAATATTAAAGCTTCTTATTCTAGGTAGTACTTTTAGCAGGTTAGCATTGTGTGACATTGTGTGCCAAAAGACCATAGTAATGTCAATGACAGTGGCTGTGCTGTGGTGTATGTGCTCTTGAAACGCAACATCCGTGATCAAAAGCTATTGAAAGAACAGGGGCCGGTTTCCCAAAGCCTTCGTAGAGCCTTCTTAACGCTACGTCATTCGTAACCCCTACGTAGAGTTCCTACTTAACATTTCGCCTGTTTCCCGAAACGTTCTTTGCTACGAATCTCTTTCGTACGTCCTACGTTGGTAAGGTTGGTCTGGAGCGCCCGCAGAGCCTTCTTAGCTCTACCGTAGGGATGTTTCAGCTCTCATTTGTGTCATTTAACTAATAAATCTGACTGTATTTCATATCAAACGGACACAGCGATGACTGTATTAAATAACAAACTGTTAAAAACGATAACTGTATATAGCGTACATTTCACATTTAAAGTAAGCTATATATTTTAGCAGAATACCATTCACTCTGATTCACAAAGTGTACAAACTATAAGTAGCCTACATAGTCATCTAACTGACTTGACAATCAGCATTAACTGATTGGATGCGATGTCCGTCAATATGAAAATAGGCTACTTTATAGGCTACGTGATACACTACAGCCTACAGTCGGATCGTTTTTATCAGTTTGATATTTAATACAGTCATCGCTGTGTCCCTTTGATATGAAATACAGTCAGATTTATAAGTTTAATGACAAGTGAAGTCCCTGCGATCGCTGTGGCATCGCCAGAGATAGGCTTGGCTACTACAGACCACAGACCCCCACATTTCCTTCCGTAAGCACCATGCGTAAAACGGACACGAGTGACATCCCTGTTGCGCATGGAACTGCCACAAGTCATTCATGAAGAAAATAATTGCTGGAAACAATCTTAATCTCCTCCGCTGTTTCTATATTTTTCTATAGCCTAGGCTACCTTTTTTAAATCAGTAGGCCTATAGGCTATGGTAATACGTTCGACCAAGGTTAACACTAGAACCATCGCACTGTGTTCCACACACTGCGGAGCTGTCAGCTGAGCCGGCTCAGCTGACAGCTCCGCAGTGTGCGTCGGATTCTCCGCCTCAAAACATGTAAACGTGTGAAAAAATTAATGAATAATCAATTAAAGCTTACCTTAAAATAAGTGTGCCATGTTACTGTTTATTGTATTTAGGATTTTAGCTCATTTGGACGCTGTTTGGGCCGTCTGTTTTTATTGATATAGGCCATTGGCGATATTCTACTTTCAGTTTCCTTACTGACCCACCACGAAACGTGATTATTGTTCTTAAAGATACTGAGATTATAAAGCAAGAGGTGTTAAATAAATGTTTCGGCTTAGAAGGATTTCTAGTAATCTTTTATTCGCAAAGACTTGTCATGCAGCTTCGCATGAAATAAGCAGGACATGGAAAATCGAACTCTGAGCAATCGATTTCAGCAGTGTACGTACGACGTATGGAGTGTTTCTCCTAAGAGACCGTTCGGGAACCACGACTACAGAGGTAAACAACTTTGGTAAGTCATAACGTAGGAGTCTTCGTAGCTCGCTAAGAGATGACGTTATCGGGAAACCGGCCCCTGAACAGTTAGCCCATTATAACTCCGTACCGGAGAACTGAAATATTTTGTAACAAGATGAGGCATTAAGTACATCTGCAATGGCCATGATTAACTTTTTTTGTCCACCTTAGCTGAGGGTTATACCATGACAAAAGTACATTATGACAATTTAACAAGTCATATAATTAGGAAAGTGAAAATTGCTTATTTGATCATGAGGACAAACAACTTTCTGGCTTAGATTTACAGTTTTTCACAATTTTTTGGAACATCAGACACAATATGCACATTCTGAAACTAATTTACCAACTGCTTAACCAATTCTGCTGAACTCCAAACACATTTCCTGCCTTAGACTCATATTCTCATTCCAAAAGACACATTTTTCACAACACTACACACAATTCTCTATATCTTGTACACTCTTCCTGCATTTTCTCTCATGGTATTCACACAGAACACACTGCCAATCAAATTTCTAAACTCAAAAGGCTTTTTTGCAGTTAGCTATAGAAGGGTCAGAGATGAGCTCCTGTTTGCTGTGATTTACAGTAGACTGCACATTTTGGCACAAATACAGTTTTTGCCAAATACTGTAAACACTAAAAGTGACTGCTATGATCACAGCATCACAACCTCTAACTTTTGTAACTATGCCCTAAACCAAAGCACCAAGCCTACAAACACGATATATGCTTTGCACTGTGTTTGAAATTCTCCAACACACAAAAATTACAGTAAACTAATTGAATCAGTCTAAACCTTAGCACTACAAATAGACCCCAGGTGAGCGCAGCTCCTTTCTGAAACAGTAAGAGTCAGGGGAAGAGGAGGAGAGAGAGTGACAGGAGTTTCTTTTATGTATATTCTATGCAATGTAAAGCGTCTTTGAGTGACCTACAAAAAAGCGCTATATAAAACCTATCAATTATTATTATTACAGTTTTTCACAATTGTTTAAACACATTTTTTGGAACATCAGACACAATGTGCACAATCTGAAACTAATTTACCAACTGCTTAACCAATTCTGCTGAACTCCAAACACATTTCCTGCCTTAGACTCATATTATCATTCCAAAACACACATTTTTCACAACACTACACACAATTCTCTATATCTTGCACACTCTTCCTGAATTCTCTCTCATGGTATTCACACAGAACACACTGCCAATCAAATTTCTAAACTCAAAAGGCTTTTGTGCAGTTAGCTATAGAAGGGTCAGAGATGAGCTCCTGTTTGCTGTGATTTACAGTAGACTGCACATTTTAGTACAAATACAGTTTTTGCCGAATACTGTAAACACTAAAAGTGACTGCTATGACCCCAGCATCACAACCTCTAACTTTTGTAAATATGCCCCAAAGCACCAACCCTACAAACACGATTTATGCTTTGCACTGTGTTTGAAATTCTCCAACACACTTCTTGAAAAAAATAAAAATAATTGAATACCAATCAGTCTAAACCTTAGCACTACAAATAGACCCCAGGTGAGCTCAGCTCCTTTCTGAGACGGTAAGAGTCAAGGAAAGAGGAGGAGAGAGAGCGACAGGAGGACGAGGACAAAGAAGGCAACAGACAGAGACATATACAACAGGGCAACCCAACAGGGACACTATAGTGGACCATGTTATAGATCATGGCCTATCAATGAGGGAGCCTGGACAGAGAGTGCAGCCCAACCTGAGTCGCTCCATAATTAGGAGATTTAGACTGGATATCAGGTGATCATTTCCCTGTTGCTTCTCAAAAGATGACATTGAGTGTGATGTTGATGAGGCGATGTGGCCAGACGCAAACAGGAGGCGGAATCCATAAAAGGATTCATAATCCAACCACCCAATTCCTTACAATGCTGTTTTTTTTTACCATTGTTCCCTAATTTTACTGTAATTGTTTTTTACTGTACAGTACAGTAGTTTATACTGACACTACAAATGCTTGAACTGCAGTCCTACCTATTCATTGTGTTTGTTTGAAATGGCAAAATAAACTATTCTGCATAATGTGTGTTAGCATTTGGTAAAAACCGTAAAGTATTTGTTGTTACTGTAGGTGAAAGTGTATGAACATGCAAAGGCATAATTCTACTGATAAAGCATTCATATAGTGGTTTGCATTTATACTATAGTGTTTTCTATTCTGCACACCAGTGTTCAATGAGTGCTAGAAATGTCTAGTCATATGATGTATGTGTTTGTCATTTGAAAAGAAAACACCATTTAGTGAAGAGTTAACATTGTTTTGAGGGTAAAGTGTGCTTTTGCAAGAGAAGTGAAGGATTTTGCATTTTGTGTTTGAGTTTTGAAATTTGTGTTTAGGGTTTTGAAAAAGTGAGGTAGTCTATCAGGAAATGTGTTTAAGCAATTGTGAAAAACTGTATTACGAGGACAAAGAAGGCAACAGAAGGAGACACATACAACAGGAACACTATCAGTGGCGTGCACAGGTAGATCTGAAGTGGTGCTGAAGCACCTGCCCTTTTCCCCTGGCCCAATCAAGTGCCCTTTTGAAAAAATTTAAAAAATAATCTGAAAGTTCGTTTTTTTTATTTTTTTTTTACAGTGTATGTGGCCCATGCCGACATCATCATCTATAAATGCTCAACGATTAAAAACGTTTGACAATAATGCCCCAATAAATATGCCCCCCCTCCTCCTCCTCCGCACACACTTCCTTTCCTTTGTCAACGTGAACGCGCAGAGTGGACACAAACGGAGGCGCGTTGCAGCAGCAGTTCACAGCTGCTGCTGCACACACACACCTACTCCCCGGCCTGCCCTGCCCCACCAGCGAGGTAACACATACATGAATGGAGTCAAGAGTGTATTGTTTGCCCCCTAAGCCTCAGTTGCCAAGCTATAACTTGCATTTATTTGTCTCTGTTTTAAAGTAGCCTCTATCATGCAGCGCCACACAGCTGAGCATAAATTAGCCGACTGTCCTGCTTAACAAGCTAGCCCAAAAAAAAAAATAGATATGACGTGATGAACACAACTAATGTTGGCGGTTGGTACAGCATGTGAATCTATCAGTATGCTAATTATATTATTTTGTCCCAACCATAGGTTATTTCTATGTTACAAGACTTGCAGTAATCTTTTATTTACCATAATAGGATATTACTGTATTAGTACGGAGATCAGGGGCCTAACGAAGACTTCAAAGAGAGAATTTGGGATTTAAAAAATCCGAAACCGACTGTTTTTCTTTCAAACATGTACATTTTTTCTTTCTGCTTTTTGGTAATTCTGTGTCTCCAAATTATTCCAGAAAATAGTACTAAATAGCCCACATTGACACAGGTGATTTAGCCTTAGCTTTCTTCTCAAAGTGCACCAATTTGATGAATTTTACTTTAAAAGGACCCCCCTAGAAGGTCCAGGGTCCCAAACACAGTCTACCAAATTTCTTCGAGAAACACTCTATGTGTGGCCAGGTATTAAAAGTAATTAGGCCAGGGGGGGATTTTGTACAAGTACCCTTAAAATGATTTGGTCATTCATCGATAGAATATATTGTGCCCTTTTTTTTGCACTGAGCACCTGCCCCCCAAATTGTCTGTGCGCGCCACTGAACACTATAGTGGACTGTTATAGATCATGGCCTATCAATGAGGGAGCCTGGACAGAGAGTGCAGCCCAACCTGAGTCGCTCCATAATTAGGAGATTTAGACTGGATATCAGGTGATCATTTCCCTGTTGCTTCTCAAAAGATGACATTGAGTGTGATGTTGATGAGGCGATGTGGCCAGACGCAAACAGGAGGCGGTATCCATAAAAGGATTCATAATCCAACCACCCAATTCCTTACAACACTGTTTTTTTTACCATTGTTCCCTAATTTTACTGTAATTGTTTCTTAGTTTATACTGACACACTGAATTGCTTGAACTGCAGTCTTACCTATTCATTGTGTTTGTTTGAAATGGCAACATAAACTATTCTGCAACATGTGTGTTAGCATTTGGCAAAAACCGTAAAGTATTTGTTATTACTGCAGGTGCAAGTGTGAGGCATAATTCTACTGATAAAGCATACATATAGTGGTTTGCATTTATACTATAGTGTTTTCCATTCTGCACACCAGTGTTCAATGAGTGCTAGAAATGTCTAGTCATATGATGTATGTGTTTGTCATTTGAAAAGAAAACACCATTTAGTGAAGAGTTAACACTGTTTTGAGGGTAAAGTGTGCTTTTGCAAGAGAAGTGAATGATTCGGCATTTTGTGTTTGAGTTTTGAGATTTGTGTTTAGGGTTTTGAAAAGGTGAGGTAGTCTATCAGGAAATGTGTTTAAGCAATTGTGGAAAAACTGTAAGAGCAGATCATTTCCCTTTACATTGCAAATAGATTCTACAGTGTAGTTCGTAATTTTAGCATCACTGCGTATTTTTGTGATAGACATGAACACAGGACAGATTTAATCCCAGTGTCTCCTTCCCCCACTCCCACTCCTCTTTTTCCGAACCATGTTAGATGTCTAATTTTTCTCCCCTTCTCCCACTGCTGTATCTGCAGACTCTCTTTGTGGGATCCACAGTGAAAGGCTCTTCATGCCAGTAGACTAACGGTCTGCAATGTCAGATAATGGGCTTATAGTTGTCTCAGCTATATAGACAGACTGACAACCACTTGGGGACTGCCCACACAAATATACTTTGTCCCTTTCACACGAGGACAGGCCTTTGGGAGAGCAAATTGGTCTACTTTGGCTGAATGACTGCTGTCTGGGTCTTGTCTGGTTTGAGTCATTGTGTTCATGTTGCCACTTTCAGTGGATACAAAATATAATTATACCAACATTGACACACACACACACACACACACATTACTGTAGGCAAACCAGCATAAGCCTGGTACCTTCATATGCTGAATAAATAATGATAAGGGGCTAAGTGAGGAATCAATGTGTAGTTATCTCACCTATTGCTCTTGTGTCCATGATTGAAAAACGTATGGTTATGCAAAGCACTTTGCAAATTTGTTTTTCACGATTTTAACTAATGCTAGCAAAAAGAAGTCCAACTCTGAAAAATATGTTGCCGTCATACACTTACTGTGTTTTATACATTACCAAACTGATTGCCAGTGAAATAAATGGAAACATTGCTATATTGAAAAGTATTAATAACACACAATAGTGTGTGAAAAAGTTTAGCTTGCTTAGCACATTCAATGCTAGTGTTGACTGACTGACTGCTCAGGGATTACCATAGAAGTATGCACTTTTTGCTGAGATTATTCAGCACAACACACTTGTAAACTTGACTGAACCTTACTTGACCCGGCTGCTGTTGACAAATCTTACACATGCCAAACTGCTACATGTACTGTATGTGGAAGAATGCAAAAGTCACCACATGGTTACATTGAGGCTGCCTGTGGGCTTTGGTCTTACTTTGATTGATAACTTGATTAGTTATGTGTTAGTGTAAATAATGGTCTTTCATATCAATATGAATTACAGCTAATATACTTTTCTCTATTCACGTCTAATTTCTGCTGCTGTCATGATAAAACATAGTTTTAATAGACATTTGCTTATTTACTGTAAAAAAAACAATATAGAAGTCAAATAAACACAAATTACTATCTATGCAGACACAGGAATTGTTCTTGTCTTTCATAACGAAAGAGAAAAATGTCCATTATCTGTGTGAGCAACTTGGCTCACGTAAGTCATGTCATTCTAGGACTGATTAGTGATTCTTATACAAATGTTTTACAAGTCTACATAGTAATGGCACTGCGACTAAAGTTGGTACATAGAGAGACAAGGCACGGCTTCCACTGTTGGTAGATAGGTACTAGGTAGTCACGACATGGCAGCCATAGTTTTTAGACAGATATTCAGGCACAGTGGCCATAAAATGACACAGTCTCAAGTTTGTGAATTTGCCTAAATAAAAAAAAGAATGGCACCAATTATCATCAACACTTATTAGAAAGATAGTCAAGGCACTGTGGCCATTGCTGATAAATAAAAAGATGGGCCTTCATGACAAGGTGGCCATTTTTTTATATAGACAGAGGTGCAATTATTATGTCCCTCTATCTCGCCTGAAAGAAAGAAATATAGAAAGAAAAGCACGCCGACCAGTGTATGCAAGTTTCTAAATTACACTTACCGTTTGTAGATTTGCCTAAAAAACATAATGCCACCAATATTCATCAACACTCATGGTACAGATAGTCATAGAACACCGGCCATTGTTTTTTAGACAGACAAACAGGCACAGCGGTCATAATTGTCCATCTATATTGTCTAAAGGGATAAAAGAAAGGAAGAAAGAAATGGCACGGCGACCATTAGGTAAAAAATTACACTTACTGTTTGTAGATCTGCCTAAAAAACAATATCATATGTCAACACTTATTAGACAGATTGTCATAGCACGGCAGCCATTGTTTTTAGACAGACAGACAGACAGGCACAGCGGCCATCATTTTGTCCATCTACATTGTCTCTAGGAAAAAGAAAGAAAGAAAGAAATGGTACGGCGACCATTATGTGTAGGTAGAAAAATGACACTTACCGTTTGTAGATCTGCCTTAAAGACACAATGCCACCAATATTCATCAACATTTAATAGATGGATAGTCATAGCACGGCTGCCATTGTTTTTTTAGACAGACAGACAGGCACAGCGGCCATCATTTTCTCCATCTATATTGTCTCTAGGAAAAAGAAAGAAAGAAAGAAAGAAAGAAAGAAAGAAAGAAAGAAAGAAAGAAAGAAAGAAAGAAAGAAAGAAAGAAAGAAAGAAAGAAAGAAAGAAAGAAAGAAAGAAAGAAAGAAAGAAAGGGCATGGCGACCATTGTATGCAAGTATATAAATAACATGTTCCCTGCATTCCAAACCGCATACTCTCTCTCTCTTTTTAAATTCTACATACTTCATCTGACCATAAAAATGATCTACTATAGTTTGCATGCAGTATTCATACAATTGGGACATACTTTTACTTATTTATTTCATCATAGCATTGCGCCTTGATCTTGCCTCTTGCTTTTATATCCATCGCATCCCCGGTTGTTTTCATACGGAGGCCCTGACGTCACTTCCGGTGCGCACTGGATTGTGGATCAGATTCACCCAAATAGTATGCTGACTTCAACTCTAAAAATCTCGGCTGGACGTAGTATACATCCGGGTATTTTTAAGCATCTGACGACAAGACAGGACCACCTGAATCTTTTTTCTACCAAACTAAATAGCAGAAAGTATGGGTATTGTAAAGCCAGGGTTTACATCTGCCCAAAAAATAATTCCACCAATATTAGTCAACACTTATTAGACAGATAGTCATAACACGGTGGCCATTGTTTTAGGACAGCCGACAGGCACAGCGGCCACAATTGTGACCATCTATCTATAGAAAGAAAGAAAGAAAGAAAGAAAGAAAGAAAGAAAGAAAGAAAGAAAGAAAGAAAGAAAGAAAGAAAGAAAGAAAGAAAGAAAGAAAGAAAGATGCACGGCATGAATAGAATTAGGCCAGCAATAACCTTCGACTCTATTAGACAGATAGTCAAAGCACAACCATCGTTTTTAGACGGACAGACAGGCACAACAGCCATTATTTTATCCGTCTATCTTGTCTATTGAAATAAAGAGAGAAAGAAAGAAATGGCACAGCGACCATTGTATGTGGGTAGAAAAATATGGAGATGTATCTTACCGTTTGTAGATCTGCCTAAAAAAAATGGCACAAATAAGCTTCAACTCATATTAAATAGATAGATAGTCATCGCACTGCTGCATTTGTTGATAAATTGAAAGATAGACAGTCATGACTATGATCTGCCCAGTGCCACTCTGGATCTGCCATATTGCCACCATTCTCCAAAACCTCAATTGAATTGGATTTTCGATTTTAAGGTCACAATTCGATTCTCAATTTTTAAATATGTATCTTTTAGCACAGATTGCTGTGCCATTTTGGTCTAGGATCATTGGTGTTATGTCATGATAACTCATTCAAATTGTATTTCTTATTTGTTTAAATGGTCTGGTGTCATAAGTGATATAATCTTCATTAGGCTATTATTAGTTATCTAGAAAAAGTACCACGAACAAACCATATTGTCAAATTTAAATGATTAATTTTCAATATAGCCTAAATGTTAAACAGAGTTGATTCAATCAACTCCTTATAAACTCCTGCAGCTGTTTGATAATAAACTGAGAATATGAATCAGCTGTTGGAGCAGGATGCGGTCAAACGTGCAGGGCAATACTGGGGAGGAACACTGTATTCAGCCACAAGACTGGCACGTAGCTTTGTTTTCAATATGAATGAAAGCGCTTTCACATAGCAGGTTGTTTAATAAACACCGTCACAACACACGCGCGGCCACGTTCGGACCAGCAGGCCTATGTTACATGTGTAGCCTACTGCACAGCTTGCAAACTATGATTAACTCACCAGGACATAAAATACTTCAACGTCTGAAGTTCAGCGGACGTTTCAGCAGTAGGCCTATTCATGGCTTTTGGCTGCAGGTAGTAGGCCCAGGACTAAAGTAGGAGGTAACTGGCATCAGATACATGCCGACTGTTTTTTTTTTTTTTTTTTTTTTTTTTGCATGTCTGTCCAACGTGACTCTGGGGGCGGGGGAAATCGACGATTCCACCTTACAGTTCGGAGGTCGAGATTGTGACGTCATTTCGATCGATTTTATATATTATCTATGATTTCGACTTACAATCGCGATCGTGACACCTCTAATTGTAAACTTATCAACAAGAAATTTGATACAGTTTTAGAGGTTAACACATCACAGCAAACACAGAAAGCCCTCACATCACTTCATACTCTAGTCTACAGTCTACACACTACAAAAAAGAAATTGCACAAAACAGTGAATTGTGCTCAATGTCTGTAGGTTTTTCAAAAAAATAAATAGAGACTTACCGAGAATATCTTCTTTTGTCAAAGTGGTTCTGGGCCTCCAGCTTTACCAGACTTGATGAATAGTTCAAACTGTGTAGTATCATCAGCTTGAATTTCTTTTAGCTTTAAAGTGCAGTTTTATAAACATATTGCGGTTGGTTGAAAACATGCAATAGGCGTTTTTTACACATTTGATAAGAGGTGCGTAAAACTTGTAAACTTTCTTTTTTCCCTCCAATAATCGTAGAAAGGAAATGGCTTCAGAATCAAATTGTCCCTTGCTCGGTCAGTAAATGGGCATCTTTCTTTGATTTAAAATGTTTAAGAAAACCAATTGTTTGGCATGTTGAATCCATTTTCCTGAATTTAGTTACTTCCTGGGAACAGTGTATTGGTTGAATGATGCGCCAATAGGCGGGACTACAAACTCCTGCCAATTAAACCATCCCAAAAATGTTTGTCCCACTACTATCCCATTGGTTTACCTAGTTACCCCATCTTTAAGCTGTATTTAAACAGGAACTAAATCACATAAATAGCTTAGCTTTTCTGAGTTCTCAGCATTACTCCTAGTGGATTAAAGTGCAAATTATGAATTTTTAGGTCAGTGGTTCAAATCCAAGTGTTTCATCTTTACCTCCTTATTCTCAATTGTATTCGAGCAGAAACTTGGAAAATAAGAATAAGTATGGCAGTGATATGGTAGTGGCCAGATCTAGCCATTAACCATTCAGTTTGTTCTATAAAATCATTAAGGAAATCTTTATTCTAAAATATGTATAATTTTTTCTAAGGTTTTGTATTACGTGTGATATTACTGTGTGTTTCAATGCCCCTAAACATAGCACCGTGCACCATTCAGCTGCTGATTGCAGCACAACTGACGGCTAAACATATAGGAATTAAAAACATCTGACTCGAATATAATTAACAGTGTAATTGGAGCACAGGCATTTGAATCACATCGCTCAAATAAATCAGTTAAATGTGTTTCTACCAGTGATGACATCCCACACAATTTATTTCAGATTTCCGAGGTCTGCATACTTTTCCACAGCTGGTGATAGAAAGTGACTGGTATGTTTACTGTGTCCCACTGTCTATAGAAACATAGCTTACTGACTGAAATAAAAAATTTAATTAGGAAGGTCAGGAGGTGATTATGTGCGACTTTCAAAGGCCATGAATAAATGCCCTAGTCGACTTGTGTAGATAAATGTTATTGGATACATTAAGTCAGTTGAAACACTTCAGCACAGAAGATGCATTTTCTGCAGTGAGAGTCGCTCTCTGTCCCCATTTTCTTCACTAAGTCGAGTGTTAGCACAATTTGTCAACTGGAAATGTGATCAACACTGATTCTTCTTAAATTCTTTAACCCTAGGCAGCTACCAGAGCATTCAACAGCTTCACTTCTGTGTGTGAAACTGCATTGTTAAATAGGTGTGGTTCTTAAAATGCACAAGCATTTACAGTAGCAGTTTGCCATTAACAATACAATATTACGATATTACCCTAGATAGTCACGATATTAGCTTTTAAGACAGACTGATGAAATGCCAATTGTGTAACAGAAGCTGATGAACAAAAGCTGGCCTAAAGGGCGAACAGGACTTCAGCTTTGCTAGCTAAGTGATTGACTTTGTGGCTGCCTATAGAGACTGCAGGCATCCAGTGTGTCTGCTTATGCAGGCTTCCCTAAATCAAACCAGAGCAGTGCACCTCACATAGCATGCCTACATCTCACATTCCATGGGACTGTGTGCTAAGATTTACAACCACCATTATCAAAGTGTTTAAACGTCCCCAACAGATATTGCAGTACAGGTGAAGCCAATCATACAGAAGGATATTAAACACTGGCTGGAAAACACGGAACCACAGATTTAAAGTCGCTGCAATAAATTACTTGACATCTGTGTGTCATAGTGTGGTAATATTTTATTGTACAGTTTTTTTGTCTCAGGGCTAAAAAAAAGTGTCTGAGTGTCAGATCTGTCTCGCTTGTCAGCGTCAGATCTCAGTGTCATGTTTTATCTTTGACCCAGATTGAAGGTAGGAATGTAGTTTGTACTAGTGGAGACATGGATATGTACTATAGGGGGTCAAAGGCCACGCCGCATTCCAAAGGAGGCCTTTTTTTTTAAATCATATTCATGACAGCAGAAATCTATTCACAGAAAATGTATGGGTGATGGTTTTATAACTCATTGTTATACTGACCAAATCAATTGTTTATGAAATATTTGGAAA
This sequence comes from Ammodytes marinus, assembly GCF_949987685.1. Classification (NCBI taxonomy): domain Eukaryota; kingdom Metazoa; phylum Chordata; class Actinopteri; order Uranoscopiformes; family Ammodytidae; genus Ammodytes; species Ammodytes marinus. Next base: position 12,991,367 of record NC_137217.1, on the reverse strand, counting down.
CAGGGACAAAGATTGTATAGCTCCTGGAAAAACAAAAACTGTGAGGTTTTGTGGTTACACACTCATATAGACGGCGATAAATAACTGAAAGCTGTGAATTTCACGTTAATAAAATCCAGTAATGCCAGTTTAGTGTTTTACACTGTCGAGAACAAATGGTGCATGCCATTCCTCCCCTAATGAAAAAGTGGGTTTCTCTCAGTGTTTGATTCTTTCAAACAAATATTTTCAGGTTCACTGACACATCCACTCAGGTGGCCATGACAGCTTCTGTCAACTTGCATCTCAGGACCTTTGAACCTCACAACCAAAATAAAGCTTTGCCCTTGCTTTAAATGTTCACCTATTCTGTCACTGACTGTGAGGCATGCTGACGGAGGTGGTGACCTGTGATGATTGTCTCTTTCATGACAAGTTGTTGTTGTTGTTGTTATTTCCCTAAGGTGTGTGTGTGTGTGTGTGTGTGTGTGTGTGTGTGTGTGTGTGTGTGTGTGTGTGTGTGTGTGTGTGTGTGTGTGTGTGTGAGACAGGAGGTTGCTGTTGGAGACTGGAGGAGTCACTGGGAAGAAGGTGTGTGCATGTTATTTGAATGCGAGTACACATTGAAAAAACACACATACCAACTAAACTGCTCATTGTTTAACCTTTATGAAACCAGGATATGCTCTCTTTGACACACATTCCCACCTGGAAGTTGCTAAGTACAGCAGGTGGGGATTAAGCGCCATGGTCAAGGGCACTTCAATGCTACTGTTTCACTTTTCCTGCCCAGGTTGATCCTGGAAGTGACCTTCCAGCCAAAACCCTGGCCTTTATTCAGATGCAAAAGTATATACATTTCCTTGGATTACACTCATCACTTATCTAAAATAGTAAACATTTATCTATCTATAAGGTCTGTCTGTCTGTGTGCCTGTTTGTCTGTGGCTGGCATATCTGACTGTTAGTCAGATCGGCCTGAGCTTCCGGATGTGGCTGGTGCACGGCACAAGGTTGTGCATCTGAGATTTAGAAAAATGTAGAAGTTATCATATTTATATCATGCTGGCGTGCGCATACTGAAGGCTGCAGTGAGGACAGGCGTAACGTAATCCCTAAGTAAAACCCTCCTCCTGATTTGATTGGCTGCCTCGACCAAAACTTACATTGACGAGCGGGACACAACAGGCAAAGCCTTTTATTACTTCCTCATTCCATGTTCACCCTCACCAGTGACTGCCAGGATAACTTCTCAAACAAAATTCTTAAAAACATTCTTAAACATTTCCTCAGACATCACCAACACCTCAAACCTGTCCGCTTTAGTGTTAAAGTTTGCACTTTAACACTTTCACTGTAATACAGTAAATCTATAGTTAAACACTTCCGCGACAGCGATGCTAATTTCAGTTAGCGTGTCAATAGCGTTATCCATTTAAATGAGCACGGTCTCGGATAGGTCTGCTACAGGTGAAGGTAATCCCGATCGCTTCCACTATTTTTTTTATATCCGTTAGAAAATAAAGCTAAACGCACTAAACCCAAAGCCTGAGCTTGGCCGTGACACACACACACACACACACACACAAACACACACTGCAGTGTGTCACAGCTGACTGCTATTGACACGTTAAAGTTATTTGACAGTTATCCAAACTCTCTTACATTTTAAACTTCTTCTGTAGCTGGCAAATACACATAATCCATTCTCCTTGCTAACGTTGCATCCATCCAGTTCATTACAGAAAGACTAAAAGTGACATTGACGAGCGATGCGACAGTCATTTCAATGACTGTGTGACACCGCCTATGTGTAGGCTACATCCGTTTCTGTGTCCCACTTTCATAGGCAGGCTACATTTAAGCATGCATAAGCTAATACCTGCTTCCTACGGGCTCTGCAATAGTACTTAAAAAGATGACAGTGTTGGCCCTAAGGAAACTGACTGAACTATAACACAAAGTGTGCTACATGCTCAAAATAAAATATGTTTTCACATTGTTACCCATCCTATTTGTGACCTTTTCAAGAGCATTGCCTGTAGCTCAGTAGCAGGGAATGTCATCACCTCTCTTGATCTATTTATTCTGACTTCTCTAAAACCCTAATGATCCACCTTGTGCATCACCTGCTTGATCTCTTACAAGCGCATTCATGGAAAGTAATTCATTGCTGTGAGTAAACCTTGGCTCAAATGCCTATTAATTTAATATTGTTCAGCTTGTCTGCACTTTGAAGAAATTAAGCATTACTAAACAGAACAAAGCAGGCCCTTTCATTGGGGAACATCCAGGGATCCTGCAAACGCACAAAGTCTTCCATTCAATCATGGCTGAACATTTGCTGGGGTTGGGAGCAATGGCTAAAGAGTTCAAAAATACAGCCATGGTGTCTAGGTGGAGGATAATTTAATTAACAAAACTTATTTGCATGTAGCCTACTGTGTGTGTGTGGGTGTGTGTGTGTGTGTGTGTGTGTGTGTGTGTGTGTGTGTGTGTGTGTGTGTGTGTGTGTGTGTGTGTGTGTGTGTGTGTCAAAGTATGCTGAAACGTCTGTATTCCCCACGATTACTTTTACTAATTTCACAGGACCGGACAGGACAGGAAAAATACCACTGCATATTCAGTAAGGCAATCTGGGTGTGCTTTATGCAGTGCCCATGTGCGTGGGTATGAATGTGAGTTTGTGTGTGTCTGTATTTGTGGGTGGTCTTTGAGATTTCCGTATTTGATTGAGGTGGGTTGTTGGTTTGGCGACTGGTTGTCAATTAACAGTTGTCAGTTATATGCCAACAGAGGACATTGTCCATATCAGCAAGTTCACTCCGTTCAGCTCTAAATAGTGCTGCTGTGGTGATGCAAGTCGTTTGTTAAAACTCAAGGTGCACAGTTACAGTTACTGAGAAAGGTGAGTAACAAGTATAATATTCAAAATCAGAGAGATCAGTCGTTGTACTGAATGAATCTTAATTTTAACTATCTTTTATATTAAAAACCATTCACTATACTATACTGACCAAGCTAGTTAAAAACCCAATCCCTGGCCCTTTTCATGCTTTGGCTGACCCACATTGGTACCTGGAAACTCCCAAGGAGTTCAGTGGACATTTCTCTGGTGGCCACATTATAAGCCCACACACTCTGCATGTCCACCGTTGGAGGTAAATCAACTGTGAAATAGTCCTGAAGGAGTGTGCAGCAAATGCCCATGAAGAGATGTCATTTGATGCTGATTTAATACTTTATGGAGATTCTCTTTATTCAATTACCACTCAAAGGGGTAAGAGATCACAGGTCAGTTCCTTTATTGTCTAATGCCACCGTTAATGGAATCTAGATTTGTAATACCATTTCAACAGAAACCCCTTGCAACACAGTTCATGGGATTATCTTCAACATAGAAGCTGGTACATTGAGTGCTCTGTTTTTCCTCATCTTCGTGCTAGCATGTCCAGTGCCACACCACACTATGGACACTGGTGGGTTGTGTGGGTCAGAGACTCTTGGCCAGACATTGGGTTTCCCACAGGGTGAAAAACCCCACCACCAGTTTGCAGACATGCAAATGTTTGAGTGCGGAGAGAGAAACACTTTCCTATGGGTCTGGCAGTGTAAAATAGAGCTACTGTACGGTACAGAAAGTAAGGCTGCCAGTTTAAACTGAAACTGGCACATCACATTTATGCTACGATGTGTGCAAGATTCGAAGCATGGTTTCAAGAGATGGGGGGCTTTAATTGCAACTGATTTACTCATGGAAAGATGCTATTCAGTTCAGTTTTTTGTAATAATCCAGCTCTGATTTCGAAAACCCTTCAAACAGGCCAGTTTTCTTCTGCCAGCTCTGATAAAAAGTTTTACAGTCTTTTCCCCCGGCCAAGATGAAGGCAGTTATTATACCAGGGCTGCTTACACAATACAGAGGTTGTGAACTTTAGCAGGCTCTCACCCCTGCAGAGTGTCATAAGACTAGCCACTTTGTTTTTAGGTTACACCCCTCCAGAGATGCTCTTTCTGCCCCAGCGATCACATACAGCTGACTACCAATAATTAGAGCAATTCTTCAGCCCTTCATTTTCATCTTCATCGTGGCACTCTAAACCCAGGGGGGAGAGAGAGATACGTTGTGTTATCGAGTTTCCAATATTTCCTCTTTAACTTGAATGTAAGAAGAAAAGGAGTGAAAACAAAGAATCTGTGCATGTAGGCCTTAATTGCAGTTATGGGTTTCAGTTGGTAATCTCTTCAAATAAATCACAACATAATTATCTTAATTACTTACGAGGAGGAATCTGTGACCTTAAACCATTAAGTCTGCTCGTGTTGTCATCTAAGAATTTCTTGCACTCCGCTCCGCATTGCTTATCCAGTGTTTTCATAGGACACTTGTTGCTGAAAATAATATGCAACTGATTGGATTATTTGGCTAAACCACCACTTGGACAGCAATAGATCAACACGATGATTACCACTATAAATCAGATTAATCAGGAATATGTCAGCTACATCAAGTGTTGTGTCCCAATGTGAACTATCACTGCTCAAATGATCAAACAAGACCTCCAACACTGCAACACGTCTCTGGGCCAACTGATCTGGAGCACTGACATCAGCACAATAACTTCACTAATCAGTGGTTATTATGAAGACTAATGCTCGGGTTGCTCAGCCACGTCCAATACCTTATCTTGCTCAGTGGAAGCTATTGGAAAGGGAGGGGGTGAAGAAGTAACAGTAACACATTCCAAGTGTAGCTTTCCGCTGGAGTGCTGATGAACCTACGGGACTGACTACCTGCTCTTTTTTGCCAAACAAACTACAGAGCCTCAATGATTTTACTGAATGCTGTGGTAACCCACAAAACCAACTGGCCTGATTCATAAGAGGTTCCTGTTAACGCATATACAATCATAATATTTCAGAAGACTTCAAATGAACTTATTTAGTTTTTAAAACAGCAGGACAAAGTGGTAGCCAATCATTAAATAATAATGTTCATTCACTTTTTTGCGGGGAATTTTACTGAAGGAAGACTGATCGTCATCTTACACTCACAAGTTCAGTCAGGAAACGTCCCTGCTGAACCTATCATTCACACCATGAACACAACCTGTGCCAACTTCTCCCTCCGGTAGGCGCTACAGAGTACTGTGTGTCAAAACAAAGCAGACTTAAGAACATTCTCTTTCCACACGCCGTCACTCTGATGAACAGTTAAATCAGTTAAGGTCACATATTCAGAAGAAAAATAATTTCAGAACACTTACAAAACCTACAAAGTACAAATGTACTAAGTAGTTTACATGTACTAATCATACTCATCATTGCAAACTATTTATATATGTATATATATATACACACACAGTGTATATGTATATATGTATATAACCCTGCTCTCCTTTCCACTCCACCTTGTACACCTTCCTCCTCAGACGGGTGCATATTTGGCTTTTTTTTCTTCATTCATATACACATGACAATGGGTCCTCTCTGTTAACATCATGAAAAAATTGTGAAACAATTATGTCATGCTCTAGTGAAATGGTCCAACTACACTTTGTGTAATATTATGTTGCACATTTTTGTATTAACACATACCAAGTTGGTGAATGTTTTGCCATACATCATGATGGATTCTAAATGTACATCAGTTGCAATTCAAAGGAAGAAAATATGAGGAACGGGAGAAATAAATAACCAGGAATAAGGTCAGCAGTGGCCAAAAGCCAGACTTCAGCTCCATGTGCACATAAAGGGAAAACAGTTGTTTCACCCTGAGCTGATACGTCCAAGGTGCTTGGGATACACTCGATAACTTAAAGACAATAACAGTAAAGGCATCGCTATTCTTCGACAGCAGCACATAATTTCTGCAAAGCCAGACCAAACCTTCAATCATCAAACTAGCTGGCAAGCACCGTCTCCCCATACTCTACACTCACCTTCATCTCTCTCTCCCACCTCCCTTCACTCTTCCTCCCTGTCAGCTCCTATCAGCCTCCCCTATGTGATGCTCACACAGGAATTTTACAGCTGCTGTCAGCTTACTATTCAAAAACACACACACACACACACACACACACACACACACACACACACACACACACATACATAATGACCAAAATGGAAAAGCAAACACAAACATGCATGTACAGGGTTCACACTTAAGCACAAAGACACATACGCACATAATTCACAAAGGAGACCATGCACACACAAACTCATATTATGCTTTGTTACCAGAAGCACACCCTGCCATGCACACTCACACGCATGTTGCCATGATGACAGTTTTAGACAGATAATTAAATGAGACCATGGAGTGAAAACGACCAGGAGCGAGTAAAGCTGAAAGAGAGCTTTGAAACCCTTATTGTAGAGACACTTAAAGTTTGACATTTTTGAAGAAATTATTTACTTTAATGGTTCAATTCAATACCACTCAGAAAGCTTTGTGGCATATTTAAATATACCACCGCAGCAAAACTAGCATAACAGCCAAACTTTTCCTTGGCCTGGAACATTTGACACTTAAAATTTGGTTCGGATTAAACAAAACAGAAATAACATCTTATTAGTGACTTTAAGAGGTGCTGGCAGGCCCGATTAGTTACCTTTGTAAGCTGCTCCCCCTTGTTTCCAGTAGTTTTGCTATGCTGGCACTAACTTCATACAGAGACACATGAGTGGCATAAATCTTCTCATGTAACTCTCTGTAACGATAGTGAAAGGCCTATTTCTGTCAAGGTTGAAGCATGCAAGGAGATAAGACCCAAACGCAGACACAGTGCAGGGAGTTGAATGTGGGTCAGAATCTGCAAAAAAAAGCATGATGATTTAAAAATTGTGACTGGATGTAGTAGGACATCCGGGTATTTGTCAGTATGCTGTATTTGACATAATGATTTGGGACATCCTGAATCTTTTCTGTCATGTATAAAATGTTGAACGTTTCCTTTAAAATCAGTTTCTTCTTTAACTTTAACTCTGTGTTACTTGTGTATTACATTATATGTAATTTTTGTGTTTTTTAAATGTATTTATGAGCTGTTGGATACTCGAATTTCCTTGAGGGATGAATAAATCTATCAATCTATCAATCTATCTATCTATCTATCTATCTATCTATCTATCTATCTATCTATCTATCTATCTATCTATCTATCTATCTATCTATCTATCTATCTATCTATCTATCTATCTATCTATCTATCTATCTATCTATCTATCTATCTATCTATCTATCTATCTATCTATCTATCTCTATCTATCTATCTATCTATCTATCTATCTATCTATCTATCTATCTATCTATCTATCTATCTCTATCTCTATCTATCTATCTATCTATCTATCTATCTATCTATCTATCTATCTATCTATCTATCTATCTATCTATCTATCTATCTATCTATCTATCTATCTATCTATCTATCTATCTATCTATCTATCTATCTATCTATCTATCTATCTATCTATCTCATAACAGACGCCAAAAACTTGACATGGATTTAAATTATTGCGGAAGTCTGTGGATCTATTAATTAATGTATTGTTAAATTCAGACCGTGGACCAAACTCTTCCTAGAGAGAACAGTAAGTTATTATCGATGATTGCAGCTTTTCGACTGTAAACTGTGGCAATGTATGTGTGAGGCTACATGTCTGAGAGTGTGTGGAAAATACATCTGATGGAACGAGCTCCATTTGATGTGCCAGCTCTCTGCCTTTGCACATCCCCAGATGAAATTGAAGACAGGCAGTCAGGCAAACAGCGGAGCTGAAAGAGAGACAGACGGGCAAACAAGCAGACTGAGAGGCATACAGGAGCTCATGGGTTCAGAGGTCAAATCATTCACAGCAGCCAGCTCAGTTCGGACTATGGGGGGTGACTTTATGCTCAAAGTCTTCAAAGAGTCCCATGTCTTCTCTCAACATGTCAACCTGCTGTAACCTGCTCAACCCTCAACGGGAAGCCTACTGCCACACTGGTTCAGTCCAACAACATACGGTTATACTGTCACACTGTTTCATTGTCCAACAACATAATACTGTTTTTTTTTTAAGTTCAAAGCTGTGGAATGTGTCCAATCTGTTGCATGCATTTGCGTTTACAGTAACTCACACTGAAATTTGTGAGCAGAACGTTTGCATTCAGAGTCACATAGATGCAGAGTGAGTATTGTATTGTAGTGTATGCGAGTATGGTATGAGTGTGTGTGTGTGTGTGTGTGTGTGTGTGTGTGTGTGTGTGTGTGTGTGTGTGTGTGTGTGTGTGTGTGTGTGTGTGTGTGTGTGTGTGTGGTGTGTGTGGGTGTTAATGTAGGAGGAGGAGGGGCGACATGACTTCAGCAGCAGCTGACACTGTAAAGATTTTCTCGAGCCTCCAAACATGTGGTAGGAATTGTCTTCGTGATGGCATTTTCATCACTGATTAGATCCAGAATTTGCAAACTGAGGCAGAAATCTGGAAGTAGGTTTTGTATATGTTTCAGTTTAATAGGCCGAGAGCATATAACTCTCAAGGTGACAACGTTCTTACATTTGCTTTTGGCCTCTTTTTATCTGTGGGGAGTGGCACTTTTGGGGCAATGTCTGGTCACTTGGTTTTGACACTGCAGGGAATGTCTCAATGCCTTTCAATCCAAATAAATCCATCATGTGGGACAGCATCATAATCTGACATGACTCAGACTGTTTGGAAGATGCATCAAACAGCTATGGCGTAAAACCATCATAGAGAGCTGAAGTCATGTCCCGCTTTCTGGGTTTAGCTTCTGTTAATTTGGCTTCCACCGCTCAGTGGTATTTATCATAGAGGTCTTTTCTCAGCAATCTCTCTAAAATGCTCACACACGACACATGAAGCTAAATGGTTATCTTTTACTGTTCTGCTCACTTCAACACAAAAAAACATGTATGAACTATTAAATGCCCATCAGATATGTTGTTGAATGGTAACAGTATAATTGTTCATGTGTTCAAATGGTGAGACTCTCACATCTCCATTTATCTTATAGAAAAAAAAACACATATTACAAACCCTATTGTCTGCACATTTCAGCTTTGAAAGAATGAAATATACCTATGAAAAAATACATTGCTGACTGACATTTGTGGAGAAAAGGGCAAGGCTAAAGTTTAAATAACAAAAGGGTGGAACTTCATAGACCAGCCTGCTTACAGTCACCTCTGATTCCTTTCACAGGGATACTCTGACTCTGTGCCAAGAAGATCACACCGTAAACCGTCACACATTTATTTTCGCCCGCAGCACAGCAGAAAACTCATCTGGTTTTCTTTTTTTTTTTGGGGGGGGGGGATGAAATGCTCCAGAATATGAAACAAGCGCTCCCGATTCCTTTGGCTCCCACACTCCCCAGCACTTCCATGAATGATTGTGGGGAGTTAAGAAATGTTGGCACGCTGCCTATCAGTGCAGCTGCGGAATACGGGAGAGATGGGGAGACTGACGAGTGGATTAAACGGGGTCAGAGGTCACATTTCAGACCGTAATCCATCACTAATCACTGATTACCTGCTTCAGGGGGTAATCTCCTCATCACGTTTGGGTTTCCAGCACCGCAGACAATAATGCATTCAAATAAATATTATCATGCCTGTAGCCTACTTTTTATACTTTGCATCATCAATTCAAAGCTCCCCGGTGTGGAACCAACATAACAAACTGCTGTTGTTGCAGACAGTCTCTTTACAGTGCACGTAAGGACACAATGTTGTTACTTCATTGCTCGCATGCAGCAGCAGAACAAACTTTACCAGTTTACCACACAGATGACTCTTTTCTTCTCACACACATTCTCTTGCAACCTGAGAGATGGATACAACGCAGGTGTCGGATGTGATTGGCTACAGGCTGGGCTTAACACCACCCCCAGTACAGCAACCCACCCACTCCTCAAAACACGCACGCACACACACACACACACACACACACACACACACACACACACACACACACACACACACACACACACACACACCCATAGGCTACTCCTCAGCAGCCCTGTGATCAGTGCTCCCCTGGCAGGCTCCCGGGAGGTGGGTGGGTAAAGAGGGAAGCAGATTCTGACCCAGTGCGACTCTCATAGCAGTCTGATGTTGCTAAGACGAGACGCAGGCTATTTAAGACAATCACATGATTTCACTGGGAGTCAAAAATTGGTCCACGGGGGTCACTGGGTAGAGAGAGAGAGAGAGCCGAGTGAGTGAGTGTGTTTGGGAGAGAGAGAGAGAGAGAGAGAGAGAGAGAGAGAGAGAGAGAGAGAGACTTTGGATACTGGTCGGACTGTCAGAGTGGTGAAAAAGGAAAATGACTTGCCGGCAGAGAGGACTTGAGTTCAAGCGTTTTGACGCGTCGGGATACTGCGCCGGGGAAATGAATGGGAACTAAATTGGCACGTGAAGTGAAGAAGCCCGCATCTGAAACCCGTGCTTCATTCACAACAAGTATTGCAGAGCTGCTGCTGTTGGACTGGTGCATTGAAGCTCTTGGGATTGCTGGCAAGTGGCCGTGTGATTTAGGGCATCAGGTTGTTCTTTTCTTTTTCTTTCTTTTTTTTTCTTTTTCTTTTTGCGTGGAGGTGACCCACAGAGATGGCTTTCCCGCGGATTTGTACACATTGGAGGAGCTGGACTCGGCCGTCGCTCTTTTTCCACCTCTTTTTCTTTTTCACGCTGAGCAAAGTAAGTCAGTTGTATTATCCCCCGCCGCGCTTGTACGCACATGCATGCACTCAGAGCCCGTAAAGTTGTCAACACTCCAGCATTGACAAAGTGCCAAGTTATTTTTCCATTGTAGCCCTTTTCATCGGGATGCACAAAACGAGTCATATTTGCATTTCCATTTTCTCGCAGAGCGTGCTTGTGCATGGGGGAGCTGACGGCGCGGAGTCTCGCCAAGAAGCGTCGTTCCTGCTCCGATCTCTCAATTTACCTCAACATACAGGTAGGCCTATAAAGTGTCGAACAAACGGTCCTGCACTTTTCAACAGTGTTTCTGCTAATATGGGGGAAGTGCATTTTGATCAGGGGTCCATGCTTTGCAATTTGGTTTTGGCTATACTAAGATGAAAAGTAGAACCATCCACACTCTCTGTATCCTTCAAACGGCCAGCAGCATCATACAGCGCTCACCTGCGCCGTGTGTTGCCTGTCTTCACCGCTGGGGGGCGACCTGCACCCTGACACAGAGCCGCAAATGTCTCCTGCAGTTGTACTGCTCCAATTGGGATCCACTGCAATAGTCCATATATAATTGCTGAATAGCAACATGAAAATGGCTCCCTCGTGTTTGTGTACTTGGCTTTGTATAACACGCTGTGAAGTCACCAAAGCCGTTTTTAAAGATGCACTGATGCTCGCTCCAGCAATTCAGTCAGATGAAAGTGCAACACGTTCATCTGGTCTTTGTTTTTGCTGTGGATTTAACCCCACGGTGTAAGCTGACTCAGCAACTGCTTTGGCTGTGCACCCTCCTTCAGTTCCTTTGTTTTTTGTTTTTCTTCCACCCTTCAGTAACCACGAAAAGCAGACATGTAAACAAATAAACAAACATCAAAACTCCCCTTCTTTCTTTGCACATGTGGAGCGAGTGAGGGCTTCCCCTCACTTCTGTTTCTGATCATCTCACAGCCAGTGCCCAGCTATTACTCAGTGTGTCATTGCATGTGTTTAACGTTCAAACATCCATGTTTGAGTGAGTGAGGAAAGAGGTCACGTTTTCAATCTTTTGTTACGTTTAAGCCAAGGCGGCACCCATTGGTTAAGACCCCCTATCAGGACTAATGGCACTCAGGATCTACTAAACCAACAAACTACCCAAACCAGGATCTTGTCTCGGTCCATCAGACAAGATGCGTGTGTGTGTGTGTGCGTGTGTGTGTGTGTGTGTGTGTGTGTGTGTGTGTGTGTGTGTGTGTGCGTGTGTGCCTGTATGCCTGCCCCGTTCCCGCTGACTCTTTGTTTGTATACTGTCAGACATGGGTCACTGCAGCTGGTTTTTGAGTTAGGGCGGAACAAACACATTTGTAACTGTGTGTCTGAGTTTTGGGGGTAGGTGGACAGAACGACAGAGAAGATATAGAGGAGACCATTTAGTGGTTCTGCCTAATCTATCTGTCCATCTAAGTGTCTGCACATGGAGAAGGCTTAAGACTTGAAGTATGTGTTTCGCGCTCTGCTGTCCTGTAACTCGCTGCAGGGTGGATCAGATTCAGAGGTTTGCTTCACACTGTGGCCACCCATAGTCGAAACACGTGCATTTGAGGTAATGCAAGGTGCTTTAAATAAATGCATCCACTAATAAGTATATGTCATGTTGTGGGTAGGGGCTATTAGCCGGACCCAGGATGCACCAAATGGCCAAGTTCAAACCTCAGGCAAACCTCTCTGCCAATGATGACACACTGTCTGTCACTCTGTCTGTGTGTTTCTCAGACTGCCAAAGTATGTCTGTCTCTGTGCTATATATACTCATTATTCGGGCTTGCTAAAGCAGGTCACACAGTACAGTAACTGAGGCTGGCTCTTGTTGACTGTAAGTGTAAGGTTGCTGTTATTTCTGGGAAGCTGATAACGGGGCCACGTATACTTTTTCCCATGGCACGACCAGGCACACACTCGCAGTGGCAATTGCAACAATGTGGCAGATTCAACAATGACCAAGTTTTATTTGTTTGCCGGGTTGGTCACTCATAGAACCAAAGACTATCAAGTGCATACTGTTTTAAGGTGTGTGGTGGCTTATGGTACCAGGCTCCAACTATAAGCACAGAGATTCCATCACAGAACTTCACTTTGACAGGCTTTGAAACTCTCTGGAACATGTCCAGCAACATCAGTTAAACAAAACAAAACAAAATCAGTTTTAACACATTATGTTGCATTTTTATTGATTTCTGTGCACACAAGAAGCATGCTATCCAAACCCTGCAATGTATCCAAACGCTTCAAGACAAAGACATGCTTCTTTCCCTAAACACATACTTTAGGAGGTCAGCTCATATTTACTAAGAGGATTGACAGGAGTGGCGCCTACTGTCATCATTTCCTCTGGAAAACCAATTTTGGCGCAGCTCAAGGAGTCAGCTATTTTTCGGATTTGACCTTTGGAGAGAAGCCCACAGTTTCTGTGACCACAGCGCCATTAGACATTTAACTCATCTATGAGAGGCCGGGCCAGTGACTTGCCACCATCTCCCTTTATGACCTGCAGTTATCCAGCCTGAGCTGTAGTAAAAACTGTAGTAAAACACTAGGTCAAACGTGATTCACTCACCGCTGAAAGGCCTGTGTTGGAATCGTCTAAACCCCTTCCTTTTCTTGTAACTCTTTCTTGACCCTGCCAGTAAAACTATATGAGGCAGGTCAAGGGAAATTTACAAAGAAATGGAAAAAGGTTGTGGTTTATATTCAGTCCGTGATTTGACCAAGGTAGCAGATGACACTGCATGCACTGTGTCACAGTACATTATGTTGGCAGTTCAAATAAGAAAGGAGTGACCACATTGTTTTTGCTAAGTTGGGTCTCCAAAATATAGTGCATGACATCTAGCATCATAGCTTCTTTCAGCAATTGTTCTGACCCCTTGACAACTCTATCTATTAAAGGTGCTACGAGGAACTTTTAAATAGTTCTGAAATGTTTTCCTCTAATGATCATAAATGACATGTAACAGCAAACGAGACCATCAGTTCAAAGAATGCTATTTTATAGTTTTTCGTTATGCCTTTGTCATGGGTACGCTATGCCAGGAACAACAGCTGGGGGAGAAAGTCCCTCGGAGCACCTTTAATAAGTCCATGTCAAAATAGTAGCTCTTGCATATAAACTTACGGCCTGCTCTCTCGGTCTGTTCACAATGCATTACAAATTCAGTGTTCCACTTCATGATCTTCCAATTCTATGTTCTTTCTCTCTACTTTACTTCACTCTACTCTCACCCAGAATATGAGATTGTATCTCCCTATGAAGTCAACCACCAAGGCGTTTACGTGTCTCACGAAGTTGCCCACCACCAGCGCAGAAGGCGAAGAAGGTCCCTGACTCCAGACGCAGGCACTTCATCAACCACAGACAGCAGCAGCAGCAGCAGTGAAACGGTCCACTTCCGGCTGAGTGGCTTGGGGCAGGACTTCCACATGGAGCTGAGGGAGGCCTCCGGGAGCCTGATTGCACCTGGCTTCACCATCCAGGTCCTGGGAAAGAACAGCACGCAGAGCCTGAGGGCCTACCACCAGGACGACCTCTGCTTTTACCAGGGGTCGCTGAGGTCAAGGGTCAACTCCTCGGTGGCACTGTCCACATGCATGGGGATGGTGAGTCTGAACATGCATGGGGGGTCGGGTTGCGGAAGCTTTTTGATTAGCAGGATGGACGTGAGTTGAATGTTGGTTGGTGTGTGTCTTTGCGTCTGTGAAAAGGCTCCACAGAAAGCTCATTGGAAAGTTTGTTTCTTTTAGACGTGTTTATCCTATTTCAATTTTGACAGCAATTTGGGTTGATCTGCTAAGTGAGCATTGTAATTGCACTCGCTGGCCTGAGTGAGCACGGCCCACCGGGTTATATAAACTAAGCAGCTGTTGATCTTTTCATACTAAACGTGAGAGGGAGAAGATAAAAAAGAGGTCCATGACCCACTTTTGCGAGTTCAACTCAAAGTTTAGAAAACACTGAAATAGCACAGTGAGCAAGCAGAGGTACATGTCTGAGAGCATAAATGTACTGTCATTTGGGGTTAGAAGGTATCAGACACCAGATGCCGATTAGACACTGAGCAAAAGGAAAGAGTGAGAGGGGAAGAAAGTATGAAAAGCGGGGAAAAATCTGATTACAGCCAGCCAGTAAAATGTAGATAAAACCAAAAAAATGTCCCACTGAAATGCACTGTGCTCTTCTTTGACACAAAACACAGTCATCAAGCAGTCCTTTCATTATGCTACTGTACAGCTGCCTCTCACGCAGCACTTGAGTCAGTTCATTGTCTGTCCGGTCTGGTCAGAAAATAGACTTGTTCTTGGCTTCAGTTGACTTAGAAAACCTATACAGCCTAAGTTGTCAAGCCGTGCACAGAAGCTTCTTCCATCAGTCTGTCGAACATCATTAGTTCTTGCTCATTCAGGGTGTATTGCACTTTTGCCTAAATCAGCGTATTAATACCTAATGAATGGAAAAGTCAAGTCTATGAACACCACAGAATGTTTAGTCAATTAGCCAGGGAAAATCCCCAAAACGCATGCATGTCAAACAAAGTTTTGGTGGTATTTCATCTTCTTATTTGGCACTCAGTGTGAGGTTTAACCGGCTTGCATGGCCAATGTGCCAAGTACAGTTCATTGATATGAATTTAAGTTTACATACAATGTTTTTTTAACCATGACTGGCATCTGCAGCAGGAACCTTAACATGTTCTCAAATCGTAAGCATTATCCTTTGCAGATCCAACACAGCCAACACCAAATTGCAAAATACAGAAAATGTAAATTGACTAAGTTGTCCTGGAATTCCTTAAAGTTGGAAGGGTGTGTGAACTAACTGGGTGCCACATTAATGTATAACTAATGTTTGTATTAGCATGATATACAAGATACTAAAATATACAGGACTAATCAGCCAATATGTAACTCCAAAAGTAAGCAGATTAAGGTTCTTAAATCTGTTGAGTTGGATGGCGTGTGAACAAAAGACAAGCTCTGTATTTGCTCTGGTGGGGTTCGGGTGTAATGTTGGCTTGGTTTCTACCTGTTTCTAATGGCATTGTGTCATTATTTACAAGATTGATAAGTGTACGAATTCTAATTACACCCTTAGAGTGTGAAGAATGTTGGCTGAATTTCAATTGTTACCTTGGTGGTCCTCCTCTTCTGCCTTAATATAAAGGAAACATTCCTGTAAGAATGACATTAAGTAAACCTAAGTGAAGCAGCTGCACCCCGGTAAGACCACAAGTGTTATACCAGCCCTCTTAGCAGTCTGGACCAGAGAACAAAGGAATTCATGAATACACATTAATCCCCTCTGTCTTGAACTTACATGGACAGATATCCATGCATAACTCAACAAATGCTGGATACTGCAGCCATTGGGCATATGGCAGAGAAAGAATTTACATTAAAGTGTGTGTGCAATCTTGCAGTTAGTAGCTTGACATAATGAAAATGAGTCTGAGGAGCTTTCAGGCTTGTGGTCATGTAAGGATTGCATCTGGGCTTTTAGCCATTCAAACGTATATTCTTTTCACAGTTTTAACCAAACAAATGCCTTAAAACCCTGTATGACCACGTTTGACTTTAATCATAATACATTTCAGGCCTGTCTTTTCTGGTGTGCTGTTTATATTTTAGAGTTTATTGTAGAGGACCACTGCTGTGTCTGAGAATTCCCCCCTTATACTACAGACGGAGAATGGCACATCTCCAGGGATGGTTGTTACTGTGTGTGTGTGTGTGTGTGTGTGTGTGTGTGTGTGTGTGTGTGTGTGTGTGTGTGTGTGTGTGTGTGTGTGTGTGTGTGTGTGTGTGTGCTTGCGTGAGTGTGTGCGTGCATTTCAGACCAGATCCCTATAAATGATTCAGCCAAAAGGTCCAGGGTTGCAGAGACTGTAAATGTGGTTCTCACGACTGAGAGGGGCTAGGATGGACTGGGTCAGTGCATCAATGAGTATGTGACTTTTTTCTGGTGTGAGTTAGTGGACTGCAAAGCTATATCAGCCGACAAAGGCATTCAGACTCCTAGGCGAAGCTAGAGATGGTTATTATTTTCCAAAAAAAAAAGTCTGTTATCATGCTCTGAACCGCAAGTGTTTAACCATTTCAAGGCATGACCTGAAAACTGAATATTTAAGGGTTTCACATCGATTAGTCATATACTCATTTACACAGGCCATGTTGTGTGTGCTCCACATGTATATGAGTGGTCAAAACTTGGTAACAAAGTTCACTAGGCCCCCTAAATGCTCATAGGCGATCTTGCACTTTGGCCAGGTTCCTATTTGGAAGGGGTCAGGTAAATATTGACCAGAGTAAATCCAGATCAATAGCTGTGTCAGTGGAAGCACCTGGCCTCCAACTCCTGCACAATACCACTTATGATGAGATCATTTCATCACCCGATTGATTCTGCTTTGTCATTGTTGGAGACATTTGATAAGGCAACTATGTTTTAAGCCTGACCTAGAAACCACTTATAACATAATCTTCTGTGGAAAGTTAATTTCAGTTAAAGAAAAATATATAGGATGAAAAAGAAGTTAGTCATTATAATGACGAAGGAAAGATTAATCAGGAAAATCATATTTTTTTTCTACAAATTCCGGAAAAATTCTCTTTTTGGTATAATGTGTCTTTTGTAAATTCATGAAGGCTGTTTTCTGTCTTGATGTAATGTAAAAGGGTCTCTTAAATTCTCTGTGTCACAATAGCCGACCACTCGTTGGCTGGATTTGCATTGGTCAATGTATGTTTCTGTTGAAAAGAAAGACATCTATGGGGTCCTCCTTGTTGTATGGTATTAATGCATTTACAGTGACTTATACACAGTCAGTATGAAAGTGTTTTCACAGGCTGGCCGATGGATGCAAGGAGAACGAGAAAGAATCAGAGAAAGAGAGAGAGAAAGAGAGAGAGAAAGAAAGATGTAGTGATGAAGGCTATGAGGGCCATTGTTCCCTCCCTGGCAGTTTGAAGTGCTGAAAACCCCCTTGTGAGGAGCGTAACGTTGTAAAGCTGATGTATAAGTTGCCTTTTTAACTCCCCTCCTCTGGCAGCCCATATAGTGGTTAGTCCCACTTTGATGACAGCAGTGAGTTCCACCATAAAAATCTCGTACTTACAAGTAGGAATTGCTGGAATAGAAGAAGCGGGCCAGCCCCACTGACTCTGTTCACCTGCCAAATGTTTTGCAAATCAGCACAGTGACACACATGCGGAGGAGGGGATCATAAAGCAGGTCCCTTCTCTGTGTCGACTTAATGCTGAAGCCTAATCCCCTCTCTGGTCTGGCTTTTATGGGGTTGAGGAAGTTGAGGAGGTGAGCGGAGTGTTATGCATGCGTTGCACTATGACACAATGAATCATGTTTTTGTCCCATATATGCCATCTAGTCATGACCGTGTGATGTGTCGCCATGCTAGCGGTTGGGCTATAGGGATGGACATTCCCATCAGCCACTGCTGTACTTTTCATTTACTGCTAATTGACAACAAAAATTAGAGTTTAAATTTACTTAATTATTCCCTGAGATTCACATGCCTCTGTATTTGCGTCTTCATGGTAAGGTTCTGATGCACACACTTTTGTAGAACCTACTAAAGGAAAATGCTAAATTTCCTCCCACTAGAAATCACTTGGAGATCATGCGTTTTCCTCTTGTAAAACTAAGGGTGTGTTTCTCGCCTCAGGCTTCATAGTAACAGTAATAATAGAATGCTGCACACTCGTCCCACCTCTGGGATTTCCAAGACTAGATGAGGGATGGTGGATTGATGTGATGACGCTTTGAAAAGCAAGCAGTGTGGTCCTGGCTCGTTGCTATAATCAATTTCCAAAACATTCAGGGAGATCAATCAAGTGAGGATTTTTTTTGTACTGGTTTTATCATGCGCAAACATCACTCACGGCTTTCTCAGTCGTACAAAGTAGATTAGGCACTGAGTCATGTGCATATGTCTGGGAGACTGGAACCAAGTCCGTTTGGAACGTTTGTTTCCTTTCCAAATTGGTGTAATGTTTTGTGGACGGCTAGCCAAGAGATGACTAATGTGCACCTTGAAGTGAAACAGCTAATTGATTAAGGGATGGTGTCTAGTGCTGAAGTGCAATGTCAGAGTGTCATCATGAGCCCTGTCAACACCGAGCCAACGGTTCAAGCCCTCCTGCCAACTGCAAGAAGTGTAGCCATCATGGAATCAGTTTGCACGAACAAAACACAGTAAAGAATTATAGCTGCACTTTGGTCCGTCAAAAGAAAGGATCTTTGGGAATTGTAGGCGTATAGTTGAAGTACTATTAAGGAAAAGATGTGTGGTGGTAACTTCTCCACTTGGTTTTCTTTTACTCAAATCCTTGTGTTGCTTGTTTGTTCTTAGTTTGGTCTGGCTTTGCGAGACTAGTTCTTGGGTAATACATAAAACTATGGGTGGTCAAAAAGCAAATGTGATTTTTATTCTTAGTTTCTGTATTACACAGTAAAACCTTCTGAGCCCTTAGGCAAACTGTTTTGTCATATGATTGGACTAAGAACTTAAGTAAATAAGTATTGCAGTAAGTAAAGAGAGGTAGGCAGAGCAAAGCAGGGACCCATATAGTGCACACAGTCAGGTGCACCTTGTAATGCACTGAATGCTTCCCCCCTAGTTCCGTTTTCCTACCGTCCCCCCCCCCCCCATTCCTGTCACTGCTTGTCTGGATGCGTCTGACTCCAAAGAGTCCAGCTGTTTGTGCCCTCCCAAGTAGTGTTTCAGCATTTTATGACTGCTATTTGCACCTCGTAGAGCGCAGTGTGTAATCTGATGACTTTAGCTATTTAAGAAAAGCTCTAGCTGACCTAATCTCCTAACATAGTACAGTAGCTTGCACACACACATACTATGAAGAAGTAGCAGATGCATGCTTTTTTATGTACAGCCAAGCTTAAGCTTAAAGACTGTGCTTAAAGTTTACAGACTGAAGACATCCTACAATGATTGGCTGTGGGGTATGTTGGCTGTTGTTGCTGAGGAAAAGATAAAAAGGGTTAAATGTTGCTTTGTTCAAGAGAGAACATCTTGTATTCATTGCACACACAGTACACTGCTATACCATATGGTTTTTTGTAGGATTTGTAGTCTGGTTTCAGAAGCTCTTCCGTGCGCAAGATATAAAAATTTGAATGTTTTAGTAGAAAACAGAACCTACCAACACAAGTTAAACAATACAACGTCAACATCTGGCTTGAATGTATTAAGCACAGGACAAAAAAAAAACATAAAGACAGAATGTTATTAAGAACAATAAGGGGCATTGATGGACCTTGAGAAGAAACAGTCCACCAGCTAGTCAGTGTGACAACAGACAGGGATGAGAGGAAACAAGATGATGTGTGGAGAGTGACTCATGCTTCTTGTTATAATGGAGCCATACTAGTAGCTCATCCCTAACTCTGCCTTCATGTGAACACCTCACAAAACGCTTCAGCAATCATGAACACGTGTAATTCAAAGAACCCACATCTTAAGTGTTGTGAATAAAGGATCTGCTTACATTTCACTGCATACAATACATCGTTATGTAGGCTAGCGCCAATTATGTTGAAAAGACAGACTAGACTGAATATGGAAAGTGTAGTATAACTTATTTCATGTAGTGCTGGATTGTCTCAAAAAAATAATCTCATAACTCCCATGATTGTGTATACGTCTTAAGTTGAATTGTTCAAAGGGCTTTTACTAAGGTTGCATTGTTTTTTTTTAAATGACCACTTCTGTGTGATTCTTTTTTTAACTTTTTGCTGTATACATGAATACATATTGTATCTGCCTACTGCTCTGAATAATTCAGTGTTGCATGCAGTAAACCAAGAAGGCACAGATAAATAATAGGAAATCTGTGACGGAAAAATACAATCATAGCAGCCTGTGGTCTGTACTTTTAAGTCTGGAGTTGTTATAGAAACTGACAAAAGTCCACTGTTTTCATGACAAAAACGACATCCAAAAAGAAAATATAATTAGATTTCCCTCTTCGGAAAGCTTGAAGTCTTTCCTGTCGGGATCGAGATAAAAAATCAACAGAAACCTGTTTGTCAGCTATTATATGGCACCCGTTTTACTCAGAGAGCTCCTTTAGCTCAACACTCTGGACTCAATGCGCAGGCCTCCCCCCTAAACCACCCACCCTAAACAGAATAAGAACTTAGCATGAGACACTTTCAAGGTTGACAGCTGCGCGGTTCAGGTCCGAGGCCTCACCGTGACTTGGAACCAGATTTTGACAATCGCCTGTGATTACACATCACTAGGGCGGGTGTGCCAATGCAGATGACAGGATCACGCACCGGTTGTCACATGTGATTGTAACCAACGACCCTGGCTGGGCTTTACTGGCAAGGATTATTTCTTCACCGTTGGCAGGGAAGCTACAGAACAGAGAAAGGTGGTAATGCATTAGCAAGCCTCTCTCTCTCTCTCTCTCTCTCTCTCTCTCTCTCCTTATTTTCTCAATATTGTATCCCCCAACCACGCTCTTCCTTCTGTTGCCCCAATGAAAATGAAAAGAGTGTACATTAGGGTCAATGCTAGTCAGTGCTGTGACAGAATTGGGTGCAGCATTTTCATGAACAGTGAACCACAGCTGTGCTTTCTGGGGGGGTATTAACACTGAGAGGGGAAATGACAGTGCTAGTCAGTTGCAGCTGTAGTAAAACATGTGCGCTCTCAGATACTGCAGAACTTCATTATACTCTATTATTATATATCCATTGTTTTTTGCTGTGTTTTTTTTTTACTAATGTTTTTAAAGGGTCTGAAAATTATTGTAATCACAGTTAAGTAGTACTGTGCAAGAAAAGTGTGTTTCCGGCTGTAAATATGTCTCCAAATATATTTCTGTGTCGCTGTTTGCTGTTGTCCTTTGTCTGAAAAACAGCAGTAACTGTACGTTGGGAAATGATCATTATCCAACACACAAAACACCTGTAAACACCAACTGCGCTCCACTGGCTTGTGGTAAGGGCATACAAGTTAACGGTGGGATTTGAACAAGCATTCCCCGCATTTGAAGACCAACTGCTGGGAAATCCTTGTACTTCAGGGGTCACACAGATGCATTCATACTTTTTAAATTACTTTTGACGTTCATTATAAAAATGTTGAGAATACATTTTTTATACAATTAAGAGAATATGCCAGTTTGCTGCTCCAATATTGCAAAAATGCATTACTAATGCACGATAAACATTGTCTGCCACACTGTACATGTTGAAAGCTGTGAACTGCACAGTCATTGGGGTCACAGCTTTTACATTTATGTTGGCTTGTATCCTCAAGAATTCATAGTTTTCAAACTCAGGGCTTAACACAGTACTTAATGCATTTCCCAAGAACTCTGTTTGACTGTAGGTAGAGGCTTGTAGAGGTCTGCTTTTGCAAGTTTGAATAATTGCAACAATAGACCACTTAGAAAGCACACAAATAGAAAGCACACAGAGGTAGGCACACAGTTGTACACATTCACACAGACTCATTCGGACTCACACACATTTGGTTGCACATACTGTACATAACGTCTGTCTTCCAGGCTTTCATGCCTACCCCTGTTTTAGTCCTGTGAAGCACTATCACACACACACACACACACACACACACACACACACACACACACACACACACACACACACACACACACACATACACACACACATACACACATGCATTAAGGCTTGGCCAGCCGCAGCCTCACCACTGCCACTGTGTCAGCCTGTTTCTGTCGGCCAGCAAGCAAAGGACCTCGCACTCCACTCACAGCCCACAGTGATAATAAAAATTGAGTAAGTCAATTAAACATGTTTTAGGGAAACCACTATTTCTGCCAAGAATGGTTACAGTCCAAACACTTTCCGCCAATTGACTGTCAACACAGATGTGGTGCGTGTTTGGAGAGACCCAAAGAGACAAAAGGAGAGGCAGAGAAGTCATTTCCAAGTGTTTGAATCTGCTGTGTTGATTGAAGTTTATTAAAAAGGGAAAATGTACTGAAAACTGAAAATGTCTCTGTCTCTTTCCCTTAGAGACAAATATATAAAGAGAGAATTAGGTCAAGTGAAGAAATCCTGTGCCGAACCTTTAGAGATTTATAATGGTATCTCCCATTTCCTCTAAAATTGCAAGCATAACGCACTAAAGTGGTCCTCCATAACAGTACAGTATAAGAGGGAGCAATGTTCACACATTTTAGAATTTTTTTTTGTTAAACGTAAGGGCTTTGTTACATATCATATATTCAAAATTTGTGGGACTATTTAAGTAAGAAACCTTGAGAACCGTGAGAGTAGGCCTATACGTGAAATGCCACCTCCTTTCATCCTGACATCGCCCCTTTTGCAAGAAACTCTTTCTATCTGACCGGGTCTTATTTAGATTGCGCTGAGATAACGTCTGACCCCGAACAGCAAAACAGATGTTGAACATGAAGAAACAGGGCCAGTAATTGAGCCGCGCCTGAGGTTTAGCGGGGTCAGGTTCGTAGTGACCCATGAGTCAAATGTTGACTAATTGCTGACAGAGACAGATTGAGAAGCTAAGTGCTGGAGAAGGTAATTGGTTTGTTCGCTAATATACGACTGAGGACCTTTGGGCTACTTTGTGAGTGGAAGACAATGTTTTGGCTGCTGAGATGTTGGGAATCAGCTATATTCACCTGACATTTTACTTTGATTTAATATGGCATGCCACAAGGTGTAGCTTCTTGACTAAAGGAAGGCTAAGTGGATATAGAAATATATCTCAAACATTACACACGTTGTACAATTGTTGCACACAAATTGATCCAAGCATGTTGATAGTATGGCTTTTATAGCTTATACAACTGAATATGGGTGAAGCAAACAGATTTGCCCACGCTAGGTGTCCAGGTTGACGAGGTACTTTATGTGAAGCTAATGGGAGTTTCTGTTTTGCCTCTAGTCAGGTTTGATCAGAACGCAGGATGCGGACTACTTCCTGAGACCCGTGTTGCGCAGCCTTGCTCAGAGAGAGAACTTCAGCGCACCCTCCAGCCACCAGCCGCACATCCTCTACAAGAGCAGCAGAGACTCCGGGACAGAGCGGAGAGGTCAGGAGCCAAGGGGGCCTCAGAAGAGATCCGCAGATTCCACTGGACACTCTGTCACCAAGAGATCCACAGACACAGTCGGTGAAGATCCAATCAGGGGCCAGCCAAGTGACATCCATGAAGGCCATCACCGTGACGACCATCACCGTGACGACCATCACCACGACGACTACAGACACGGGGAGAAGCAGAGGCAACACTTCTGCGGAAGACGGAAGAAATGTATGTAAGGGCAATTTCTACTTCTAATCCACATGTAGCATGCAGCATCATTACAAACTGCACCCCCCGTATACCACCTGTACATGTCACATTAATTAAACATCTCTGCAGCTGCCTCCAATGCATATAGGTTAACGTGGAGATAGAGTATAGTAACCTAGTAAGTAAGTTACAATACATTGTATTTACTTTTCTGTGTGAACCTTTTTCTGCATTGATTATACAATATTTGTTTTTCAAGTATTCAAAGTTGTTATGACTTTAACTCATATAGTTCCTTAACGTTATGTGTTTTGTTCTGAAAAAACATGTTGTGGTCATTTTTGCCCTTTTCAATTCCTCAAATGAAAAGGGGTCCACATTTGACACATAAACAAAACTGTTCCCTACCAGACATACATCTCACATTGCACACTTTAGGCACTGTCATAATATTCTTAGATTTCCATGTAACTAAATTAGTGGTTTGAACTTTAAGAAACATTTAGAGGAATTATCAAACCACTTGTCAGAAAAGAAAAAAAGATTAACATGAGTTTGATAAATTCATTTGTTGACATTTCCGATAAACTCTGTTGGCAGTCAAACTTCCAGGTTTGTGGCTGGTTGGTGTGAGTGGAATGTCATCATTAATATGTTCCGTTGTATATGTTTTTGCAAAATCCACATAGGCCCTATACTTAAATAAGTTATGCATCATTTCACAAGACTACATTAAAAGTAACACATTCTTTGATAAATCAACATGTTTTTGTAAATTGCCTTTGAAAGTGATCCTGAGCTTAGGGGGGCTTTCCGGGGATGTTGTCATTTGTATTTAACGTGATGACAAATGTTTATTCTTAAGGGTATCATCTCAATTTATGTTAGCGTTTGGTGACATTTATGACATAACATAGCCTGTGAAAGGTTAAGGGAAATGTTTTATATTCACTTTACACCGTGACAAATGTTTGCTTTCAAGAAAATTAAGCCGAGATCAGTTAACATTGCTTGTGTCACAGGGGTCAACTGAATGAGAGCATGCAGGGATTGGACTGGTACCACCACCACCACCACCACCATTACCCCACAGAACCCCAGCTGTCTGTCCCCTGTGAAAACACACTGGTGTTTACATTCCCATAGGATGACATCGTTGAACACCTGTGCCATGTTTTAGTAAAAAAAGACACTTTGGTCTCTCACCTGCTGTCTGCGTATATAAGCAAAACTTTCTAGCCTTTATAGTTTATCGCAACCAGGCAGCGATAGTTGAATGTTTTGATAACCTGAACACACACAAGTGAAGATCTGAGGTGATAATGTCACAATGGTTTTAAGCTGTGTGTAGAAGTGTGTGTGGATGTGAGATTTCTTCTCAAAGGTGACCCAGCTTCAAAGGAGAGTTAAAAACAGGGCAGAGCTGGGTAGTTGATGTGACGATTAAGGCTATGTTTGACTAAGTCTCATGATCACTTAACACTCTGATACGTTTTTTTTTGCAATATAGCTTTGGATGAAAAAATCATCCTATCCATAGCACACTGACATAATTCTGGGCACCATTTAAAATTACCCCTAATAACTAACAGAGACTGACAGCTAAATTGACTTGCATTTAGCATGTAAATCTTGTAATTTGACTTGCTACTGCTAATGTAAAACCACATACTTTGGTTTCACACTTTACTTAAAAGCATAACACTGACACTGCCAGAGTCAACAACAGGGGGAAAAAAGCTCAGTTTGCAGTTTATCCATGACATCAGGTCATGGAAGTTACTGTATAGTTAATCATCCAGAATGGTTGTCAGCTAATTGCCAGGATGGCTGGTTAAAACTCACAGGCAAAGGCTAGTGGCTATTATAGTCCTATGTTCATTTAAAATATTGCACAACATATAATCATCTGTGGAAAGGAAGGGTTGTATATTTGTAATGGACGTAATGTAGCCTAACTGCTATTAAATGGCGATCATGTGTGCTATTGTTTTTTCTATCATCAATCATTTTCGACCTACTGTGCTGTACAGTAACAGGTTGCTGCTAATTATGTTGACTGCAGCCAAAAGAAAAGTGCCTCATAAAGTTTCATTCAATTTGTTCTATAGTTGTCACAATTATTTCTTTCATTTTTTCCCCCCAAAAATGTTCCTCCATTTATCTTTTATCTTATTTTGTTCAGACATGCCCAAACCTCCAGAAGGGGATGTCTTTATCCTTCCAGACGAGTACAAGTTCATCCCCAGGAACAAGAGAGCAGTGCTGATGAAGAACCAGGGCAATCAGAGGCTCAACGTGGAGATGCTGGTGGTGGTGGATCGGAAGATGATGCACAACCACGGCCACGAGAACATTACCACATATGTGCTCACTGTGCTCAATATGGTGAGGGAAAGCCCACTGTTCCACATCCTCGGAGCTGAAAGATTTCACAAGGTTTCATTGGAGTTAAACTAGCTCATTGGGGGGGTCCATCTCTATGTTCCCACAGCCCGATGGTCCCACAGCCCTATGTTCCTGAAATTGGCGATTAGGTTCAGGCTGGCATAACGGCTGGGTGGTTAGGGTTATGGTATAAGGGGACAGAGAGAGGTTAGAATAGGAGTAACACACACACAGACACAGACATACGTTTCTCTATTAGTTAGATTACTTAGAACTGTGAACATGGGGTAGTGGGAACATAAATCGGTGGGAACATAAACACGCTACCCTCATTAGTCACGTTAGCACCCGGGCTTTCGTTCAGTCTGCCACGTTGGTGCTGACTGTCAAATTAAATTTTAAGTTCCAATACTTTCTGATGCCTCAGTTTTACTTTGTGTCTACGGCTAATTAGCAAATTTTAGCTTGCTAAAATGCTAAACTGAGATAGTAAATATAGTAAATATTTTTCCTGCAATATTTTCATAATGTTACCATTGTCTTTGTTGGCATTTTAGCCTGCTAATGTCAGCATGAAGCCTCATGCATGACTGGGCTTACGTAGGTTTAGCCTACAGCCTCACAGTGCTGCTAGCATGAATTTTTATAAATAGCCAATATGAATATTTTCTACTAGCTACACCATGTCTTTCAACTTTGTACGAGAATAGAAACTAACAGTGTATCAAAATATATATATATTTTTTAAATACATCAAAGCCTGATGTTAATTAGCGGTGGCTTACTTCCTCTAATCAAATGGAGGTCTGGCATGTTACACACTTGCCAAACATTAGGCAGACTTCAAAATTGTTCTGCTTTGTTTTAATATGTATGCCGCATGCAAAGGGTAAACATCAGCACCAACTGATAAAGATTTATTTGAAGTTTTGCATAGTTTAGGTTTTAGTGATTTGACACCGACTTTATCTGATAGAGCATATCTTAAAACATGAAACTGATATTGTGATGAGATCACAGCGTCTCCTCCCCGGTCCTTCTCAGCTGACCTGCAAGCAAATTCAGTCATGCTCGTTTTGCTACTTAATGACTGACTGACAAATCCAAAGATAATCCGTCTATTTTGAAAACATAGTTCCCTCTAGTAGAAACCCAAGTTGGAGCAGTCACAGCCCGCCTCAGAGGAGTCACCTAAATACAGTATGGAGTTTCACAGAAGACACCCAACCCCCACTACCCCACCTGCCAGCTCTCATGGATCTATAAAAGGCTGTTTAATATTGTTGAAAAAAATTCTAATCTGAAATGCTGCTCCAGCTCAGCAGACAGCCAGCAGCAGCAGAGTGGAAAGACTTTAGAAATGTTTTGACAATACAGATGTAAAAACACACACTGTACATTATATTCCGCAAAACACTGACGCTCTATGGAAACTGGTTGTTTCTATTAGCTACTAAGCAGTGCAAACACCGTCATTCAAAATGCAGACTTGTGTTCCACGAGATCTCAGTTAAAATGAGTGGTTTTGATTGCCTCTTTGACCTCAGAATTAAGCTCCAATTCAGTAACAAACCACAGCCATGTGTCTTGTCATGAGTCAGTTCAGAGAAAGACCAAACATCAGGAACATAAGGAAAGAATGAGAGAAACGGAGAGGAAAAAGGGCTTAGTTAGTAGTGAGTGGCACCTGAGGTATTCAGTGAGAAACACAGACAGTGGACATGAGCAAACCATCAGGAGTGACTGTCAAAGCCCAAACTGTTATGAGTGATAGTCAGATATCTGAGGCGCTGATCTGGAAACTTTAGTTCTGGCTGTCACACTTCATTGATTCCATCAAAACGGGTTGTGTATGTTATTCATATACAGGAATGTCCAACTGTGTTGTCCCATACACTTGACAAAGACCTCTCTATTTTAGTCTGTGTCTACATGGTCTAATAATGTATTGATCAAAAGCATAATATCAAGACATAAGGTGTTGCTATTAAGCATGGAGGAACAATTTCTGTAAGCAATTACTATTGTAATGTACATATGAGTATTATTTTTAGTGTGCGAGCATATCATTTAACTGTTGTCAAAGACACTTTACCTTCTTCCTGCTTAACAAAATGCAAACATTGTCATTTTGATGAGGACTTCAACGAGGTGATTTTACACGAATGAACGACTTCTGTAAACATCAACTATATGTAATATAATTTGTGTGTGTGTGTGTGTGTGCCTTCCAGGTCTCCAGTCTCTTCAAAGACGGTACCATAGGGGGAAACATCAATATAGTGATAGTGGGCCTCGTGCTTCTGGATGAAGAACAGGTGAGCATCTCAAAGCCTGTTAGCATTGTCAGGTGATAACCTCCATTGTTAAAGAGGAACAATGTGTAAAGGGTTGCTTTGCATTCATACGACTAAGGGGACTGCAGGACCACCAATAACTGTGGGTGTCCTTATGTATTGGCTGCACACGTCATGGGGCTTAGGACAAAAAACACACAAAAAAGAAACATTATTTATTTTTATGTGCCTGAAGGTCCAGATCTCTACGGTCTCTAAGGAGATTTTCCCGGGGTCGTCCCAACCACTAAGGACTTTTACAGTGGTTAATTATAGGGTAGACATTTACTTGGATCTCTGCCAGATTTAGGAGGGGAAATTCTCGTGGAGCGGAGGAGATGGGAGGACAGCTCGAGTTCAATAGAAAAAGAGACAGAGGGACAGAAGCAGAGAGAAACAGGTGGGGCACTGTGAGAGGAAAAGAGTCAAGCAGGCCAAGGAGAATGGATTCAGGTTTCCATCCACCTGTGATGTTAATAGATTTCAATCTTCCTTAAGAGGCAATTATCGGCGGGAGGAATGCCAAAAATGTCCCAGGCGTTTGTCTTCCTAACTGCAACCACTTATTGTATCTGTGTCCCCTCTCAAATCTGCATGTTTCCTTTAACATATATATGTCAAAACAGTGTGATAATTGATTGTAAAGACCAGGTTATGATCTAGTGATCCAAAAAGATAAATTGTTCTCATGCTAGGTAAGTTAGAATGGTGGTCTTATGGATATTTGTCTAACTAGAGGGAACGTGACTGCCATTTAAATCCAAAACACTTTGTGCTCACAGCTTCCTTCCATAAAGACAACATTGTCCCCCTCTCTGCCTCTTTTTATCTGCTTTATCTCACAGGATGGCTTGGTGATCAACCACCATGCCGACCACACACTGAACAGCTTCTGCCACTGGCAGTCTACGCTGGGAGGCAGAGGGGGCCGACACCACGACCACGCCATTCTCCTCACAGGCCTCGACATCTGCTCCTGGAAGAATGAACCATGTGACACTCTTGGTACGACACTGAAAAAATTGATTCTGTAACTACAAAATGCTTGAAAGTTTAAGTGGGGAAAATATAAGGGATCCAGAGGAAATTCAAGATCGAAAGGAAATATTATTATCACATGAATGTCATCCTCCACCTGTTGTGTTTCTCTGGATAGAGCTGTCTCATTCCCTCTTGCGGTCTGCCTCTGGGAAGGTGCCCCTGTTCTCTGTCACACGGTGTGACTGAGGGTTGCATCGGCCAAAACAGATGTTGAAAATAATCTGTGTTTTTCAGCCCCTCAATATCACACAAAGTCACATGGACTAAAATATTGAGTTAAGGAACGGGTGAAAAACAATTACTGTTATTAGCGCACAAGTAACCGAAAGGACACATCTGAAACGTATTCACTGTTGTTTATAAAATGCAGAGCTATTGAATATAATGAACATTATTGCAGATGAAGAAGCACAAGAATATAAGCTTTACATTTTGAAAAAGCTTTCACTTAAATCTCAGATCAATTTAAAAAGTATCCTTCACAGCTACGTCAAACGCACCCAGTCATCGTGAGTGAACAACATCTAACCACCTAACAACAGCTTGTTGTGGTAATGACCATGCCGACACATTGTTGTCTTCCACACTGTGAGAAAGAAAAAAGTCTTCCATTGTGCATCCCAGAGAAACCCAGAGTGACGCTTACACTCAAACACACATACGGACAAACACGCACTACCTTCACACCCCAGACTTAAGTTTTGACTTCAAAGTGCTGAAGCTGCCCTAAGCCCAGTTCAAAGGTCTTTGTGTGTGTGTGTGTGTGTGTGTGTGTGTGTGTGTGTGTGTGTGTGTGTGTGTGTGTGTGTGTGTGTGTGTGTGTGTTTGTGTCCGTGTGTGTGCTTGCGTGTGTGAGAGCGAGCGTGCGTGCGAGTGTGTGTGCCGTCAAAAAAGTTAGCTCTGACTATGTCCTGAAGGTGCGAGGTAAAATTACCATTAGCGCTACCACATGACACAGTTTATTTGCATTGCTGTTACAGCCCTATGCCTCAATGTTTTCTTCAATATTTCAAAACCAGTATTATGATATCAATGATCTATGTCTGTGCTGACACAAAAGAGCAACTAAATGGCAGTTCTCACAGTCAATGTGCCGGCTTATGTATAATATCATTATTCACATTGCTTTTGTACATGAGCACATTACCTTAGGGGGTTTGCACTTTTTGCCAAATGACTTAGAGCTGTAAAATAACAAAACACAAGGCTAAATTCTCCCTGAAACACTGAGACAAAAACATTAAGGGAGGCCCCCATGGGTATTATCCTTTTTGATTCTGAGCCAGAGGTGCCGTGTGTGCATGTGTGTGTGTGTGTGTGTGTGTGTGTGTGTGTGTGTGTGTGTGTGCACGTTTGTGTGTGTGTGTGTGTGTGTGTGTTTGTGTGTGTGTGTGTGTGTGTGTGTGTGTGTGTGTGTGTGTGTGTGTGTGTGTGTGTGGGAGGACGAAAGACGGAAGGAGAATGGGAATAAAGGGAGCTGAATGGTAAAAGGGAGTTTTATAGAGAATGAGGGATATGAGAATGAAGTGAAGACAGCGAAAGAATGTTTTTAAAATGAAGTGAAAAGTAGCAGGGGGATCTGGGAATGCACCCACATAATCCCATACCTTAACATATGGACAGGGTTTAACCCAGTTATGGCATGTTTGATATTTTCTATGCATGCAATCCATTATACTAGGGTGATTTGTCTGCTTACCACCTATAGGAGAATTAAATTGATTTTGCACTGATTATGAATTGCAAAGTTAAACACTCACACTGTTGTAAAGTAGGATTAAAGACATCTTGAAAGCATATATTCTAATCAATTGTTGACCATTTATGTGGACACTGACTGAGTTACAACTGATGAAATATTTGAGCCGTGACCTAACATTAGTAACATTGTGTCACTGGTTTTGCAGGTTTCGCTCCAATTAGTGGGATGTGCAGCAAGTACCGGAGCTGTACTATTAATGAGGACACAGGCCTGGGTCTGGCATTCACCATCGCCCATGAATCCGGACACAAGTAAGGTTTCCCATCCCTCTCATGATAAAACAAGTAAATAAGTGCTGAAATGTACGTCTTTTGGCGGGGTCAACAATTGTTCATGCCCCATCATCCCCCTTCTTTTCTAGTGTGCCTTTACTGTCAGCTTTCCATGTCTGAGTAAGAATGTGTTGAAAAATGAAGCATGAGGTGTATTATAGGTGCAGCAATGAATAATCCAGTTAAAAAAAATGCTGTATTCTGCCAATGCATGTTTGACCGTCCGTTATTTAAAGGAGAAGTAAGTAATATGGTCCTTTTTAGCGAACTTCCCTTCAGTGACTGCAGTTAGCAGTCCCCTACCTCGTCCCTATGACGAGGAATCAGCAACTTCACCTGCTCCGCCATTGTAGCCGATTCAGCTCTGTGCGTTCACAAGCACAGAGACCCGCCTCTTTATAGCACTTTATAGCGTCTCCTGATTGGATAAAAATGAGAGGGATACTCAACATTTTATCTGGCAATTACTGCAAAGCTGAATGACTGGGAGACCTGTGTTATGAACTGTGCATACTGTTTAAGGGATTGCTGTATGAATATAGAGTGAAAAAATATTGCTTACTTCTCCTTTAATACGTACATGACACCATTTCTTTTTAATTCCCCAGTTTTGGAATGGTCCACGATGGTGAAGGGAACGTGTGTAAGAAGTCAGAGGGCAACATCATGTCACCCACATTAGCTGGCCACAATGGC
Source organism: Ammodytes marinus (assembly GCF_949987685.1). Classification (NCBI taxonomy): domain Eukaryota; kingdom Metazoa; phylum Chordata; class Actinopteri; order Uranoscopiformes; family Ammodytidae; genus Ammodytes; species Ammodytes marinus. The sequence continues at coordinate 12,958,863 of NC_137217.1, read as the reverse complement.
ATCTTTTCCTGGTCTGCCTGCAGCCGCCAGTACCTTAGTCGCTTCCTCAAGTAAGCAGCTATATTTACTTACTACTGCAAGGCTTTTGTTGTGGGGAAAAATGCTTAAGGAAATGATTTAAGAAGCCCTTATCATTGACACTGACATGTATGGGTATCACTGCTTAAGAAGAGTATTATTAAGTTTTCAGAACCTAAGTGCTACATCACATCCATATGGCATATTGTTGGGTAATGAGCAAATCCTCATGCCAGGTTTTGTTGAGAGCTCATGCAACAAAGACATTAGGCACTCTGTTCATGAAAATGAGTTATTAAAACAACAGACCCACTGGCAACAGTCACTTTTAAAATGCACTGTGTTTATATTTTACGGCATGTGTTACTGATAGATTAACATGTGTTGCAAAAGCATCATGTCAGCAGCAGATACCACCAGTGCTGCTGGTGTATCTGCCTGTTTTGCAAAGGGAGGCTGAGAGGCTAAAATATATCACTGACAAGGCACTAAGTCAAGTGACCAGGCCCTGCTATTCTCCTGTAAGTGTTGCTTAACAGACTGCACACTGTATGCATTGTGGTGTCAAGGTGAGCTAATGTGTGCAAGGGAGAAAGCTGTGTGTGTGTGTGTGTGTGTGTGTGTGTGTGTGCGTGCGTGCGTGCGTGTGTGTGTTTGTGCAGCAACAGCATTTTCATGCTCACCCAGGCGAAGGAAACAGGCATCGCAGACATAGCGTCCATGTGTCTGGCTGTGTTTCTATGTGTCTGTGCATGTGTCTGTGTGTGTGTGTGTGTGTGCGCTTGAAACCAGATAACCCAGAGCCAGTGCCTTCCACTAAATTTACCAGTGTGTTAACCGAACTGTCAGGTCTTCTCGCTCGGAGTGGTGGAGACAGACAGTGTATTTCCTCGCTGAGTTATTAGAGCTGGGGTGACCTCACCCTTGTTAGGCCTGTCAGCCTTATATTAAACTCCCATCACCCCCTGAGGCCACGTGGAGGGGATCTCTGCACCACAGAAACAACCAAAGGTCGTCTCCCTGCATAATCGCTGGATGATAGAAAAACGCTGAAATGCTGTACGTTTTCCTAATTGCAATCAACAGAATGTTATGATATTTAAATGTTTTTGGCAAAACGCGTCCTTTTGAGTTAACTGAGACTCCTACATGTCTCTACCTTCATCTGCTGTGTGTCGTGGCAGCCCACAGAGTTTCAATCACAGTAATTTAACATCTACCTCTCCTCAGTAAACTATGACAGAGAGGTCTATGCCAGCACTTTATGTACAGTCAGATGCATTATGTGAGCTCTTTGTCAGGCCTTAAATGGATGGACAACCTTCATGGCAAGGGAAGCACAACCCCCTTAAAAGCAAGTTGACGTTGTTTTTGTGTGGGTGGGCACTAGTGAAACACATCGAAAAGTCAGTGACACATGAAAGTTACAAGACTCTCTTGAGGGCCCACTTTTGTTTCCCAGGATCAGACATGCCCCAAAGGACACAGTTTGGTCTGCTGGCCATCTTATAGCCAGCATCTGAAGGGACATCCCCTGTGTCTTTTGCAGAAGCTCCGGTGTTGTGACATTTTACGAACTATCCTTATTTGTTATTTGACCGAAAGTTAATGAAAGGTACTGAATGTTGCCACTATCAAGTCTGTACCATAAGTATGTAGCTGGAGCCACTTAGTTTAGCTCAACGTAAAAGACAGGCAGCCCGGCCATGTTAAAAAATAGCAAAATCTGCAAACTAGCAGCTATAAAGCTCACCAACACGTCAGTCTCACTTTAGTACACATCTATATTTCAATCACAGTGTAAACAAAACAACAATTTGTTTAATAATATGGGATATGTGCCAGACAATTTCTTAGCCTGAACCAGACAATCTGTTCATCTGTGAGCCTTAGAGATGCTGATAAGTGGATTGTGTTGTCTTTGGTCTTAGAAGAGCAGGCTAGCTCTCTTTATGCTGTTGAGCTAAGTTAATCGGCCGACTTCAGCTACCCCGTTCACTGCAGAGTTGAGGGTGGTATCGATCGTCTCAGCCAACAATTTACAAGAAAGCAAATGCTGTGTTTGATGCACCAACCAACCAACCATGGTGACAACACAATACCCAATAATATTTGTCTGGAAGAGATGAGTCAGGAGATCTGCAGGGAATCCTCGAAAAGAATGGGTGCTTCTTGTCTTTTATTTTTATTTTTTCTTATGTATTTATTCATTTGATCCCCAGCTGATGATCATCTTGTGGTCCACATTGCTCACAGCTTTCATTTTGAGAAAGTCATATTTTTTCCCCTGAGCCTCTTGCAGTGTCATCAGTGAATACAAAAGGCTGTTCTAAAGGCTATCTGTTCCTGGATCTGAGATGGTGCAAAATAAGCTACATGGGTCTTTATGGGAGTAGCTGCCTGCGTGCGTATGTGCATGCTTGCCCACAGGCCCTACTTACTTACTCACTCGCTAGATTTAATGTCTTTTTCAGATTCTTATTATGGGAAGAATGTAGAATATCAGAATAATGCACTTGCAGAACAGGCATTGTTCTCTGTGGACACATAGGAGCAATAAAGCAACAGATGATCTCTCTCTCTCTCTCACACACACACACTCACACACACACACACACACACACACACACACACACACACACACACACACACACACACACACACACACACACACACATACACACACACACACACACACACATGCATACACACACTCTGCTAAAGCAATCAGGACCACTCACTAGCACAATGACTCCTTCCAACATATTTTGCCTTTTCATGCTCGTTCCACTATTCTGTGTTGTATTCCCATGACTAAAGTGTATAAGCTGTTAAACATCTCTGTAACCAGTGATATCAGTTAACATTGGAAACCCCCCCCCCGCCAGTGTGAGGATATGGGCGATATGGGCAAGGATATTGTTTTAGGTTTGTCATAATTGAGTGTCTGATGCATTAAAACCATTACTCCCTGGGTTTGAGATGGCAACATGTTATGTCTCCGTGGTAACCCTTTACTGTACTCTCCTAAGAGGGAAACAATGGGACATCCTGGACTGATGCTCTCTGATGGAATGTCTTTGTGCACAGCATGGATGCCTTATATACCAGCTACTGTACCTTACATAAATAAAGCATGGTACCTAATCACACTTCTGTTTGACTGTTTATGTCCGGAATGAACGGTCGTATTTTACCAAAGTTGTTTGAAGATTAATGACGAATTCCGTTTTCCTTTGCTGTCTTATTCCCTGCTTTCCTTTCTCCTCCTGTCCCCTGCTGACCTATTCGCCCCCCCCCCCCCTCCCCTCTCATCGCTGCTCTGCTTCTCTTCTCAAATTGTTTCTCCTTTTTCTTCTTTTCTTTCTTGTCTTGTACGCACTCCTTTCTTTACGTCTTTCTCCATTACTTTTACTCTCCTCTCATCTAGTTCGGCCCAGGCTCTGTGCCTATCAGATGAACCCAGAGCGGTGGAGGAGTACCGTTACCCCGAGAAGCTGCCTGGTGAGCTGTACGACGCAGACACACAGTGTAAATGGCAATTTGGGGAGAAGGCCAAACTCTGCACCCTGGACTTTAAGAAGGTAAAAAATCCATTCTAAGTCAATTATGCCCTCCCATGCAAATATTTCAAATGAGTTAAGAAATCCCACGCCATGCCGCACGTCTCTGAGGGCTAACAGTACAACCACTCAAACGCGAGTGCTTAATTAGTTTAAAACAATCTGGTGGCAGTTGCGTCTTAGGAAAAACAGAGAAAGCAATTGAGAGTGCAATGGGAGGGAATGAGGTACAGGGGGGAAAAATGGAAGAATAAAGGAAAGAGGAAGGGAAAGAAGAACTGATTAGGGTTGCGTGCCCTTGTGTGCGTACACACACACACACACACACACTCATGCATGCATACTGTACTCTCTCACACACAAAGTAAACAGTGGGGATTATAATGCTGCCCTTGAAATACGCACTGGGATAAATGACTAATTATACACTGGAGTGATGCCAGTGGGAATCTCTCCTTGTCGTTCTCCCATTGTCTCAGTACTGCTGATGTTACTGTTTGAGATCTCCTGCATGGGTCCACATAGGGTTTTGGATTACCTCAACGTTGAATGACACAGTAAAGGCATTTTAACTTATTGGTTTATCATGAGACAGGGGCATGTCCTTACTTTTTGCGCTATTAGTCCTAATTTCTATAAAAGAATGTGAAGGATACTCAAGTCCACTAAGGGTTGTAAAATCACACAGTCAAGGTTAGATCACCAACTGGGTGAAGCGTTCATCGACCAAACCAGACTCCCCTTTTCAAATTCAATCCACTGATTGATACACGTATACATGGTGCAGTTGTTGCAGTACAGCAATGAGGTTCTTTTTCTGCGGGGGGAATTTTTTCATTTTCTCCAAGGGGTTTCTGCAGATTACACCAATTGGCGACTCTAAATTGCCCGTAGCTGTGAATGGTGTGTTGTCTTTCTCTGTGAGATTGACAGAACTGCCAGCAAGCCAAGATTCCTCAAGGTTACTTTTCCGATTTTCCTTTGTATTGAAGAGCATGGTTGAAAAACAGATCTGGGAAAAGAGGCTTTAAAATTGCCACAGAGTTTATTAGAAAACCCATGATATCAGCACATGGTATCCTCCTTAGCCTCCTCATCTTAACGTCAAAATGCTTGTGCATTATATGAGCTCCATTGCAGAATTGCTCCCTCATGATTTTGTTTTGTGGTCTTTGCTCACACACCTGGTAGCAACAAGGTGCACAGTGCCCCAAAAATTCCCCGAGCAACAATCATGCTCAACGTTTTTCCTGACACTTGTTACGTATAAAAACAATACTAAAAGAATAGGCCTCAGCGGTGCAATTCATCGTATAATGAGTTCATATTTCATGAAACTTCTCTGGCTTGCTTTGCGAAGATAAGGTGCCACTGGAGGAGCCAAGTGATACTCTCCGTGGTGTGCGTGGTTAGATAGAGTAGGGCTCCCCTAGCAAACAGTAAAATAATATGTATGGATCCTTTTCCTTTTTTTCCTGTCTCTGTCTCACTCTGTCCATCATCTCGCTGGCTTACTCCTTCCCGCACTCCATCTCACACTGCCATTTTTTACCGCTACAAAAGGCACTGAGCAAGCAAAACAGCTGGACAAATAGGCCTTGGGATGCAGTCCATGGTGGCTCTCGGCAGCAGCAGGCCGAGGCCAAGGTGCCTGTCAGCATCTGCAGCGAGTTGTCAAAATCTGATATAGTCATTCAGATAGTAATGGAGTGGACATGTTGAAAAGTAGCAGGACACGTTTCTCAGGCAATGTGAGCGGGGAGAACCACCCTCTGCTCCCATCTGAATCTTTCAGACCACTGCTTAGAAACACTGCCATGACATCATATAGGTTTGGTAAGGCAATTGTGCCCGTTTTAATGCACATAATAGCATAGCGTTGTAACTTTGGTTGCGTTCCGAATCGCATACTTTCTTTTTTCTATTCTACATACTACATCCGACGATAAAAAGAATCTAGTTAGGATGCAGTAGGCATACTATTGGGACATACTTTTCTCTCTTATTTCTTCATAACATTGCGCCATGATTTTGCCTCTTGCTTTTATATCCGTCGCATCCCCGTTTGTTTTCATATGGAGGCTTCGTCGATGTTACGTCACTTCACGTGCGCACTGGATTGTGGGTCAGAATCGCCCAAATAGGATGCACTTTTCAACACTAACAATCTTGGCCGCATGAAGTAGGACATCCGGGTACTTCTAACCATCCTAAATCTGGCCACAAGAATCGGGACATCCTAAATCTTTTTTCTACATACTATATAGTAGAAAGTATGCGATTCGGAATGCAACCTATGTCTTTGTGATTATATCATGTGTGTGTTTCACTTTTTATGACTGTATGATGGTCAAAGGTTGCAAATACAGTAATTGCAGCTTTATCTCATTGCATTCTTGTGTCCTTTCGCTACAGAAACAACTGGCGTGCATTTCAATAATGATTGAGGCGTTGCATTGCCTTTGGGATAATGCCTTACAACAGTTGGACCAAATGTCATGTATTTCTCTTATTTCTTTTCTAAAACGCTGTTATCCTAGCTACTGAAGCATAAATATTTTGGAGTTACAAGTGGGCTGCACACTGATAGCTTGCCAGAAGATCTTTACTCAGACAATCTCCATTTCACCAACTTTCCATCAACATGATTTAAGAGCTCTCTAGTGGCAAAATAACTATGTTATTATGATTTATTGTACTTGCCGTTGCTAGCTTTGTTTACAGCTGTTGTGAAAAAGGACACTGATCTTCCCATTTTGTCAGTTTGGAGCAGGGGAACATGTTATCAGTGCCTTGTAACTCACTCTTTGCCTTTCTCCCACGTTGTTCCAGGATATCTGCAAGGCTCTGTGGTGCCACCGGGTTGGGAGGAAGTGTGAGACCAAGTTCATGCCAGCTGCAGAAGGCTCTGCCTGTGGCCCTGATATGGTGACTTAACACGTGTTTTCATGTGTGTGTGTTTGTGTGTGTGTGTGTGTGTGTGTGTGTGTGTGTGTGTGTGTGTGTGTGTGTGTGTGTGTGTGTGTGTGTGTGTGTGTGTGTGTGTGTGTGTGTGTGAGGGGGGTTGGTGATACGCTTGCGAGCATTGTCACCTCAAGAGTGGCATCCCATGACAGGCATGTGGACCCGTTCACTTGTATTGGGCTTTGTTATCCACCGCCTTTAAGGCAGTTCAAGTGGACATAGCATAGACATTTCCAACAGTTAGCGGGGACTCGCAGCTAGATGGCCTACCTCTTTCTTTTGTATATCATTAATTGTGTAATTTCCTATATAGGAGATGGATGTACCCTTTAGTCATACCATTACTAAGATAAACTTTGGGCCATGGTTGTCGAAGGACTCAAAATAATGTTGCAGTTAATGCGCCGTAACTTTGTGCTGTTTCAACAAATTAAGACAGCATGTCATGTGCTTGTTGATGGGTTTTTTTGTGTTTCTCCTCTACTATTGCCAGTACACTTCTCCATGGCAACATGTGTCCAAATAAATCCATAAATGAAAGGCACCAAACAAGAGCCCCTCACAAAGTTTTTCTTTACAGTTTAGGTGAAGACAAGAAAAGAAAACACAATTCCATAAAGAAATTTTGAATAGACAGCTGTCAGACAGATACCCTGCACACTAAAAAAAACAGACTGAGCTGCACAGGACCAATGAAATAAGTCAATTCAATTCCAGCATGTACTGTATATTCATGTTGAGGTATTTTCAGCATGCTGCTTAGTATTGTCAACTGTGTGACATTTAGTAGAAGAGATGTATCACACAAGCATACTGTAGCTTCCTCCTCCAAGAGATACCACAGACCTCTGAGTGAGTACATTGCACTAGTGTATGATAGTATTGTATAAGGTTAACAGGCTAAATAGATGGAAAACTAAAAAGTACAGTAATGAGTGTTTTAGTGCTGATACTTGCACTCACTTTCAAGACAAAAAGCCTTGGACTGACTGACGCTGAGCTTTTAACAGCATCTTTTAACACAGCGATTTGTGTCCCAGTGCAGACCAATAAATGTACTTGTAAGCAAATAGTTTGGATGGACTTTATTATGTCTCAGATGGGGGTTCATTTGAGTGCAGTGTGGATAAAATATCTCTTTCTGATAGAGGTATCTCTCTCAAGTCCCCTATTTTACCTCAGGGAGCGGCTGCAGTTGCTTTGTTGCTGACATGGCAAAAATACGCCGTTGGATTCGGGCCAGAAAGCAATCTGTGCTCTTTATTTATCCTTTGTTTCTTTACGATCTTCTTTCAAGATGATTCTCCCCCAAGGCTCGCTCTCTCGTTCACCCTCACTCCCATGACAGCCCCTCAACAACATTTGCCTCTCAATATATTGAACTTGATGGCTTAATCCCGCCCTCTCCCTCCATGGGACAATTAAGTGAACACAAACAATGACAGGCTCACTTAGGAATCCGTGGCACTCAGCCTGCAGGGGGAAAACTGAGGGGAAATCAGCTGTTCTAGTTCTTAAGCAGAGGACCACGAGATTAGTTGGTGGGGCATACATTTGCCCTATGTGTGTGTGTGTGTGTGTGTGTGTGTGTGTGTGTGTGTGTGTGTGTGTGTGTGTGTGTGTGTGTGTGTGTGTGTGTGTGTGTGTGTGTGTGTGTGTGTGTGTGTGTGCTGGCATGAACAAACAGTGAGACGAAGAACAGCTGAATATATGCACCCCACTATCAATACTACTGCTTGAGCAGGTTGTGTGTGCACAGTGTGTGTTCGTGTGTGCTGGAAAAAGTTATTGAAATCTCTCCAAGGCGGGCAGTTGAGTATATTGTGACTGATGTCAACTTGACATGTACAAATCCAGTTCAATCCTGTGCCAGGAAACAGCTTGTGACATAATGTTGCTTTAAGTGAGTCTAGATTTCGCACAGTATTCTCACATTGCATGTAGGGATTTTTTGCGGTGAAGAGCGGCTCATTTTGGGACACGTGTCTCCGTTGGTTAATGGCACACAGTAAATGTCTTGATTCAGGCGTATGAGACACGTATGTGTCCTCCGTCAGCTTGCACTCTACACTGCACAAACATACTGTATACATATTTAATTGCCATTTAATTTAATGTTCCTCTTCTGCCATGCCTGGCCTTGCCCCATGTAACACATTTGGCAGTGTGAGGTTGGCCCCTGTGCAGAGGGGTGTTTGTATACGAGTAAGTCATTATGAACCCCAATGAAGCTCCTCTCTGTAGGCTGAGAAGAAGCAGCTGGTTTTTATTTAATGTGTCATGTTGGCGTGCTCCCTGGCTCTCTGCCTACTCTGAGTTAGCAGTGACTATATATAAAGGGGAATTTGGCTTGTTTATCATGGAAATTGCACAACAACAACCTATTTCAACAATTAGGTAGACGCCTGATATGAATATAAATAAATGACTCACCCTTATAGTTGATTTTCACTGGAAAGAAGTTAGATTAACTGGCAATTATGTATTACTTTTTCTCAGAACTACAATATTTTAAAGATGGTCAGATATGAAAAAATGATATATATATATATATATTGATTTGTCAATTATGGGGGAAACAGCTTTTCAACCTGATTTATGTTTCTGTGATTTATATTTTTTAACATTTACCTTTGCAGCTTTTAGAATTGGAATGCTGTAATAAAGCTAAGCGTAAATACAGTATAAGGGCAACATAAGACCCATTCATGGCTGCGCAAAACAACGGTGAGTGCATTATTTCACTGAAGGAGATTATCGCTGTCAGGTATGAGACGGTTTTTCCACATTTCGTGGTGTTTTGCTTAGCTCTGTTAATTCTAGCTGATGACAGCTCAAGGTAAAGACTGTCCGAGACGCCGCGCCACTGGAGTTTCACTGATAGATTGTGAGTATGTAACCAGGTACTGGAGCATGACCCTTTTGACAGCAGTTAAAACCTTCAAGCTATATCTTAAAGAGCTCTTCTATGCTCTGACAGGGAGTCATCATAAAGAAGATAAAGGGCAGGGTCCACTGGGAAGTCTGACTGTCTTTGACACAGTCATGACACTTTGCTGTTTGCCTCTGTGAGCCTCCCTTTCTTCTGCCTTGCCTTTTGCCTACTCACACTCACTCTCTCTCTCTCTCTCTCTTTCTCTCTCTCTCTCTCTCTCTCTCTCTCTCTCTCTCTCTCTCCAGTGGTGTCGCAGGGGCCAATGTGTGAAACAGGGTGACGAGGGTCCGAGGCCCCAGCATGGCCAGTGGTCAGAGTGGTCGTCCTGGTCTGTCTGCTCGCGAAGCTGTGAGAGTGGTGTCACCCATCGAGAGAGGCAGTGCACCAACCCCAGGTAGAGACAATAACAGACCCGAACAAACAATCGCTTAGCACCAAATAAAATCACCACTGGTTTGAATTAACATCTTAGTTTTTTTGTTGGTAATTGGTGAACTTAAGAGTTGCGGATAAGGAAGCGTGTTGTGCTTGGGGAAAGAGCCAGGGTGACTTATAATTCTCCCAGTGTTCAGTATTTATGGAAAGCTAAGTTAACCACCTCCTGGCTCTTTAGCTTCATTATTAATGCACAGACGTGAGATTGATATCAATCTTCTGATCTAACTATCGGCAAGAAAGGATTATTTCCCAAAATGCCTAACTTTTCCTCAAATAAAACTGTCAACACTGACCGCATTCGAGTATTATTCTCAAACACATGTTCGCATTTTCTATACTGCGGTGACTTTTTGCAGATGTGCACTTACACCAAATGGATAACAAGTAAACCATTACAAGCTGTTCATAATATGCAATTGAAGAGATAAAAACAAGGGTCTAAAAACTTGTTCCAATGTTTTTGTTACCTACCTGAGCAACAGTATTGGAATCACGTTGAAAAAATTAAAAACTGTAGCCATTCCTTACCGTAATTTGCAGGATAAACCGAAGAATTGTCGAGGTTTTATGTTTTGTTATGGAGGCAGTCCACGGTGTTTGCGATTGTTCGACTGGAGGCCAAGAGTATATTATGACACGTGAAGGTAACTGACATGGTCCCGTCGCGTCATCACTTATCTGCTCACTTAGTCGCCAACTCATCAGTCACTCAGGATTATTTGTTCGGCCAGTCAGTGAGGAGGCCCGCTAATGCCAAGATCCTGACGAGTGGCGGGCTAAATGAGACGGAGTGATGAGGAGAAATGGTGAGAGAAGGGGGGGTGGAAGTATGGAGGAAAGACAAAGACGGGCAAGAGGAAAGAGGGAGAGAAAGGAGGGGTAGGAGAGATGACAGAGAAGGGATTTATAAAGGGGGAAAGATGAAATGCAGAGATATAAAGGAAGAGATAAGTGACAATGTGATTAGAAGGCTTACAAAAGGTTTAATTGTTCCGTTGAGGTGATCTTAAGGAACATAGCCCTGGGATATGCACGTGTGGTTGGAGCAGCCTTCACAGACACAGAACCACATACACAGTCTAGTATACTCAGCAGAGTAGATATGTAGTGGATTTGTAATTTGTAATACTCGGATCAAATGCAACACAATTTGTTTGTTTTCTTCTTCCTCGCAAATGTAAGTTAATGCATTACAATCTGGTGTTACCTGTAACTATTACATCTCATCACTCACACACACACACACACACACACACACACACACACATACACACACATCCTTCTAGTCCTAGACCATGGATGCATTGGACTAAAACCAGGACTATTTGAAATTCACGTCCAGATTATACATAGGTCTACATGAAGCATTTAGGTTTGCCTAAAGAAGAAATGTATAAAAAATGAAGAATCTTATTAGAACTGGGAAGATGTCCAATTCGATGGCTTATGACATAACATTACCACAACTAACCATTGCAACGTGCGGTTTTTGTGAAACTGTGGATGTATGAGCTAACAACAGCCTCATATCTTATAATATAGACAGGAGAAAAAGGACAAAGGTTTACTTAAAGTAACATTAACTCAAATAATTCTATTTAAATACTGTATACTATTAAAAGTAGGGCTGTCAAGCGATTAAAAAAAATAATCTAATTAATTACAGGCTCTGTGATTAATTAATCTAAATTAATCGCATACTTTTATGACACTTTTATACCTGTTTATAAACAGCTGTATAGCCTACTACAGTTTGTTTCTCTCTCTCTCTCTCTCTCTCTCTCGCTCTCTCTCTCTCTCTACTCCGTCTCTCGTAACTTCTGTGTCCACAACAGACAGCGCTGCACTGCCACAGATGCTTATGCCGATTCATTCACCATCGTCGTACTCATAGGCAAAAATATTGAGAGACACACACACGCACACACACACACACACACACACAGACACACACACAGACACAGACACACACACACACACACGTTTACGCGGACGACGAGACAGCTAGCAAACAAAATTGAGACACGGGGAGAAAGATTGAGAGATACTGTTTTGAACCTAGCCTACATTGTTGCACCCACTAAATCAATAATGCACAGACACTGGCTGCGGAGAATAAAGTAAGATGTCTTCCTACCTTCATGCTTATTAAACCGTCTATAGAGCCCTCGGCCCCCTGCTTCTCTCTTTACTTTTCTCCCTTTCACCCGCGCGGGCTGTGTCTGCTTCAGGTGCAGCTCGGTGCAGCTACGCACCACTTTTGCACTGGGTCAAAGGGCATTATAGAAGTGCGATTAATCTGCGTTAATTTTTTTAATCGCGTTAATTTTTCTGTGATTAATTAATCGAAATTAACGCGTTAATTTGACAGCCCTAATTAAAAGATAAAAAGATTATGCCAAAACTACAGGGCTTTTGTGTGGTTGACACTTTTCAAACCTTCTCCGCAGGCCTGCATACGGAGGGAAGTTCTGTGAGGGCTCCTCCAGGTCGTACAAACTTTGCAACACTGAGGATTGTCCCTCAAACGCCATCGACTACAGAGCACAGCAGTGTGCCGAGTTCAACAGCAAACAGTTCCGAGGATGGTACTACACCTGGAGGCCCTACACAAGAGTGGATGGTGAGGCAGTTGTCGTTTTTTTTTAAGTCAGGAAAAATCTGAGAATATAAAAGAGAACTTTAAGGGGGAGGATATTACCAGATAGACATGTCATGGTAGTAAACATTGTTCTCCGCGGTTATTTTCGTCCCAGATCAAGATGTATGTAAGCTGTACTGCTTCGCTGAAGGCTATGACTTCTTCTTTGCCCTGGCCAGCAAAGTTAAGGATGGGACACTCTGCTCCCAGGACAGTTCCAACGTCTGCATTGACGGACTGTGTGAGGTAATCATTTAAACTGTCAAGCAGCAAGAAATCAACATGCTTTGGTTGAAGAAGGATTTCAAAGCATTAAGAGTTAGTGCTTGAGTTTTTTTTTTTAAAGATGATCCGATATAATCTGTGCATGAAGGATGGTGGTTTTCAATTATTGTAATTTATTTCATAGTGTTAGGGGATGTCACATTTTACGTATATCTAACCTATTTTTCTCCCACAGAGAGTTGGCTGTGATCGCATTTTGGGCTCCACAGCCGTTCCTGATGCGTGTGGGGTTTGTAAGGGAGACAACTCCACATGCAAGATCTACAAAGGACAGTACACCAAGCAGCACTATACAAATCGTAAGTCATGGTAGTTCACTTGTTCACTTTATTGGTTGCGGTGGTTTCATTTGAGGCATTGAAACTGCATTTTCCCTTCTTTTCCTATCCTCTCATAGTTCACTTAGAAACTATGTGTGGCCAATCATTAATATGTTTTGTTTCTGATTCAGTTAGGATGGTACTGGAGCCTGTGAAGCTTAACATTTCCTACTCTGTTTCAGAGTACTATGGGGTGGTGACCATCCCAGCCGGGGCTCGGAGCATCCGTGTGATGGAACTGAATACGTCCAGCTCCTACCTGGCTGTCAGGGACTCCCAGAGACGCTACCACCTGAATGGACACTGGACGGTGGACTGGCCTGGCAGACACCCAATCGCTGGAGCAATTTTTGAATACAAGAGACCTTATAACAGACCAGAGAGCCTCATATCAACGGGCCCCACCAATGATACACTGGTCATAGAGGTGAGGAATCAGCAGACACAGAAGATATTGCTTTGAATTATGTCATTTTACACCGCAACAAATGTTGGATTTACTTTCTTAACTTATCTCAAATACTTACAGCTTTATATTAGTTCATATTTTTTTTGCCCTTCATTTAATTTTTTTTTTCATCTTTCTAACTTGTCTTTCCCCTGTAGATATTGCTGCAGGGCTGGAACCCAGGGGTACGCTGGGAATACACGCTGAAGAAAGCAGATGAGAAACGAAATAACATCAAACACAATTATACATGGGCCATCATACGCTCCCAATGCTCGGCAACTTGTGCCGGAGGTAAGTGTAAACATGCTTTTCAGTCACGTTACCATATTACGCTTGGGCTTTGAATAAAATCAAAATGTGGGGCGCCCTTAGCTCAGTTGGTAGGGCGTCCCCCCCCCCGGGCCGGGCCCAGCAGCAGACCCGGGTTCGATTCCCGCCCGCTGCATGTCACTCCCCTCTCTGCCCCATTTCACCTCTGTCTCTCTGCACTGTCAATAAAAGCATAAAAATGGCAAAAAAATACCTTAAAAAAAATATATATGTTTTTTTAAACTGTGATGATAGAATTGTCCCAAGTGCAGTATAGTCCTGTTTTTATTTTTAAATCTTTTGTGCAACTAGCTGTTGGTAAAAAGAAGTGCAATTATTTTTGTGTTTAAATATCAAGATATGATTCTAAAAAGATTTCATAGTTTGTGTAGTGGACGAAAAAGGACTGATTTTTTTCAAATATTCAATCTGGGTCAGCATTTAAAGCTCAGTCTGACCTCCCTGATCTATAATAAGGCTTTAAGCTGCAGGTTAAAGAGAGAGGGGCGCGTTCCCATAATTACTGAGGGGTCATTGGCAGCTCTTGTTTAGGACCGGTTGGACCTCTTCTTGTTTCACTGGAAACCTGCCATTACATGTACACACGCAAATACGGCAAGCAAGCGCACACACGCATGGCTTCGACCAGTGGCCCAGTACTACAGTAAACACACACACACACACACACACACACATGCAAAGACTGTTGTAGGTTAGAGGTCAGTGGACAAGAGTGTGTGTGTGTGTGTGTGTGTGTGTGTGTGTGTGTGTGTGTGTGTGTGTGTGTGTGTGTGTGTGTGTGTGTGTGTGTGTGTGTGTGTGTGTGTGTGTGTGTGTGTGTGTGTGCGCACACTTGCTTGCTTTCATGAGTGTGAACAAAGCCCCTAGTGTAGAGTTCCTATTGATTGACACTGCAGGTTAAAGTTCCCCACCCCGGTCTGTTGTGGTCTACCCTAACCACCTCCACCTCTTTGTGTCCTGATTGTAGGCCATGATGGGTTGGGGTCATTTGCTTTATTAAAGAGTGTGACTGACTAACTGGCCTGCATGAGTTGAGATGTGCAGATTGACCATGCCTAAGGCCAAATACCAACCAGGAGATCTGTTCAGCTGGGATTCAGGTTTCACATGATTCAAACAGCAGTCTCACAGTCTCACATTATCTGTCTCAAATATTCACATATTACGGGTGGGCTGTATTATTTAGGCCTACAAATGTCTGAATGTATCCTGACAAGCAGCTCGACACACCATGACTGAAACAACAATGTTTTTTTTTTATCTTATTTTCTCAAGCTGCTTTTTCCAAGCTCAATAACATGGGTGCTTTTCTACATATTTGCCAATAATATATAGTCCCCGTCTCCATAACTATTTAATCCAGCAAAGTAATGTCTGGCATGTAAGCATGCAGTTTTGTTTTACTGTTTTTGTAACCAAGAGGTAGACGGAAAGGAATGTAACTCAAAATGAAAATGATCCTTGCTCGGAGATGTGCCTAAGCTTGACATATTGGTGTATTCCCCGTACAGGCCAGATGAACACCAAGTCGGCATGCTACAAAGACCTGAGAGCGCAGGTGAACACATCCTACTGCAATCCCAGATCACGACCAGCTACCGGAGTGATGCCCTGCAACACCCAACCATGTCCTGCCAGGTCAGACCCTCTGCTTTTTCAATCTCATGTTTGCTAGTCATAGTAGTGATGGTGGTATGGGATGCGAATGCATTTACTGTAGTTTGATCATGGATGTAATGAGTTCTCCAGTGCGACTGGTTCGGTTTTGAGCCAAGCAAGCGGCATGCTTTGAATTAAATAACACATCTCAACAACTACTGGATGGATTCCCACAAAATCTGTTACAGACATTTATGTTCCCCTAAGAGTGATTTGTTAACACTTTGGCCAATCCCAGACTTTCAATCCAGTTTCATCAGAAGGTCAAAATTAAACATTAAATCATTTGTCCATTGCTTTTGTTCATAAAAAAAATTGTCGGCAAAACAGGTTTACTTTGCCTGAAGTGCTTTTTAGCAAATCTTTTAACTAAACTTAAATATGGTAACCATTGTAACTTCTTAACATCAGTATGTTAACATTCTTACATTAGTAGCCGCACAGAGCCGTCAGCATGGCTGCAGACCCTTGTTATTAAGATTGGAGTGTCAGTTATTTAAATATCACAACTCATTCAGTTCAAAATTAAGTAACGTCACTCATAATCTTTGGCTTTAAACATTCGTGAATGACCTCATCAATATATCTGCGCTCTCAGTCTGGAAATCATTAAAACATTTGGTATTTGAACGGTGCAGACGTTTCTTCATATTTTCCAAATACATACTTTCAGATGAAAAATGAGTGAGTATTTGGCCCTCGTAGACTTCTAGACTTGAGGGTATTTCAATTATTCAATTGTTAAATTGACGTACCCAGGAAGCGCTATTGATTGTACTCTCGGCTATGTGACAGCCTAAAACATTGTTGGCTGTAACAGCTCGACATTCTGTACATGCATGTTCATGTCTGGATCTTGAAGAGACAGCTTTGGGAGCCACCAGCTGAATGAATTGATACAGTTATTCAAGCTCAACATGCTACTGAAGAATTGATCTTGTGTCTGGCATTGTAAGGATTTTCTCTTCTTTGTCTTAGCACCCTTTTCTCTCTGTCTCTTATTTCTATCTCTGCTCCTACTTCACTATTTGGACATTGCTCTCTTGTCTTCCTACCTTCTGTCCTTTTCTCCTTCCTCCTCCCTCACGCCTCCTGACCGCCATGTGTTATTGGTCTACAACACCTACACATCTGTTCTGCGATTCCTTCACATGCAGTGTCAAAATGAGGTGTTTATTGGTTTCGTCAACTCCTCCGAACTTCCCACTCCATCTCCTCATAATAAAGCCAAATGAAGGGTGTCATGCAGCGTTGACTGTACTCTCCACCCTTTTCCCAGCCCAGTAACACACCTGTTCTGTGATGATGACATTTTCCTCTCATCTCATGAAAAAAATTACGCACATTTTGGCCAAAATGTACGTGCGAAACACTGGGAGGAAGGGGAGGTTCCACTGGATATTCTGTTTGTGTCTTCAACCAGTTCAGTATGATACCTCACCAACTGTCAGGAACGGTTAGCCTCTGTGTTTGTTCAACACGGCAGGCCAAGGACTTGTAAAGCTTTTGACATGTGGGACCCAAGCTCATTACAAAAGGATAGTTCTGGCCATATCAAGGCCCACAGGGGACATCCCTTTTGAATGTGTAGTTTGGGAAACACTGCTGTATACAAATTGCACTTCCAGCTTCCAGCTTCATTTATTTATTCATCATTTATTTATTTCCCACAGTGGAGCACTAAAAACAAGCTCAAGATGAATGTGTGGTTGGGTAGTAAAAGTTATAATATGTTGAGGTTCACCTACGTTTTGATGTAGTCGGCAGGGCTTTTTTGATGTTGTATAATGCCACTGTTGTCACGTGGCTGGCACCAGCACATTTGTATGATGTACAGTGATACCATGAGAGTGGTACGGTTCGGTGGTTTCAGGGTGTGGTTCTGTCAGATATTGGCTATGCGTAGTTTGTTCGGTCACTGTCTGTACCGCTGACACACAGGACCAAGCTAGTGGATCCAACATCAGTCAACGTGGTCCAATGCTGCGAACATCATCATAGGGAGTGGTGCGACCGTTGACATACAAGACATGTATGAACCCACGCACATAGAGACACACACACAGGGGAAATGTCCCTCCCTTGTCTGTGCAGCTCTGGAAAGTGTCATGAAGGGTAAAATCCTGGCCAGAAAACCAATCAGTGGAAGATGCTCTTGGGATAACACTGCTGCTTTTAACAACGGGGAACATGAGATTTTGTAGATGTAGATTGTTTTGAAGACATAGTGCACTGAATATACACAACAGTAATACAGTGTTGAACAATATGTATTTATAGTTAAGCCTATATGTTTTTTAAGGTTCACATTGTAGAGCGGAAGCAATGGGTCTAGTAACCACAGAACCTCTAAATACCAATCTAATCTGTGCAGTGACCAACTGAGAAGCAGTCTGTCATTCCCACAGCAGCTGTGTCTGAGGTATTACTTCCTCGGAGTGCATTCTTCTGCATGTGGAGTTGGAATAATCATTCCTAAGATATCACGCAAACCCGATCTCTTGGGCCTACGCAACTCATACAAGAAAAGGTTACCAGCACAGGAAACAGAAAAGATGCCAAATGAGTTTCTTCTCCCATGGCTACCAGTGCAAACTAGCAGTACATAGGGAAACAAGTCAACATCCTCACCAGTTGATGATCCATGATGTAGAAGACAAGGAAAGAAACTAGAAAAGAAAAAGCCATACGGATGTTGATTAATCCATGTGTGTGAAAATAACGGTATCAGAGATGATGAATTTGGCTGGGGTTACTGGCCTGATGTAGTATCTACCACCTTCCATACAGTGGTGGAAATAAACAGGTGGTGTGCTATTGTTAGTTTTTTTTTACTGAACATGTAACCCTACAAAATGAATTTAGTATGAAATTCTCCATGACTTTTGACATAACAATGCATCAAAGCTAAATGTTTTTGGCTTTGAAAAGGCTAGAAAGAGACAGCCCCTCCAGACAATTTAAATACATAAGTGTCTTTCTTATTACCACCCCAACACATAAAATGTGTGGACTGGAGAAATTCAAAAGCTTTACAGGCCTGCCGTGCTTAGTTACTGTTGCTAAGCTATAATAGGACAATCATTGTTTTAGTGGAGGGGTGTGGGAAATGTGGTTGTCAATTATCGTATACTTTGTTTCAAGTTATCAATATAACCTCTGGTAATTCATTATATAGTAAGTGTGTATGTCCTGGTTCACTCTGAAATTTTTAGCAAAGCACACAAACCAGTACAACCATACAATATTTTTCCAACCGCAAACTAAATGGAGAAAATCCATAACTGCGCTATTAAGTGCAAAGGTGACAAATACCACTCAAAAGCTTTTTTGCTGTATAGATGCAGAGTAGTTGTAGAGCGGGGAGCCTCAACCAGGATTACTACTGCACAGCTCAAGCACAGTCACAGTCGAATAATAACAATACATCGTATTTTATATAGCGTTTTAATTGAAACTCAAAGTAATGCCTGTCTCCCAAGAAGTAACAACAGCATTTATCCGGGGGCAGCTGCTGTTGAGGCGTCAATTCCTCCGTGCCACTCTTCTGAGCGTTCCCCGCTCTTGGCAATGGTTTGAAATATCAGCCAAATTCTTGCAAATGAAGTGGACACTGCTGACAAGTTGTGCCTTGATTTACAAGCAGACAGGGGTTTAGTTGATACGCTGATCTCATCTTTGTTGGTGTCCAGAGAAATTCTGTTGTATTGTGTCCAAATGTGACTTTGTCTCCGGCGGGTAAAACTGTTTTGTTGTGCAGTGGCCAACCCAAGCCTTTTAAAATATGTTGAGAACTCTCATCTTGTTCTCAGTGTTATAAGGCAATGCCTGAGTAAGGCACAATACAGCATTGTTGGATCTGGACATCAGCACCTCTAATGTTATGAGTCACTTTCTATTGTAGTGTTTGATAAATGGCTGGAAATGCAACATAATGTGACAGTTATTTTTGATGTTCAAGGATCTGTGGAACAGGGTTTTTTTTTGTATTTGAGTCACAGTTTTTGTCAAATGCATATAAGGTATCCATAAAATAACATATACAGGAAACATGCAGTAATGGTTTATGATGCTGTTGTTGCCGCCATCATGTTGCCAAGGGCAGACTAACTGCTGTCTCGTTCTCTCACACACACACACACACACACACACACAAACACACACACACGCACACACACACACACACACACACACACACACACACACACACACACATACAGGAAGACGACAGGGCAGGGCAGGGATAGTGGTGGTGTCTGATTACCAACCAAGTTCACTCCCACCCAACTGTCTCACCCTCTCATCAATTGTAGACTACCAAGGAACAATGTTAAGTGTCCCCTCTTCACCCCACCCAATGGACACTGCAACCTAAACATCTCTTCCCCTCTCTCTTTTCTTCTGGATTCTTGTCTTTGAAATCTGGCATCATGAAGTCATCTCTTTTTTAATCCGTGTCCCAACACCTGCTCTATAAAAGTCGCGGTTTAAAAAATATTTTCTCACAGTATTTTATAGGACACCAATATTATGTAATGAGCACTGAAATCATGGAATCCCAGTTACGTTACCATTTTGCTGATGTTTTGTAGTAACCAACATCTGCTCAAAAAGGGGGACTTTCCTCTGCATAGCAGTGTCAGTGGCTGAATATTTCCTTCTCGCTCAGTTTTGTGTTGTCTTGGAACAGGTATCGTAGGAAAATCCTGCATGATGACCACAGAGTTGTCTCATATTCACAGACATAAAGAACCAATGGTGTTGACAGAAAATAAATATATAAAGTCGTCATGAAAGTAAGCTGTGTCCTCCAGAGCTTTGTTAGGTCAAACGTTTTAAGTAATAATGACATGCTTGTGGTTCCTTGTGTCATCGTGTGCTGTTTATTCTGATGGCATTACTGCTTTTCGTGCTATTTCAAAGAAAAATGGTGCTGTGATCACAGCACACCACTGTCAGCCAGATCATTCTCAACCAGGCTAGAAATGCCTGCACTCATAGAGTTGTGAGGCACTTTGGATAAAGTGACCACCAAATGTAATGTTATGGCTTTCACTGTACTCCACCTACAGTCCATGACTATAGGGTTGTATTGGGGTAATTACTGTTACTAAGGATGTGTTTACTAAACACATCACAACATGTTTTAGTTACTTTATAATGTGGAATATTAAAGCTCAGCGAAGCAAACACATGTTAACTAATTGGAAGCTTCACTTCCCACTTGTCCACTGACAAGATGACACAGCCTGTGTCCAGTAAAATGTTCCTTTATGTAAATATTTCAGCTCTATGGTTGAACAGTCGTAATTCACAAATGCAGTCAGTCAAAGTACAACGTCTAACTTCCTTGTTGTTTTCGAAGCTTTTAGCCCCATCTTGTGGCCTCATACAGCAGATGGAGTTGCTCAGTTACCAACCCATGGTTTAGAATGTATCACCCAACTAACGTGTTGAATTTCAGTAGCTTTAAAACAATGCATCAATATGCATTTTGACCTGTCAAACACATTGTGTTGCTCGCAAACAGAGTCATGGTCAATACTTTTGTTCCACCTGCTGCTTTCCCTGGTCAATTTGTTCGCTTACTGTACACAACTGAAACACGCGTGAAAAGAAAAATGTATGTCATTGACATTGGTATTTCAATGAAATTTCAAGATGGCTATAACATTGATGTGGGTTGATGAATATGAAATCATTGTATTTGTCAAGGTGAGTGTGACATTGTTTTTGTCCTCCAGAGGGGTCATGAGGGATACGATTGGAAACCACTGACTAGTACATTCACTTAGTGTATACAACTTTGTGACCTCCTGTGGGAATAAATGACGACACTGCTAAAAATAAAGAAGCTAATATTTCACCGTGAAATATGGCATGTTCATATTTATTAACTCATTGAATGTCAGTTGTACTTTGAAACAAGACTAAGTGAATGGTCTGACAGTTATACCCTTAAATAAATCAGATAACACAAAAGAACATATTACTACACACATGTGTGTATGTAAAGTAAATTCATGTTATGTATTGTGTTGCTATGCCACGCTCACAGTGGGAAATGTAATGATGTTCCTATTGGTAGGCCTAAATGGAATCCCAGTGGATTCAGGAAAAGAGGACTTCAGGAAACTCTTGCTCAGTGTTTGTGGGTTTGTGCTGAGAATTATGTGTGTGTGTGTGTGTGTGTGTGTGTGTGTGTGTGTGTGTGTGTGTGTGTGTGTGTGTGTGTGTGTGTGTGTGTGTGTGTGTGTGTGTGTGTGTGTGTGTGTGTGTGTGTGTGTGATCCAGCATCAAGAGACAGTGACTGTTTCATTTCCACTTTTCAGTCAGTACTTAACTGCTTACTCATCCATAAGGATACTGTAGGTACAACAGATGCTTCATTTCCCCCTGCAACTTCTAAACACACACACCCATTGTTTCTGTTTCCCTCTGTCTCTCTGTCTCTGAATTAGTGAAGCCTGAGGTCGGATGTGAGACCGGATGTCCCACCTCTTATCTGCTCACAAACACAAACACACACACACACACACACACACACACACACACACACACACACACACACACACACATACACACACAGACACACTACACAGAGCAACGACTCCAGTGTCCATTACCCAGGTGGCTTGAGGCTCAGCCACAAACATAACCCTAATGACCTGGAGACTTTGATGTGACGTCTTTCTTCTCCGTGACCTGTCTAACCCTGCTCTACCACGGATATACAGACAAACATACACACACACACACACGCACACACACACACACACACACACACACACACACACACACACACACACACACACACACACACACACACACAGTGATTCCACAAAGCAGCCAGCCAAGGATAGCTGTCATTCAAACTCTGTTGTGCTCAGGTCGCAGTGCTTCCAATTGCTCAGAAGGGATTTGTGGGGCTGGGGCTTTAATCTCAGTCTGCTGTCGGCGTGTCTCACTGTCTGTATCTTTTTAAAAGCATTTATGAATATGTAAACATTCTCTTTTGCGCGCGCTCCAACACTACTTCTATTCTGCCACGTGGTAATCTTAGATGTCGATGCTTGTCTATTCAATTTGTTCCTTTTCTCTCTTTCTTTACTTTCTCCATTCAGAAACACACACAAACACACACACACACACACACACACACACACACACACACACACACACACACACACAGAAACACACACTCATCCCTATCGGCATTTAGTCACTAATGGATTTGTGTGTTTACACTGTGTGGACGAAGCAGTGATAACGGTGGCTGTAAAGTAATCTCACAACTGTTTACACTCATCTATCTGGCTTATCTCCTTTATCATCTACAGCTGGGGCTGCTTAGGTGTGTTTGTGTATGTTTGTGTGTGTGTGTGTGTGTGTGTGTGTGTGTGTGTGTGTGTGTGTGTGTGTGTGTGTGTGTGTGTGTGTGTGTGTGTGTGTGTGTGTGTGTGTGTGTGTGTGTGTGTGTGTGTGTGTAAGGGAGGGAGGGAGGAACTAGGTATTGGTAAAGCTCTGAAAGAACTTCTTTGCTGTGTACATGTTTTGTATTCATCATATGGGGCATATTTTCAGTGTCTGAGGACTTTGGAACATTTGTATTTGGGATGCAAAATGAATGTTGGCTATTGTAATATCTCATATACTTCCATTATATTACTGAGTGTTATTATATATTACTGCATCATTTGAATATTTACTACTTACCAATACTTTATAGTTGTCGATATCCACATATGATTAAATCCTTTTCTCAGGAAGAGGAATATTTAATGGCAATATAAACTAGTGGTCTCCAATTGATCCATGAAATGGCCAGTTCGGCTGCGAGTTATTATTCCATCCAAGCAGGAGCCCAGATTCAACAAATCAACTGTGTGAAGACAGTTCATTTGATTAAATTAGTTAAATGAGTTGAGTTGCTTAGTTGGAATGAGAACGTGCAGCCACAACGACCCTTTCATGGATCAGTTGGAGACCCCTGTACTAAACAGTAATCATGGTTTCTGAACTCTTGGTGGTGGTAACAGCATTTATTTATTACCCTTTAAATTATTAATACAGACATCAGATGCAACAGAGATTTTCTTTACAGCATAAAATCTGCTCAGCTATGATATTAGGTAATCATTCTTTTTCCCAATGGTTTGCCGTTCATGGCGTTTGCACTCTGATTACAGTTTTTTGCAGTATTGTAGCGCTGTGTAGACATATCTCAGATGTCTTATTGTCGTTCATAACATGCATATGATTTAGGTACAGACAGTGCTGTTGTATTGTGTTTTGGGTTTGGGTTGATCACGTTCATGTGTGTATCTGACAAAATCCTTATTCTGTTGCAGGGTTTAATCAGCCAGTGCCTGTAACATTTTCAGTTGAACTGAGCTGAAACACATTGTTCTAATGCATGTGTGTGTGAGTGTTTTTTTTATATTATTTGACTGAGCATCTGGACAACTTTTTCAAAGTGCTTGATCCAGTTTGTGGGCCCCTCGTCGTGCATAAACTGTGAGCTGAGACGAAACATGTGCTGACCGACCAAAACACGCAGGCTAGACTAGACAAGCTGGCTGTGGTCATCAGGCCATCCCTGCTGGTCAATACTATTCTGAGGCCCTGCAGTCATTTTGTGCTGCTGTGTCTGCACCCCACTAAGTTGGACCGGACAGGCATTACATCATGGAAAAAGATTTCTGATGCCCACTCACATTTAGAGCATGATATCATTTTATCACACAGCGTAGACACCCGCACGGTTGGCACAGCCATAAACACTGGTCAGAGGTTATTTAATGCCCACAGAGGCTCCCTGACACGCTGTTCACAGGACATCTGATCCTCCCGTGCTTCTGTTCAGAGAGTGTGAAGCTTACTCCTCCTCCAATAACACTCACAAATAAAAGTCAAGGCAAAGATCACAAGGTGGGCTGTAACTTGATATGGCATTAATCGGTATATTAGTATACACATGCCAGTGGGGTCGCAGTGATGAATCCGTGGTACAAGCCCTTCAGTATTACCTAAAGCTCTACATGTCACCTTCGTCTACCACATAGGAATCTTTATCTCGCTGCAGGCCAGACGACTATACTTTCATTTAATAACCGAGATGTATCTTAGGGTTGTAAGAGAGTCAAAATAAGATCTCATTAAGAATGCCAAATTATGGTGTCAACACGGCTAAGTTTAGGTCAACGTTCCGACATAATAAATGCACAATATCATCTTACCATACACACACATCATGCACCTTAGAAATCCTGTACAGTTAAGGTATTTAAATATGTATGGAGAAATACAAATTAAGAATATGTATTGAAGTTCCCGTCTCTTGAAGCCAACAAGGCAAGCGTAATGTGTCTACATTCGTCTCGGCTCTCGAGACACGATGTTGCTCTAAAACCTGGTAATTGGTGATGTATTTAGTAAAACCATGAGGGCTTGGCTCCTATGTCTGTGCCAAGGGCCTCAGATACTGTGTGTGTGTGTATATATATATATATATATATATATATATATATATATATATATATATATATATATATATATATATATATATATATATATATATATATTTATATATATATATCAATATACTGTATATCATGACATCATGTTAAATATGTAACATGTGTGTGTTGATCACTGAGTTGAATGTTTGATGTAAACAGCTGAATAGAAGAGTGTCTCTCCACATTCACCCCATCCGCCCTCAAAACGTCCTGTGATGATACGACAGTTTGTATCTTCCTCCTGACAAGCCGCAACATATAAAACCAGATGGAAATTCTCCATCCGTAATTATTTAGATTCGATAGAGCACGTACTGCATAATGCCTTATAGAGCTACACTCTCATCTCATCCTTCTTATTCGACATTCCAAGCAAGTGAAGCACCGAATTATCACAAATAAAGTTTAGACTGTTCGTATATACAACTGTGTGCGCTGACAGCAATGTGTTTGGGTTGTTTGGGGTGGATCTTAGGAGGCTTGCTGGGTACGTCGGGGTGAAGTTGAGGGAGAGAATGACGGAGTGTGTGATGAGGGATTAGCCGCCTGTACCTTCAGTATGGGGTCACTTGGGATAGATGCAGTGAGGCTTTCAGGAATAGAGAAAGCATAGGAGGCTCAAGGATTAGGCGTTTTAGACATGCTTGGAGAAAAAAAATGCACCGAAAATAACATAAACCATACTGTCCAAAACTGTTCATGCATCAGGGTCCGCAGATTGTTTGTCCAAATGTATTCATATGAATTATGGTTGATTTATGTCAACAAAAAACCACATTCTTGTAATTGCCAACATTTGTATTTGTAAGGAGTGTACAGTATGAATGGGGGTAATTATGAGAGAAATATGTGGTGGTTTAGATTTAGTGCTGACAAGGGGGCCTGGGTTTAGGCAAGGAGGGGGTTTAATAATGTTCAGTGAGGTTAAGTTACAGTTTAAAAAGCCTGGTATTTTGGCTGTTGCGACTTGCTCTGAAGCCAATCATCCATGACCAAATATCCAACACCCCGACAAGTTAGGCCTGTACCACACCAACTTGTCTGCGGTCACAAAGAGACAAATAATCCTATTTCCAGTTTTATTAATTTTCTACTCACAATAATAGTATTTTCTGCCAAGGAGTTTCTTTTTGGATTGTGCTTTACTCAACAACAACAACAAATTAAGAAAGACACGTGTGTTTAATTAGTCTTGGTTTTGTTACATACATATAGAGTTCTGTGATTTGACAGTCAATTCTACTTTGAAAAAAAGAAAGAAGCTGCAGGGGCCACTGGAGAAGAGCAGTGGCTGCTTAGACACAACGCAAAGAGTGTACTATATATCACTTGCTCTCATCGTGAAGTTATCCTGTAATTTGTGAATTCCCGCAGGCCGCTCTTGAGTATAAAGTAAGTGATTGAGGAGCTGTGCATTGTTGACTCAGCGTGGCTTGTGTTGTGTTGTGTTGTCCCAGCTGGTCAGTGGGAGCGTGGGGGTTGTGCAGCCGCAGCTGTGGAGGAGGGGAGCAGACGCGGCAGGTCCAGTGCATCCAAAGAACCCGCCAGACCGACATAGAGGACCTGGCTGACTCTCACTGTGCCCAGCCCACACCAGCCAGGAGGCAGGGCTGCAACGCACACAGCTGCCCGCCCCAGTGGACCCCTGGGCCGTGGTCACAGGTAAAAAAAATGCGTCAAAGTGATGTGGTGTGACAATGAGAATTTTCACAGTGATTATACATGGATGTCAAGTCAGTATTGTGGTGGTAGATATCCGCCGTAGTACAACGTTGCACAATCACTAGTCAGAGTTGTACATACTGTGCTGTTAAGTGAACCCTATAGCATTGATGGCTTCACCACATTTTATGACAGTAATCTCAGTGGTTTTAAAAGTACAAATGTGCCCACTGACAACCTCTGGTGTTTTGTTCTCTGTCCAATTTGCTACACATTGTGCCTTGTGACTTGGTCCCACCGTTAAACCTTTTTTAACTGCCGTTTCAACCCAAATATCCTTAACTACCTGCCACAAATGGTGTCCACTTTACTTCCTCTCCGGCACAGCCCATCCCCTCCCCCCCCCCCCTCCCAAACCATCCTCCATTTGTTGGATGCGACAAGACACTTTCAAGATTTGCATGCCATAAGATGTGTGCAGGGGATCAGAATGAATATTGGGGGAATGGTTGGAATCATTAAGGAAGCAAAGCACAATAAGTCACTGTGTGGAGAATGTGAATATATGGTAGCCATGCTGAAATACTTTATGTGAAAAGTTGGCTTGTTAAGATATATTTGGCCTGTGAGATTTTTTTTCTCCATGCATTTAATAGCTACATTATGTCAAATCTGGTGTTCCTTTACACAAATCCTCACTTTTAGGAGAAAGAAAGTAGGTCAGCTGCCTTCATGATGGATGTACAAAATAATTAACAATACTCTGTTATTGCTTTTATTGCATCATAAAAACATATTAATCATTAAAGGAATAGCTTAAAGCATTTAAGGGCACTCAAATATAATCCCATTCGTGTTTCTGCTTATTTGGCAGTGTTCTCGCAAGTGTGGCAACGGCCTGAAGAAGAGGACAGTGTTGTGTACGAGCACCAACCCCGGTGCCCAGACACGCACACTGTCAGACGGCCTGTGCGTGGGCCTGCAGAAGCCCCCCAGTCAAGAATCCTGTTTCATCAAACGCTGCCAGAAACAGCGCAAAGTGCAGTGGTTTGTCTCCACGTGGCAAGAGGTAATTCAAGAGCAGTAATAAGACTATATTGAAGTAAAATATATATACTGCAGCAGTGATGCAGCATGTACAATCATCACTTATCGAGTTCTCCTCCTCCATTTCTACTCTGTCCCTTGCCTTCTTCGATGGTCCAGTGTTCTGTAACCTGTGGTCGTGGCTCTCAGGTGCGCTTCATCAAATGTGCAGAGAAGGTGTGTATTATAACTGCTGTGGTCACTCAAATAAAGCAAAATACCCATTCCTAATTCATTCATTAGTAACTTTAAGCATTAATTGTGACAGTGTATTGCTTTGCATTCCCCTATCTTCAAATGTCCATTTGTTACAACCTGGGTTTTCATTTTATTGTTTTGTTACTGTATTGTTGTACTGATATTAATTCAATTGTTATTATAAATAATGATTTTCCAAAGGGTGTCATGTTATAGAGTGTCTTTTAGCTTGACTGAATACATGTATGTGTTTGGTTTTTCCTAAACACAGGACACCGCAGGAAAATACAGAGAGCTCGCTGCCAAGAAGTGCCACCACGTCCCCAAGCCCACAGTAGAGCTCCAGAGGCCCTGTAACCTGGCTGAGTGCCCTGTCCGCACCACCCCACTAGTCCACCGATGGAGCACACATCAACGCACATATCCACCTCAGCCCCTCCCTCAACCTCCACCTCAAGCCGAGTGGCAGTCGTCCGCTTGGTCTCAGGTACATGAACTCAGAGCAGTCGAGCAGAGACTGTGTTTCGTAACGTGGTCATTGACTTTAGGAGCATCCCTCATCAAGGTGTTGTTGTTTTTTCTGTACCCTACAGTGCACAGTGACATGTGGAGGAGGAGTGCAGGCCAGGGCGGTCCAATGTCTGGTCCATGGGAAGCCGTCTCCAGGCTGTGCCCTCCATCTCAAACCGTCAATGTCCCAGGCCTGCAACACCAACTTCTGCCCACAACCTGAGAAGAAAGGTATACTGAAGCTCTGACATAATGTAGCAACTGCTTTGATGCTTACACACACGCAAACTGAGCCTCTTGCAATCCGTAGTCCATGCAGACTGAAGTTGTTAAACCCTGGCAGAATAGAAACCAGCTTTCATGAGTCATGTTTCTTTCTTTTTTTTTTACCTTTTCTCTGCAGATGTTGCGTGTAGGGATTACTTCAACTGGTGTTACCTGGTACCCCAGCATGGAGTCTGCAACCACAAGTTCTATGGCAAGCAGTGCTGCCAATCCTGTTCAAATTCAAACCTATAATCACAAGTGGTGACTCTGTCTTTGACACGTAGGCAGTAGGATAGACTAAAACTATATTTGACGCCCCGTGCTGGAGAGTTTTTCGCTTCAAGCGTGTGACGAGCACTGAACAACTAATGACATTTCATTGGAAGTGCAAAAGAGTTGCCGTGCCCTTTCCTCTCCCCGCGATGCCGGACATCTGGATACAAGAACACGATGCTGACAGCACCACACAGGAATGTGATCAGGACAGTACAAATAAAGGAGAGGATCAGGAGGAATTATTAGAATGGGAATCTTGATTAAAGTGAAGAGGAGTGACATGTCCAACAGAAACTGAAGACCTGAATAATCCCAGCTTTGTTTATGTACTGTATGTAATTGGACAGATTTGTACCCAGGACACCCGACATCTTCCAGTCAACCGAAGGCCAGCGATGGCAGGCCAACAGAGAGAAAATGCCTGACGAGCTTTCAGGCACTGCCCTGCAACAACATGTGGAAACGCCCTGGTCTGCACTGCAATTCTTGATCAATTGGAAATCTGGGGTCTGATATTAAAAGGGATATTTCAAAGAAACAAGTAAGAAAACACAATTCCACTCTAAAGGCTTGATAAAGAATAGACTGGGGATAATCCAAGTGGGCTTCCTCAGCTGTAAAATACAGTAGCAGGAGACTTCAGGCTGCAATGTACTGTAAATAAAGGCATCATACAGGGGAGAACTATTCTGAGGGCTGTGTGAACTGATACTCAGTGGTGCTACAACGTTGTCTTCGGT
The DNA here is from genome assembly GCF_949987685.1 of Ammodytes marinus. Classification (NCBI taxonomy): domain Eukaryota; kingdom Metazoa; phylum Chordata; class Actinopteri; order Uranoscopiformes; family Ammodytidae; genus Ammodytes; species Ammodytes marinus. The sequence continues at coordinate 12,928,999 of NC_137217.1, read as the reverse complement.
CACCAAGTCAATGTAAAATTCTCAACTTTCAGGACAGAACAAATGAAATGGGTGACCCATGTACAGTATTGTTTGTTTTATTTATTGGCTTTACGATACAGCATTGCTGGAAGACTAAGCACTATAACTGTAATTTTATTACTCTAACCTAAGCCCATTACCTTCATATTTTGTATTATGTTTCATAGGATGTCATGCTGACAAAAAGCACCTTTTGTTTTATTCAAAACATGTATTTTATTTTAAATGTGTAGTGTCAAAAGCCCAATGGTATTCATTTGCAGCTATGTAAAGGAATTAATTTCATCAATAACAAAATGTGTGAGCATGTTGTTTGAAGAGCCTCCGCTCCATTATCCAATGCCATTACATTGTTTTTACCCACAACGTCATGTATTGCATGCATTGATAAGACACAACAATAATGCATTATATATTTGTTATGGTTTTAATCCTATGGCGGATGACAGGAAATGCTACTTCAATGTGATTTATTTTTTACGGTGTAAATTAAAGAACAATAAACAAAATGTGTGTTGTGTCAGCATCAGCAGATGCATGGTTCTTACCTTAATGTATTTTCCGCTATCAGTTTACAGTACATCAGATTTAGACCAGTGCTGTCATATGGTCTAAATGTTTTTCACTCAGGAAGAGCACTTCAATCATACTTGTTTGGCTTAAGCATTCAAATAGACATGATACTATCATCATGCCTAGACTAAGGATTTCATCTGTCACCACCCCACACTATTGATTTGCATTATGTTTCACATCAAAACATGATGAAACAAAAAGGAAATATGATTGAGTCTTTAAGAAAATGAGCATGTAGCCCTGTATAAGCTCTAGTCCTCAGTCCGCAAAGGAGAGTACGCAAGCCAGCACCATAGCTAACAGTAATGCCAGAATGGTGTTAGCCTTTTCAACGCCTTTAGTCATCTTGCAACAAGTCAAGGAGACTCAGATGCCCAAAACAACCCCCGATTGTCATAATCCCTGGAGAATAGCAACAAGGTCTGCAGCAAGAGAGAGAGAGAGAGAGGATAAGAAGAGTCTGAGGAGATGGAAGAGAAATACAGAAGAAAGCAATACGGGTGGAGGGAGCGCATATGTACTTGCTGCTGTCATTGAAAAATGCTGTAAGAAAGAGGGAGTGAGCCAGGAGAGTTGGGTACAGAGAGAAAAAAAGGGGTTTTCCTCCTCATCAACCATCTCTCTGTAGTTGCTTTCAGCTGTGCCCCTGCCTGTGTGTAAATCTTCAACCGTGAATATCCTACTTTAGTAATAATTATGCTGTTAAAACAATCATTGATTGTTTCTAGTGAATCACACTTTGGTTTTCATTAGACAGCCAATTTCAATATTGCTCTGTAGCCTATAATATGTGGCTGCTTGACAAAGCAAAAAAAAGGAAATTAAAACCCCACAAGAAGTAAGGGATCAAGAGGGCAAAACACTCTTTTAAAAAATGCACAGGTAGTGATCAGACAAAGGCTTCCTGATGACAACCGTGATCGAAACAAATCTGCAACAACCAAGGGGTAACCCATCACATGTCAGGTAAGAAGAGATTATCGGTCCGAGAGAGGGACAGGAAATGGAAAATAATGCCCGTACTCCCCTTTTCACTTTAAAGAAACTATGCTACTCTGACTGCATCTTTTTGAAAAGAGTGTGCTCTTGCGCCTTGACGCTACACTCAGAAGGTTCATCTGAAGTTACAGGGTTATTATCTTGCCATCAGGACGCATCTACAACAAGCTCTGACACCTTTAGTGGCCGCCACTCAACAAAAAAAATCTCATCTCAAAACTTTGTCTTCATTTACTATATTTTAATCAAATTCTGAGATATCAATAACTCTCTGTGTGTGTGTGTGTGTGTGTGTGTGTGTGTGTGTGTGTGTGTGTGTGTGTGTGTGTGTGTGTGTGTGTGTGTGTGTGTGTGTGTGTGTGTGTGTGTGTGTGTGTGTGTGTGTGTGTGTGTGTGTACAAGGGAGAGAGAGAAAGAGAGGGAAAAATAGCAATACTGTTATCTGTACAACAGTGCCCTCTGTTGACAATGTTTATAAGAACGCATAGTGCACATGTTGGAATAAATTGGCTACTTGTTACTACTGCTGTAAAGTCATTTATAATGTATCTCCTTTTCCCTGCCGTTTTATGATCAATAACTATTTTAACATTTAATTGGGTCCATTAATTGACAAAAGAATCCAACAAAGTAAAGTCTTATTACTTGTGACAATTCTCTTCTTCTTTTTTAATTATTTTAGAAAGAATAGGTGCATTGCCACCATCCACTGGTGTGGAGTAATACCATGGTCACTTTGAAGGTTCATGTTTGAAGAGGAAGACAATTAGAGCTAATGAGCAACAGCTGAGACCTTCTATATGATAGGGTTTTGCCATGTGGCACAGGTAGCATTTTCTCTTGATCACTGAAGCAATGGGAGCTGTTGGAGCTTTGCAAATTTGTATGCTGGCAGTTTTGCTTGCCAAAGGTTTGTATTCTTTCTTTTACTTTTACAAGCTTGTGTTGAAGAAAATGGTAGTAGAGTATAGCAAGTACAAGAGTAAGGTAACGTAATTCAAGACACTCTCTGTTGGTTAATAGAAAATGCTTTGGCATAACTTTTGAAAATGAGTTCCTGAAAATGTATTTTCATAATAACAAGTCTGTGATATGTTGTGCCATCCAACTGAACAGTTAATACATAACACATTCATTGTCCATAGGCTCTTGTTTGCCAGTTGATGGTACACACAAATGGGATGCAAGATGGAATGGAAGGTGAGAAAATATTTGAAATATTGTTTAAGATGTCGGAAGATAATGTTGGTGTAGCTTAACCTCATTTATTTTGTGGTACAGCTAATTCTCCCAATGAGATATCCTTAAAAAAGACTTTTGAACTTCTGTCAATGATGTCCATGCAAGAGCATGATGCTAAAGGTGAGCAGGTTCTGGGAAACCAGACTGGCAGAATTTGTGTAAAGCCTTGGTCTTTTGCCTTTTTTTATAGTAAAATCTTTGTTTGTGACGTTGTTCGATACTGTGATTCCAAGTTTAACATTTTCTGTGAACGACATGAAATTATGTGTAGGCCTACGATTTGTATGGCGCAGGAGTGAATTATCAGAGTTTGAGTCGGTTCAGGTTTTCATGTACTCAATTTCTTCTAGTTACACTACTTTGTGTTCTCTCCTTTTCAGGACAAATGGGATTTAAAGAAGTTAACAAACCAGAAGAGCCCAAAGGTTACAACTACGTTCACCTCCTGACCAGCTACAACGTGACGGCCGGAGCTCTGGGCCAGGCCGTCACGTTTATAATGGTGTTTTGTAAGCCCTTGTTAGTACAGGCATTTTGTGAGAAAATAGGGGTGGACCTTTAAAAAAATTGCAACAGAAACCATTCCAACTGTTTTTGACTTATGAATATGTAATGAATAAAAATTCAAATATCAAAATTTCTAAGAGAATTGCTGACTTTTCTGTTTTGGGGTTCTCTAGAATCTTCTGATGCAATAGCCTGTTTACATTTTACTGCAATGGGTAAAGTGTGACCATTACGGTTGGAAATTATAACAACAATAACCTAGTCGATCAGCTGACTACTTGCGGTGTTGCCTGCAGTTTAGGAAACATACTGAATACACTGTTTCCCTGTACACTTAGGAGTGATTGGACTAAACTAGGAGGTAATGCTGCCCCACTGGGAAAGCTGTAGAATGTTTTAAAACAAACACCTGTTTGGAACATTACTCACAGGGGATATTATCATAAATGGATATAAAGGCTAACCACTTTGGGAAGAACGGCAGAGAAACAGTCCAACTACCCAGGGGGCAAAGTGATTTTATGGACATGGAGCGTTGTAAAAGGTTGTTCACCAAAAATGACATCTAGGACCTTCCACGATCACAACCTGGGTGGACAACCTTGTCAACAAGCTGCTGGTAAGCTACAGTGGGCCGACATAGCAAATCAGAACCACTGTTTAAGTGAATGGGGGTGAATGGGGACGGGCTAATGGGGAATTTTTTTAACTTATAGATATCATTATGGAACTTTGCCAGTTTACTGACATTAAAACAAAAACTTTTTGTATTACAGTATTTTCCAAAATGTTTAAATATGAAAAATCATCAATATCTTACTAATGTGTAAATTTGCATATCTGCAAAGCCCCAAAACCTAGATGTTGGAAGAAAACAAAGTCAATTTGTTTTAAAATTTTGAAAACAAAACAAGTGTCCAACTGCCTGAAGCCTTTCCTAATCACAGTTCAAATTTGATCAATAACCCATAGAAAATACATTTTTTACACAGTTACATTTCATGTGCTATGGACCAAAAGTGTCCTTTTGGAGTCTCCAGCTGGTATTTCAGGAAACGGCTAGACATTCCCTTGGAAAAAACAGTGTAAAAAAATTAATTTTCTATGGGTTATTGATGAAATTTGAACTGTGATTAGGAAAAGCTTCAGGCAGTTGGACACTTGTTTTGTTTTAAAATTTGTAAAACAAATTGACTCTGCTTTTGTCCAACATCTAGATGTTGGGGCTTTGCAGATATGCAAATGTACGCATCATTAGTACGATATTGATGATTTTTCATATTTATTCAAACTTTTTGGAAAATACTGTTATACAAAAAGTTGATGTTTTAATGTCAGTAATCAACTTGCAAAGTTTTATAATGATATCTATAAGTTTAAAAAATTCCCTATTAGCTCATCCCCATTCACTTAAACAGTGGTTCTGATTTGCTCTATGTCGGCCCCCTGTAGCTTTCCAGCAGCTAGTTGACCAGGTTGTCCACCCAGGTTGGGATCCTGGAAGGTCCTGGATATCATTTCTGGTGAACAACCTTTTACAACGCTCCATGTCTGTTTTTCCAAAAAAAGGGGTTTTGCCCCCTAGGTAAACAGACAACATTCCTGCAAATAATTAAAGGATTTCAAATGTGTAAAATGGAATGCCCATGACCTCAGGTGGCACTGTATTAAAAAAATGACATGATTGTATGGATATCACTACATGGGCCATGCAACACTTCAGAAAACCATTGTCGGTAAACACAGTTTGTCGCTACATCCACAAATGCAAGATAAGTCTATACCATGCAAAGTTAACAACATTCACAAATGCATCAGACTTCGCTGGGCCTGGGCTCATCTGGGATGGACTGACGCAAAGTGGAACAGTGTGCTGTGGTCTGACGAGTCTATAGTTCAAATTGTTTGTGTAAATCATGGACGTTCTGACGTTCATGGACGATCCAGATTTTTACCAATAGCCAAGTTGAAAAGCCAGTGTTTGTGATTGTATGGGTTTGTGCCCAATGGTTTGGGTAACTTGTACATCTATGAAGGCACCAATAATGCTGAAAAGTACATGTTTTGGAGCAACATGCTGCCATGCAGACAATATCTATTTCAGGGACCTCCCTTCTTATTTAAGCGAGACAATACCGAGCCACATTCTGCACATCTTAGCACAGCTTGGCTTCGTAGGAACAGAGTGCGAATACTAGACTGGCCTGTCTGGAGTCCATATCTGTCTTTACATTATGAAGCACAAATTATCACAATGGAGTCCCCGGAATGTCGAGCATCTGAAGTTGTATTTCAAGCAAGAATGGGAAATAATTTTGCCTTAAAAATGTCAACAAGTAATGTCCTCAGTTCCCAAACGCTTAGTCAGTGTTGTTAAAAGAAAGGGTGAAGTAAAACAGTGGTAAACATATGCCCCTGTCCCAACTTTTTTGAAAATGTGTTGCAATTTTTAAATTTGTGTAGGCCTATATTTAGCCTACAAAAAACAATAAAGTTTATCAGTTTAAACAAATGCATGTGTTTGTACAGGTATTTATTGAATACATGTCGAAAAAGATTAAGAATTTATCACATTCTATTTTTTCATATTTTACATTAACGTCCCAACGTTTTGGGAATTTTTGGGTTGTAGGCATAAATGTAATAGGTCCAGGATGGTAACAACTGAATCCGTGTACCTTCCGTTCAATCCATATCCGTTTGGAAATCAAAACGCGAAAAACGAAAAGTGACCTGTTTTTTTAATAATCATCCTCTCATCTACATTGTATATTATACTAAAACACGTTTTTATCCATTTTAATCACAATTCATGACCGGGATGTCAAATATGAGAATAATGGCCTAAATGTTGCTTTTGAAAAATACGTTTCAATTAGCCTATGTGAAAGAAGTGCATGCACACGCGTGGTGTGTGTGTGTGTGTGTGCGTGTGTGTGTGTGTGCGCGCGCGCGCCCAGAGGCAAACTTAACCATTGTGCAAAGGTAGGCAATTGCCTTGGGTCTCATAATCATCTAATAAATGTTTGTTTTACTCTTCATTCATTAATCGCCGATTACGTGCGGACGTCGGCATCGCACTGGGAACTGAGGGACATCATGGCGTATCAAATCATCTAATAGGACCATGGAAGAAATCCAAATCTTGCACTGAGTTCCAAATCACATACTTTTGTTTTATACTAGCCTACATAGGCCTACTAAAGTGCAGAAGAGTTTGAGGGCCACAGGAGAGAAAAATAAATCAGATAAGGAAGATTTTTTTTCATTATGTCAAGAAATGTCAAGAATAAAGATGAATACTCCAAAATGCAGTTAGTGGGGCATTTATGTATTTTCAGCATACTACAATTGACGTGCATGTATTAGGACAAACTTAATCTGTTCCTGGCATACAAATAGTATGGAAGTATGGGGATTGGAACGCAGAGATGTAGAAAATCATGGGGATAAAACGGATAAAATCATGGGGAGAAAATGAATGGGATTTGTACTTCCGGAACCGCACTGTTTGTAGCGTATTTGCATCAGTAAACGCCCCCATATGCCACAATAAACTGCCTGAAGAAAACTCCGCATGACATGAACCAGAATATTTAGGCCGAAGGAAAAACAAATATAGAACTGAACCCTTGTCTTACTCACATTCAATTGAATAAAAAAATACGTTAAATATGCTTATAACGTAGCAGGAATGTATTTTATTTTATTTAACTTTCCGGCATCTCACAAAGCTCCCCTTTGGGGTCCTGGCTTGGGTCCTTGGCCAACGTGGGAGAGGCGAAAATGTCTTTATAGGTGCATGGAAGTTGTTTTGAACCTGGATTTTTGTTTCACTGGGACGTGGTCGTCAATTTATGTTATATATAATTACGGGGTGTCGGGATTTTTCTTACCATGATGCCAGGGGACAGTCAGTCCAAAATGTTAGCCATCGCCGCGGACGCAACGGTTGGAAACTGTCAAAACTGCTCTGTTTTGCACCAGGTCAGATCATGTTCCAGTGACAGAAAAGTCAAATACAAAGTTATATTTCGTCCCTGTACAAAGAAAATAAACAGTGTCCCACGGCTGCGACACAATTCAGGTTTTCATGTATTATCGGCTCCAGTGAACGTTTCGGTTAACATGCTTTTTCTGCTTGTTTTTATTTTGGTTCGTCTCTTATTACAGAGCCTGACAGAGTATGTGTCGTCATTTCTGGCATTGAAACAGAAGATCACTGCTTCGGAGTGAGTATCAACGAATGACAATCACCATGGTGACACGTATCAGCAAAGAACAATTACAGTTAACGCTAACTTTGCCATGGACATTAGCAATACCTCGATATTTTGAGATATCTGTGATTACTGTGGAGCCGGGCCAGGTATCAGGCGTAAGATAGATGGCTAACCAAATTCAATACGTGCGTACACATTAATAATAATTATGATAATAACATTAAGAATGAACCTGATTTCCAGAGACATGTATCTGTGAAAACCATACATGTATCAACAAACAGTTTTGGTGCTAAGACACCTGTCAGGTCATGCTGTATGAAGAAAAACATTCACATTCCTTTATTTTTTTCAATGTTGCATGCAACTGGTTTTATAAGACTCGTGTTCTTAACATGTATTTAATGCAGAGACACGATCAGGCTTCAACAACAGCTGGAGGAGCTTCAGCACATACTGGTTGCTCTGCAGAAAAAGACGGTGGATTATGACTCTTGGCAGGCAGAACGAGAAGAAAAGAAGGTATGGTTATTTCTCTGTCAAATCCTATGTAAATGATATTCCTTCTGATGATAAGAATGTAGCTGTATGTATAGTGTTACTGCAACAACAAAACAACTCTACATGTGGTGTCATTGTGTATTTTAGTTTGTTGTTGTTTTCTGCTCTCTTGATGATAATCGCACTGTTTATTTTGTATAGGGTGCTCTGAAGGCCAATGCACAGATGTCTGAAAAGATAGAAACATTGAAGCAGGAACACAGCAAAACAACAGCAGAGTAAGACATCATTTAGTCCGAATTATGACAGCTATCATGATGTTTTATCTTTGTTATAACATGTTACTGATATTCTTGTTATCCCTCAGAAATAAGACACTTGAAGAACAGCTAAAGGATATGAAAGGTACTGTAACATTTCCATTGGAAAATATGCATCATTCTTAAGCAATCCTTAGTCGAACATTTCTGCTGTGCTACTTTGATTCTGTTCTAAATTGTCTTTCAAACTCTCAGAACTGATGGAAACGCAGTCCCTTGAAAACGCAAAGCTGAAGAGGGAAAAGGCCGTAGTAGAAAATGATTTGCTGGAAACGCAGGTAAACAAAACAAATGTGTCCTCCAAATACACCCTGACAATCTCAGACTGACAGTTACTGGAACAGTGTTCACATGTAGCTTTAGATAGCAGTCTGTGATGAAATGCAGCTCTGGGAAAATAAATAACTTTTGTTCATTTTCACCTCTTCAGACGTCTTTGATGAAAGCTCAAGCTCAAGCGGATCGAGTTGAACAATTGATAGAGGAGAACACCAAGACAACAAGCACGTAAGAAGTTACATATTTGCTTAACCCATTGATGACGGCTGCTGCGCGATGCCACATTGGCTCTCCTGCCTGATGCTGCGTCGTGCAGCATTATTACTTTATCTAATTTTCATGGCATTCCCAGCATAGAATGCACTGTCATTGGTTCAAATACACATGAGGTGGGTTTTGTTGATTTTTTTAAGACCACGTGACCACCCAAAAGTTGTGTGGTTTGCCGAAAATCATGTCAATAAAAAATAAAAATAAAAAAAAAATAAAAAAAAATAATAAAAAAAATACGCCAGCTATGTCGGCGACAGAACAGTTAGTGGCGTTTGGTGCGCAGAATCAAGGTCTACTATAGACTACTGACGAAAATCACACAACACATTGCATCTATTTATTAACAATATTTAATAATTTTCTAATTCATCTAATTTTGACGATTTTTAGAAATATTCGTTGGTTTGTAAGCGCTAGGGGAGCATGTTTAAATAAAACCTGTGAACCTTAACTTTTAAATGTATTTTATTTCATGTTTCTATGTGCTACACAGGCTTAGATATTAAGGTTTTGGTAGACTTGACAATTCGTACTATTTTTTCAGAAAACCCTCAGGCATTAAGGACATGCATCCTAGATTGCCATAGTCATCAATGGGTTAAGATATTGCTTGAATTGCACATAAATGAGTCATGTGTGTGTGTTTCTCTTTCTTTTTGTGTTATTTGTTATGGAACTTGAGTTAACTTTGTGCTGCATTATGATCATTTATGTGTCATTGTTTGTGAAAAAAATATATTTTAAAACCCAATGTGATGAAAGGTTCCATGTTGTTTTTTGTTATCAACAGAAAGAACAAGCTTGAAAGTAAAGTTAGAGTGCTCGAAGGTTAGTATTCAAAATCTGTAATTCACACCATATGAAGAATTATTTCATGTATGTGAGGATTTCTTGCATCTCTGTTTGTATAAAATCACTTGCTTGGTTCTTAAGTGATATATCTTTTCGTCCCTATTTCAGACTCTGTTTGCAAACATAATCATCAAACATCACAACTTACCAAAGAGAAGATCCTGCTAGAGAGTAATATCGATGACCTCCAGGTGCAGTAAATAAGTTTTATAAACTACAAATTGATTTATATATATATATTTTTTTACTACAAACTGACCTTTCTCTGTGTATAATTTCAATTTGCAGGTGAGACTGATGAAGCTGGAAAGAGAGAGGAGTAAAGGTAAACACGTCACGGCTTTTTTTTCCCCTTCTCCTGGTTGCTTTTCAGCATATAGCCTAGTTCTTAGAAATGTTTTTTTTTTCTCTCAATAAAATAAAATAAATAAGTGTCTGTTTCTCACTTTAAGTTATTGTGATTTCTCCACAGAACATAGGAGCACGTCAACTCAGGCAACTGCACCTCAGGAGCCCAAAGTTGACAAAGGTATGCATTTGGCTTCACTTTGTTTTTGATCATATTTATGTAATGAGCTAATCACATGCATTTAAAGCAGATTTTTTTGTAACGTTTCCCTTTACACCATATGACTATTTGCATTTTTTTTCTAGAAAAGTTCCAAACGCTACTGGCACATTTGTGGGCATGTGTAGAACCTCAGCAGCAGCACCCTCCGAATCTGTTTCACGTATCTGGTGAGGCATCTTCAAGCCCTCTTGTATATCCGTGTCCTCACCTTTACACAACCTCAGTGACTTCTGTGTTTTTTTCAGTTTTGTTTCTTTCTTTATTTAGACTTTTTACCTTTTCTACATTCATTCAACTCTCTTTTTATTCTTGTCATTCCAGAGTCCAGTTTGAATCATGTTCCGCCCTCCTCTCTGCAAAACAGAATACATTATCCTCCAAGTCTCACGTCCCAGTCTGCTTCTTACACAATCAGTGAATCCAACAGTCACCCCATGCAAACAAAAAACATTTACACACAGTTAAAGCGCTCTCCTGATGGGAAGAAAGCCGCCAAGCGTCAATCATGTCTGCAGACAGCAGGTGCCAAGAAGCAAACAAACCCCTCCCCCAAAAATAAGCGATTGTCCAAGGAACACAAACCTGAGGAGTCCTCTACAGATTGGGGCAGCTTCCAAGTGTCTGTTGAGGAGATAATGGCAATGTTTAAACCAATGCTTTCATGCATATCACCCATACCAGAGTTCGAGACAATTCAGGTACTTTTCATGGAAATATCTCACTTTTTATTACTGACTTAAATGTAGCATCACCTGTTTTTATTTATGTTGTTAGATTCTGTGTTGCAATCTCTTTGTATAAATACGATGCAAGACATCTTACCATAACCAAAAGAAGCATGGTCCCTCTCATATTAATACAATGTGTATTGTAAATCACATCCTTCTTCTCTTATTTCTTTTTTTTTCAGGGTGCAGAGATGGAATCTATGGAAGCGGATGATGGAGAAAAGGAAAACCATCCCAAACCCTCGGATGACACTGTTCCTGTTCAACGAGAGGATTCCTCAATCATCACAACGTCTGCCACAAGCCACTGTCTAAAATCTCCTGAGGCACCAGCAGAGCAGAATGTGGATTTACCAGCGGTCACGCCACAGGAAGTGGAAGACATTTCCAATGGTGACTCCAAAGACTTGGGTGAAATTGAGTTGAGTGGCATTATGGAAACCAAGGAAAAAAGCTGCGAAGATGGTGAAGAAATGCATCTCGAAAAACACATGCAGACTGAGAAGGAACAAGAAACTTTGAATTTAATATCTGCATCATCATCTGCTACTTCTTCATCATCAGACATTACAATCTTGGTTGAGATGGTGTCGTTAACTACGGAAAGTCCAGAGCCATCCTGCAGTGTAAATCCCAACAGCAGTGGTGCCAATAGCATCTCTGAAACCAAAAATGCCTTAAGAAAAGCAAAGGAAGATCCGCCAGAAACTATAACAAAGATGGATGTAGACACAAGCCCTAGTGATTTCACTGGTTCCAAAACAGTCACTGCTCATGGTGCAGATTCACCCGGAACAGAAGATTCAACTGTAACCTCTGAGGAAGTAGGAGATGTTCAGCCACTTGCTTACTCGGTTACTAACCCAATGTTCATTGACTCTCTGAGAGACACTGAGGTTGCAAATGCTAAAAGTGGTTCAGAAATGGGAAAAGGTCAACAGGACTCTTGTGGTCTGAGGCAGGAAAGTCAGGATTCCCTAGTCTCTGAACCCCAGGAGAATAAAGAGTGTCTTGGCGAGGACACAGTCGTGCCACAAGGTGACACCTGTTTGTCAAGCAACACTTACAGTATCAGCAGTTTCTCAAATGAAAATGTTGAAGAGAAGCTTGAAAAGGATTCACCAAATAAACTTCCTGTGGAGGAAGATAGAAATGATGCACATGGAACTGTTGTTGTGGAATTTAGTGATGTTTCCTCACAGTTGCATGGTGATAACGGACATCCGTCTCCTAAGTCTCCACTTTTGAAGATTGGAGGTGACGAAAGCCATGTTGACCAGGAATCTGGTCAAGCAAATGTAGAAACTCCTTTAAAAAAGTATGTTGACATAGGGACTTTGAACAGTGAAGTACTAGTAGAACACGGTCCTTCCCTTTCTGATTGCCAAGATACAAACACTGTTAACTGTCAATCTCTGAAAGAGAATACGCATTCTTTGTGCACGGCATTGAGTCCTTCGTGTCTGTCTCCCACGGAACATTTGCTGGCTCCAGAAACCCACGCACACCCAGAGGAAATGAATGTCTGTGTCAACATTGAACACAGTTCAACACAAAAAATACCTCTACAGCCTGTGCCCAGTTCAGAGGAAGGAGGTGTTATTCAAAAGGTTATTGTCAAAGACGGGCCTCAGGAAAACACAGACTCAAGTAACCATGAAGTGAGCAAATGTGAATTGGGCGCTGTCAGTCCTATTACCTCATTCAAGCAAAATGCTGATACCACAAATGGAACCAATACATGTTTGGAGTCAGTTCAAGACATGCTTGGAAAACAAAGCCTACAAAAGTTCAAAGTGGAAGAGCCTATCCCAGTGGCTGGTTCAACTGCAGCTCAACCACCACAATGCATAGGCCAGGTGCACTCTGAAATGGGCCCTCCACTTCCTCCTGTTCTAACCCCTCTGAGCACACCCCCAAAGGCGGGCAAATCCATCAATCCGAGCCAGGCTATCGGCAAACTCTTATTTCCCTCGCCCATGGAGAGATTGTCTTCACCTTCCACTCCTGTCCAGGCCCACTTGACACCCAACAGTCAGCATCTGAGTTCCTCATCTCTAAACAGTCCACTGCGTGAAAACGGGGTCCCGTCGTCGCCACTTCAATTTGGCTCTGCCACTCCAAAACATGCTGTGCCCGTCCCTGGTCGCCTGCCCTTGACCGCAATGAACTCTTCACCGTTGTCTTCCTCAAGTCCGTCTCAGGATAACTCCATGAGGATTCTGGACACCATGTATCCGGAGCTTTCTGCCCATGCACGCACCCTTAGCATTCTCAGAGGAAACGTCAGTCTCGGCATTTGTTCATCAGAGGGTGGATCGTTGCCTTCAACCACTGTTGGTCCAATGTCTGGCTTTAAATCAATTAACTCCACCTCAACGGCCTTCACCAAGACTGAGACAAGAGGGGGGAAAAGGCAGGCCAACGGTGTACCTCAACCCATAAACAGCAAATGTCTCAGGCTTGACAGCTGCTCTCCTACTGTCAGTCGCAAGCAGGTGCCTTTTTCCTCCTCAAACAGTGGAGAGGAGACCACCTCACCCCAGACTGCGACGCTCAAACAGCTCCCAAACAAAGCATCTTCTCCGGCCCTGGGAGGTGGAGAGATTACGGAGCAAAATCTAATAGTTGACTATTTAAAGCAAATAGAAGTTCAGTGTTTTGACCTATTGCCTGTGATCCAGAGCCACCTGTATGTTGGTAACCTGCCTAAAAAGCCTGTCTTGAGAGACGAGGAAAAGAAGGTTATCTCTGAGATTTGCCAAAGCAGCTTGGTGAGTATGCTAATTTTTAGAGGATTATGTTTTGAATTGTTTCTCTCTTGCCATTCATCCACTCTCATTCTGGGTGCTTTGCCTTGTTTTTACACTATAACAAGCGGTATAGTATAAGAAGACTAGCATTTTCAGATGATCATTGTGAGGTTAATTGGTACACAGCCTTTTTAAATTGTCATAATTCCTACCTGCAAAACCGAATCAAACTGCCACACATATGGTTAACTCCATATGTGTGGCATAAACAGGCCATCTTTTAGTGTTTAGTTGGAACTCTACTTATCTAATACAAATAACTGGATGCAAACTTCCCGGGTGCCTATCCAACTTCTTAATCAAATGAGGGAGACGAGGGGACTATTTTGTATTCACTGGCAATCAAAATGACAGGAAAATGCTCACAGTGGGCCTCATTTATTATCAACCGTGCGTAGACCAGAAAAGTGGGTGTACGCACATTTCCACACAAACCTCGGCATTTATCAATTTGGATGTGAGCGTAGGGTACGCTCAAATCCCACGCCAGCTCTCACATTGTGTACATAAGTTTGAAAACAGCATGGACTTGCAGTGCTGGCTGTGCCGGGAAGCCGATGACTTTGTCGGACAATTGTTAGTAGATAATACTAATGCAGTGTTTGCTCAGACCGAGATAAACATATTACTCACTTAAAAATGTGCAGCACGGGGGCTGCATTCATTCATAGCTTTTAAAATGTTAGCCTAAGTATTAAATATGTAGGCTATGCAAGTAGTACGCTGCTCTTTATGATAAAAATACACAGCACAACTTTCAGCTTAACATTTTATTTATTTGACGCACTTTTGAGATTTTAGTGAGCGATTTATTTCCATCATTAACCGGCAAGTTTCGGCTTGTTTTTCGATCCGGGACCTCGGCAGTAATGGTCCAGGATCGGTGGTGGAGCAGGACGGTGGGCGCTCTCATAGCTGGTGGTTGCCTGGCTCTGTGGAGGTTAATACGGGCCGGTTTGTGCAGCAGTGTTTTAAAACACTTTAGAGTAGAGCTATCTGAAAGGGCCAATACATTCTAATCATTCAAACCTCTGCGCAGATAGATACATTGATAAATGAGGCCCAATGTGTGTGGAGTGAAGTAGATACAGTCGCTTACATTGTATTGCAACAACCCTTTTTTTAACCTAAAAGATGTTTTCTCATTGACAGAAATCTCTTTTTCCTATAAGTATTGTTATTGTTGAATACCCCCCTTCTTGTGACTTGTTTACGGTCGGTTTTAATAAAGGAAAATGAAGAAAATTGACCAATATAGGCAGGCACAGTCTTTGTATAAGGAAAGTAAAGATGTAAATGAAACACAAAATCATACACACTGCTGCGCCTCCTCCCTTAAGGAACTTTGTGACACTGGGCTCAGAATTCTCAGCGCGAGCAACCAGGTCAACAACTAGGGGAGAATGCAGAATCCCACAATGTAAAACCACATTTGGAAAGTCGTGCTTCTCCTCTGTAGGTATCAAACAAGAGAACAGTCTCCCAACAGATGTAATTACCGATACATTTTCTAAATCTTTCTCCTGTCTGACAAAGGCTTGGCTGCTTGCGCAACAGACCTGCACACACAGATAGAATGTTGTGCTAGGGGTATATTTTTTATAAAATATGTAAGGTAGTGTTTTTGTAAACTTTTTTTATCCTATGTATTTATATCATTGTATCTTGTTATCCTTATAATGTTTAATCCCATGTCTAAATACTATTGTGTCTTGTTTTGGTAGTTTTTATTGTTTTTACCTGCCCAGGGACTACAGGTGGAAAATCGCAGTTTGCTAAAACCTGGTACAATGCATCTCTCCTTGTTTTAAACAAGGTTAATGTTTCTTTTGTACACTGTCCCTGTTCAAATAAAGTTACATTACATTACAACAATGGTTCAAATGCTGACAAAATGACCAATGCTTGACAATAGCTCATTAGAGGATGTTGTTTACAAAAGTCTGCATCCAAGTGTACGGGTCTTACATGCATTTTTTCTCACTTCTCTGATTAGATTAAGGCAGACGATGTGATTTTGGCCATCCTAAAGAAACTGAAAGCAGAGAAAACAGACCTCAGCAGAGACTACATGCAGGCTCTTTGCAGAGTCCATACAGGGATCTGTAGACAGAAGAGGGACTGGGAGAAGGCTCACATCCTGGCCTACAGCATTCTATCAGAAGGTGAGCAATCTGCTTAATTTCTTAATGCTCACACATACCAACACAGGCATTTAAACTTATTGAAGCTTACAAAATCCTGTTTCACAAATGTGAATATTGACTTTATTGCACCTAGATGCACTAATATGTGTTCTTTCTTTCTTTTTGTGTATCCCCCACTGCAGACTTCCCAGACGCCGCTAAACTGATTTTGTTTATGGTGACAACTTGGCCCAATTTTCTCTCTCACAACAGTGGTCTGTGCCAGGCGATACATACTGTCACCAAACTGAAAGCACAAGAAAACACCCTCGGCTGCCTGTCAGCATTCCTTGATTGGGAAAAGGTGAAATATTTTAAGATTTTCCTCAAATGTAGCTTGTCTGACATACATCCCCTGAGTTTCAAGTGTCACTGATAAAAACATTGCCATTTTATTCATTTTAAACCTTAGTTTAGAATCAACTATTGGTCTTCATCACATCATCTCTTTTTTCCCAGTTTTCCCATCTGTATCCTCTCACATTAAGTACAGCAAACCCTCTAAAAAGCTAATCTCCCTGTATTATTGCAGAGTCCACCCTGTGACATTGACAAGCTGATCTCTAGAACGCTGTCTGATATTCGGTCGGGGTCAAGCCTGTTTTTCACCAAGCACAGTCGGTATGGGGAGGACCTGGGGACTGAGGGCTGGGACCATGTCTTCACGCTGCACCTCCTCTGCGCACACAAAAAGTGGAAGTGGACCTATGAAAGTGTATTGGGGTATGTTCATTTCCCTGGCTTGAACCTCCACTGTTTAATGTTGTCATTCAGTTCACAGTTTGTGTTCCAAACACAGTTTAAGCAATCATGTCAATTTCAGTTGAAGAGGTTAAAGGTGAGGTTAGCGATTCTGAAGAATGCTTTTTGTCAAAATCAGTAAATATCTCCTCACTATCCACTACCTGTCTGTACTGTGTGTGTGATGGAGAAAATAGTGTTACTTAGTTAGCACCCTAAACTCTGTAAACTGGTATGTAAACAAATGGGGCACACCGTAGCTGCCCGCTTACAGAGCCTAGTCTGTGTTACACTGGATTTTTTTTAGCACACACATAGTAAAGTCAGGTAGCTCATTGTGAGGAGATTCACTGATTTTGACAACAATAATTCTCCAGAATGGCTGACTCCACCTTTAACTTCTGTAATCCTGTGCTAACGTGTTCACTTTGCTTTGACAGCAAGGACCTGTGGCCTTTAATGAACTCTTGGGTGACACAGCCCAGAGATCAACAAGCACCCATCTCCGATGTGACCATCGCCACTGTACTCCGCCTCATAGGTCAGTTTGTTCTGATAATTTTTTTTTACTTTTGTCTTAACCATAACCTTAAGTGATGTGTTATTTCACGATAACCAGGTGACAGTTGAGATTTTCATTCCCTTTTTTGCTTTCCAAATAGGACGCCTCGGTCAACTTGGAATTAAAGAGCGGTGCATTTCCTCTGTTGTAACCGTCGCCAACGTCATCAACACGTTTGGAAGGCATGGACAGACTGAAGGTATAAAATAGGAGTATTCATTCAGTGAATAGAGAATCATTCAGTTTAGCTGTAACTAATACCCTGCCCCTCTTTATTCCAATTTAACTCCACCCGTCTTTCATTAGTACAAAACTAGGGCTGTCAAGCGATAAAAAAAGTTAATCTAATTAATTACAGGCTCTGTGATTAATTAATCTAAATTAATCGCATACTTATGACACTTTTTTGCCTGTTTATAAACAACTTTAGGCCTATAGGCTTCCTTCCGTTTCACTCTCTCTCTCGCTCTCTCTTTCTCTCTCTCTCTGCGTCTCTCGCAACTTCTGTCTCCTCCACTCAGCCAGGTTTCTACATGAAATACATTTAGGAACTACTAGCGCCGGAAAAAAACACAAAAAAACAAGCAGGCTAAATGACGCACACACACACACACACACACACACACACACACACACAAAGGAAGAAAAAAGACAGGCATATGCTAGGAAGAGTGAGAGGGGGCGTTTGCGGGAGACGATCGCAGCTAGCAAACAAAAGTGAGACACGGAGGAAGATTGAGAGATAGACCTACTGTTTTCAACCTACATTGTTAATTAGGCACCCACTAAATCAATAATGCACAGACACTGCGGAGAATAACATAAGACGTATTCCTACCTTCATGATTATTTGCCCGGAGCAGCCCATAACACATCCATAGAGCCCTCGGCCCCTTTCCCCTGCTTCTTTCTTTACTCTTTAATCCTGTGCGGGCCGTGTCTGCAAGCTACAGGTGCAGCTCCGCTATCGTCTCACCTCTTTTGCACCGGGTCAAAGGGCAATATAGAAGTGTGATTAACCTGCGTTAATTTTTTTAATCACGTTAATTTTTCTGTGATTAATTAATCAAAATGAACGCGTTAATTTGACAGCCCTATACAAAACATGTACATGTACAAAATAAACCCAATAATAAATCTTATACTCTGATGTGATCTGAAGTGCAAAAGCCATTCAGCAGATGTTCTTAGTAGTAATAATTCTACTCATCATTCTCCCTCAGGTGTGCCGTGGAATGTCCAGTTAGCAGCAATCTACTGCATCTATGACCTTTCTCCCTGCAACCCCAAACAAGCCCTAGATGCCCTTGCAGGATGGAGGGGAGAAACATTTCAAAGTGTCCCTGCAGCTGTCACCAGCTGTTTTAACCAGTTAGCCTCCATCTGCAGACAGGTCAAGAGCTGAGAAAAACACACATACTGTACAAATTCACATGGATTTTTTTTAAGACTGGATGACTGAAAAGAACACAATGCACCTCAATTCTAAGAATTTTTTATTTAACTTGCCGACTAGTTGCCAATGATAGACCGTTTACCATTTGGGCACATGAACGGTCACACATGGTTGTTCCCCTCGTCCTCATTCAGGGTGTCTTAAATTGAAATGAATGGTCAAAGACGGTTACAAATGTTTTTTTTATGTGCACTTCTACTTTAAAATGAACATGACGTATGAATGTTATCTCATCTTGTAGTCAATGTTTCCTCAATTTTTAATGTTCTAGACATGTCATGTATGTTTGCTTTCCTAAAACATTTAACTGTACACACCCTGTATTAAATGTTCTGGCATAGCCCCCTCCCTCCCTGTTGGCTGCATTCAGGTAATTATAATCTAACGTGTTTCGGTTCAACTGTGGCTGTTGTTGTAAATGTTTTCTTCTTTCAAGTGTTTGTAAATAAGAGGTAATGAAAAATAAGATTGCCACAGTAACTGCTTTATACAGTTTAAAGATTCAGAGGTTATTTAATATTTTCAATTAAAGCATTTTCTACAACTATATATGTCTCTCCTCACGTGCATCATTGAATATTTGTAAACCAGGGAAATTGTGCTCTGATGTTAATTTGTATAGTGACCTGATGTGCATAATTAAGCTTATGGGAGTAGTAAGACAATTAGTGTCGGCACAAACGGCTGTTTCATTCGGCTGTTCAGTGAACGTTACAGAAAACCACAGCATCGACAGTCCCGTACAAAACTGTTAAGGGCGGACACAAATGATCCAGGCAAATTACAATAACTCACATTTTGTCCTGCCCGGTCTGATCCGTGTCAAGAGGACGAGGTGACACTAAAAAGTTACAATTTCCGGTAAGTGCCTTCAAAATAAAAGGCCTAAATCAATTTTAACCGTTTAGATCTTTAAAGATACTGAAGCTATTATAGAAAGTGGCCAGTACCTCAAGGACTATCCATATTTAGACATTCTCAAACGGAGTGTATAGGCCTAGGCTACCCCTTTGTCCACCCACATCTTCAATAGCCTACAGCATTAAATCCAAATAGAATATTATAATTGCTATAACATAATCTCAGGCAATATTTCTCACTCCACTCAGTCTTCTTTTTGCCATGGTTTGCATTTTGCACTACTTATAGTGTCAATGTTTTTGCACTGTCTGTCTTAGGCTATGTTGCCTATTTTCATGTCCTTAGCCTGCCTGTTAAATAGCCTACTAATTTCTGTCACTTGTGAGAGACAATTACGTTTTTATTATCTTATCTGATTGCTCGTGAAGGATTGTTTGTATTCTGGTGATATCTCTGTTTGTGGCACCATTTAAAAATGGAGATAGGCCTTATGGCTACATTCACACACCTTGACAAAATCGTCCAAACGGGTGGAAATAATTTAAAATATGAATGTTTTGTGAATAATGTCAATATGTTGTAATATGTTATTTTGACGTTGGTGTGTTCGATATATTTCAGACAAAAAAATTAAGAAATGTTTCGTTTTCGGCTTTTCCGGCCTGCGCGCGGCGGACTTGACGCTCGTGAGGGGGTGTGTTCAAAAGATTTAAATCCCTCTGACATGCGCAGACGCTGATCCATGCTGCTGGGTGCGCCATATTGGCTGACTTACATTGGGAGTGGAGTTGGGCGAGCTGTATGAAAAAATTAAACCAGTTTCCAGACATGAAGTGCTTCCAAGGATAACAAGTAAATCGTCGCGGTAGGGTTTTTTTTTCCGTGAGTGCAAAGTGTTTAATTTGCCAAATTGCTCGCCATTTCCCGTGAAGAGGCTTGTCGCTTTAAACTCGACCCCAATGGATCCCAGGACCGCTTGGATCCAGCCGGAGCAGAAGGGACCTGCCAATTCCCTGTGGATGCACGTTTGGGAGACCTCTCAGGGATTTGGAGCAAACTCCGGCATCGACAACCACCTTCACCACCAACGCAACTTTACGGCGCACAACGCGAACTCCACGGACTCAAACGGCGAGTATTGCAAAAATGTAGCTGCGACGCCGGGGGGGTTGTTCGGAAAAGTACCGAAGCGAGACGGCGGCGGTGGCCGGAGGAAGGGCTCGCCGTCCCCGTCCTCCTCCTCGCTGGACTCGGAGGCCGAGAGCTCGTCGTCGCCGTTGGGCTCCTCTCTGCGAATCGACAATTTGAACGTCGCAGAGGAGGCCAGCTGCTTTTTTCAATACGGCGTGCACGAGTTGAACGAGAACAATCTCAGACGGACACATCCCCCTCCGCTGTTTTGCACCGTTCAGCAGCAGCAACACTGTCGCAGCATGCAACAATCCTTCGGCCACACCCCCAACGGCATGAAGAATCAGCATGGGACTAAGCACCTCCACCATAACCAGCAGCAGCACCAGTCCAATTCAGCCGGTCGCAGGAGGCATCTGAACAGGGCCAATACCTTCCACGGCATTAACCCGCTCCTGTCCTTTAGCTCCAACGGACACTATGCGGACAATTCCTGTAGCCTATGGAAAACCAGGCGGTACAGCCCGGGCATTAATGGGTAAGGAGATGGGCTAGCCTATATAGGTCTCCTATAGAGATATGTATTTTGTTGTCCCGTTTTTTTTGTCAAGCCATTGAAGCTGATGTCTAGGGGTCCCAGTGCTTCAAACATTCCTATTTGTCTATCTTATGTAGGCCCAGGTCTCATCCTGAATTCCCACCATACATCCCGCTATACCGTCCACAGTCCAGTGCAGTTGCTTATCTGGTTATCCTCCTTTATGTGATCAGCTCGTCCTGTTTTCCTTACAGCCTTCACGAAGAAATCGTGGACTTGTTCAACTTCATGTCACCACGGCCAGAGGAGGAGGCCATGAGGAGAGACGTTGTGAACAGAATAGAAAGTGTCATCAAGGACTTGTGGCCAACAGCACGGGTGAGTGCCGGTAGGATACATGTGCCTTTGCAGAGGTTTGGACGGGGGTAACTCATGCTGCGATTCCTGTCGGTCAGTGGGAGCAGTGCTCCACTCCGGGCTGCACAATGTGTAAGTCTCTGACCTGTCTTTGGCCCTCTGTAATACCACTGTTCTGGTGTGAAGCTTATCATCCTTCTAAACCAAACCATTATTAGGAATTTGTGGCCTCCTGCTGCATCAACTAATGAAGTATGTTTTACCAATGGCTGAGGTCAACAGTTGAATCTTTTTAGATTATGGCTGACCATTTTAAGCAACTCCCATTTCTCTGAGCTATTGTACAATAGTTGACTATTTTAAAAATGTAATTTGTCAGTGGTGGTGATTTAGCTCTGATCCCTTTTTTTTGTGGTGGAAGTAAGTGGTGGTGTTGGAGTGGACTGCTGTATAACGTGTCCATTTGGTGTTAAATCCCATTTAAATGCAAAATGGAGAAATATTATTAGTGTTAATTTGAATCACCACTGCTGCCACAAAGTGTGAACAGACTATGCGTCACAAGCATAGACTGTACAGGTGTACCTAATTAATATTTCTTTTTAGTATTCTGTTTTCCATTCTGTCAGCACAGCAAGCCACTACTTTGACAAGAACACAGTGGATAAATCAATGTTAATAGCTTTACAAAATGCATGCAGATTGACCAATTGTTTTTAAAGTAAAGTTCTACATTTTCTTTCATTTCATTCTGATTTGCCTCACTCACAGGCTTAATATAAGAAGACGGGAACTGTCCCTTTAACTGTGTGCATTTTTTATGAAGTTAAGGGCATTGGTTGCTCATTAGGGTTAGCTTTGCTCCAGCGCTGGTAGATTCCGGGAACATGTAGCCTGCCTCTGCTGCTAGCAAGAAGATAAACTAAACTAATTAACGCTCCTGTGTGCTTGTTGTTGTGCCTGTCGTTTATTTACCACGTTATGTTGTGCTCCTTATTTTTGGCACGTTTTCATTTTAGAATTGAACAGCCTACATGCCTCTAGGAAACCGCAGATGGGTTGTCAGTATGTAGGCCAAACAATACGTTGGTAATTATACGTAGCAGAAAAGAGATTGCTGCGAAGATCCAGAACTGTATATCGATTTGAACCAGAATATGTTATGACACGATCTCTTTTTGTATTGTCCTCTTCACCTGATCTGTCGAGCCTTCCCATCGATAGCAGCACCAGGTCCCTCTCATTTTCTCTCCACAACTAGGTTGACAAGCCCCACACCGACACTGTCAGTTGTGGCTCTCCC
Organism: Ammodytes marinus; assembly: GCF_949987685.1. NCBI lineage: Eukaryota > Metazoa > Chordata > Actinopteri > Uranoscopiformes > Ammodytidae > Ammodytes > Ammodytes marinus. Next base: position 12,905,959 of record NC_137217.1, on the reverse strand, counting down.
CTCACCAGCCTCTCTCCTCTCCCGCTCAACTTCCAAAACATGTAGTTTCTCCTCAGTGTTCTGCTTCAAATCGATATGGTTCTGGATCTTTGCAGCAATCTCTCTTCTGCTCCTTATTATCCGTCTTGTTGACATACTGAGAAGCCCATCTGCGGTAGTTTGCCATGCGCGCTGCTCCGTTTCCTACCGGTGTGCAGAGCCATGTAAATATGCCGGTATGTATTTGGTTCTAAAATTACACAACGTGCCAAAAATAACATGTACAACATAGCGTGATAAATAAACGGGTCACAACAAGCACACGGGATGTTTTTATTATCTACCAGTACTTGAGCTAAGGGAACCCGACGTATGCCCCTAACTTCATCAAAAATGCACACACAGTTAAAGGGACTGTCGCCCTATATTGAGCCAGTGAGTGTGGCAAATCCCTATACATTTAAAATATTGAAGGTTACATGTTACTGATCACAGCTGGGTTTGTCTTGTGCCAGCGAATCCCTTCTACTGCCCTGCACATATTCAATATGAAAATAAATGTGAAATTATACAATACATTTCCTACATCAGGAGTCTTCATCAAGTTTATATTTACCAATCGCATATTCTCCATTGTTTGTCTTTATGTAACCTTGGATTTTTACACCATATAAAAAGTTTGTATATATTTCTGTTCACCAGGCCTGCAGTGGGCGCTGTGTAAATAAATGTTGTCCTAGACCTGGAGACAATTTTGTGACTGGCAGTTTACTGCACTTTACGTATCCTGTTTGAGCAGAGTATTGACAGCCCGATGGAATCATCATTCATGTCACTTGCCGTCCAAGTAATTAGTGGATCGTTTTCCTTTGCTGGAAAAATTATAGTGTACTTGTAAACTTTTTAATAACTTATTTTTCAAGTTGTCATAAGTGAGGGCCTTTTCTTTTAGAAATATCTTTAAAAAAAACACATACACAAATCAGGCAGAACTAGCACTGACATTTGTTTGATATGTGTACAATGACCAAAAGACATTCAGGAGTGCAGTAATACTGCTAAACCAAGTGTCCAAACTTCTAACACACAAAAGTCAAGCTAGTTGACACACACAACTATTGACTTGATAAAGATTACGATGATGTGTTTTGATTGAAAACAGGCCTGTATTAATTTGTCTTTTGACTCCGCAGGTGGAGATATTTGGCAGCTTCAGCACAGGACTTTATCTTCCAACAAGGTAATATATGTGCGTCTGTCTTGTGCAGTTTCTCTTTGAAAAGTCATTAACACGCTAGTAAGGAAGTGGGAGCACTGTTTTGATTAGGGTATCTTTTTGTCTGTCAGTTTCATTCATATGATCCAATGCAGTTTAGCTGTTTTCTGTCATGGGGTTTGTGTATACAGTATGTTTCTCTGGGTTTTAGAGCTGAGCAATACTGAGAGAAAACTGCCATTTGAACCTATTTGTTGCAAAATGACAACCGTGGAGTGGGAAAATAAGACTGCCGTTTAATGCCAAGATCGTTTCATCTAATGTTGGCTAATTAGTTTGTCCTGAACTCCACAATTAACGTTAATTATGAATTACAACAAGGTCTTTAAGATGAACACAAAGGTAACTCATTTCCTGAAATTACTTCTTCATATAATAATTCATCATGTGTTTTTTTTTTTTTAAATAATTGTACAGTTTTTTAAAAAGATTGTGCATTGAGATAATGTTCGAGAACATTTTGTTCAGTTGGATATAGACGGCATTCTTATTTTAACTTTACAATAAGTACTTTTGAGCATTTGGTTACAATGTGGATCTTGTTGTTCCTCCAGAAAAAGTCTTAAACTGGCAAATTGTGCTTGCATAACCTTCTCCCCCACATCTCTGAACCAGTGACATGGGGTCTGAAGAAAACAAAACAATATTACACACTTTTTCCAAAAGCCTAAATTAGTAAAACCAGGCCCTACTATTGTTTTGTTGTGACATGCACGTCACTGGGCTCTCTGTGTGGACACAACCGATATAATGTACGTGGTACTTTGTGCTATTGTTCTTAGTGACATAGACCTGGTGGTGTTTGGAAATTGGGACCATCCCCCACTGCAGGAACTGGAACAAGCCCTGAAGAAACACAACGTGGCTGGACCGTATCCCATCAAGGTTCTCGACAAAGCTACAGTAAGTGGACAGGATCCGAGTGTCTCATGGCTCTGGTGTCTAACGATTAGTTTTAGCTTTTAACCAATGATATTACAAAAAAGGGGCCAGTTTACTCGGTATGAAACATTGATTCTTTGACCTCTCCCCAGGTGCCGATCATCAAGCTCACTGACCATGAAACTGAGGTGAAGGTGGACATCAGCTTCAATGTAGAGACTGCCGTTAAAGCAGCGCAGTTCATCAAAAGCTATCTGAAGGCAAGTCTGTCACATTTTTAACCCAGTGGTGGCCTTTCCTAGGCTCTTAGTTTCTCATGTCCGTCTGTCTCGTGTCTTGTAGAAGTACACCGTTCTGCCTCCACTCATCTTTGTCCTGAAGCAGTTCCTGCTGCAGAGGGATCTGAATGAAGTCTTCACTGGGGGCATCAGCTCTTACAGCCTTATCTTAATGGCCATCAGCTTTCTGCAGGTACACACATGTTTGCATGCTTGGTCTACAATGAATGCATTCTTGTCTGTTAAAAAAAAGATGCAAGTGTATCAGTGCACAAGATAAGCAGGCAGTGTGCATACGTTTTATAATGCAAGTTTTTTGAAATTTCTATGTAGGCGCAAGTTATTTCTACAGTATAGTGATTTTTGTGCTGGTCTTAATGTCTTTTTTTTTGTAAAGATGTATGCAAACTGGTTGGATTTGATCACAATTTGTAAGTTATTACATTTCTTTGCTCTTCAGTTACACCCTCGTATCGACACACGACGTACCAACATCAACCTGGGTATCCTGCTGATCGAGTTCTTTGAGCTGTACGGCCGCAATTTCAACTACATGAAGACCGGCATCAGGGTGAAGAATGGAGGGGCCTACCTGTCCAAGGAAGAGATGCTCAAAGCCATGGGGAATGGAAACAGGCCGTCCATGCTCTGCATAGAAGACCCAATACAGCCAGGTGAGACTGGGCTCTGAACAAGGGATTTTGAATTGGACTCTCTGTGTGGTTTTGATTTTAGCTGTGGATGGATGTACTTGGCTCTTTTCAAAGGTCTCACAGAAGGGTCTTTTGTTTACATTTGCAGAGCCTGAACTTGGTTTACGAACATTTTCTCCACATGTTGTTCTTTAGTATTGAAAAAATCTATCGTAAATCAAAAAAAGATGAAGAAGGCACTAGTGCATCTTTTTAATGTCTACATGGCTAGTACTGGTACATTCCTCTAGAGTTGTATACACAAGTTGAAGTAGACATGTCGTATTGTATTCTCCATATTCCATTTAACAAGTTTGCCATCTTCACAGGAAACGACGTGGGTAGGAGTTCATACGGAGTCCTGCAAGTCAAGCAGGTGTTTGACTTTGCCTACATGGTGCTAAGTCACGGCGTGTCTCCTTTAGCGCGCGCTTACCCCAACAAGGAGTACGACAGGTTGGCTTCTTCATTAACTTGCAATGTTTTTATAAGATTCAAAACCCAAACTGGCTTTGAGTTTGTCCTGATAGCATTATGGAATATACCTGTCTTTGTGTTGCAGTACTTTAGGGCGCATCATCAAAGTCTGCCCAGAGGTGTTGGCCTACAGGGACTGGACAATCAAAAAGTGTAAAGCCAAGCAGTATGCCAAGCTGGAGAACCAAGGTAACTTTGTTACAAACTCTGAAAAAACTAATTTTAGACTGGAGTTATATTTTGTGATCGCTCGTCAAAGTGACACAATTTTGACCCTTTTGTAAGAGTCCCAATATGTGATGTCATTGTCAAATGAGTTCAAACCCTATTTTCTTCTTCTTTTTTTAACGGTATGGTTCTGTTTGGTCCTAGATGTGGAGAGCTGTGAGCAGGATCTTGCCAGGCTGATGCTGGGTACCATGGACGAGCAGAGAGACTCTTCCTCCCCCCTCAGTGCCGACTCCCCCTCACCTTCTCCAGTCTTCCTCCCCAGCCCACAGCACCATTCATCGTCCTCCTCTGCATGCTCCATCTCTTCCTCCTCCTCGGGAAGTGACATAGTAAGGCCAAAGCACATTCATCTATTCAACAATTCACTATATCTGTGGATTATTGTCTTTTTCCTCCTGTCCGTGCAACCGAGTTAAACTTGATGTCCTTGGCTTTTTCCAGGAGTCTGATTCTCCTCCGAGCAGTAATGCTGCGATCCAACTTCACCCTCTTACTCTGGCTTCGGTCCATTCATTAATGGCCCATCCAGCAGGCTTTATCCACAGCACGCCTCAGGTCTGTTTATTGAATTAATTCCCTTTTTTACTGGTTGTCAGAAAACGTACACATGTATTAACAATTTCTCAATTCAGGCAGTGCACCCCCCCCCCCCCAAACAGTATATTAAATAAATAAATACATTTAAAATTTCTATTGTCCCATCCGCCCGAGCCCTTTGCCAACCTAACTTTGTAGTACCTTCACCTGTGATTAGAACACCCCCTGATACCCCTGAAGCTAATTGGTGGTCTCTAAAACAGACCTTTTCAGAGGAAGGGCTAAAAAGAGGAGATTCTACAGTGGCACTGTGAGAAATTATAAAAGTTTTTTTTGGACACTAGACCACCAACTGTTTCTATTAGAAACCCAAATTACAATTTTGAACCTGAAAATGAGCACTACAATAGATGTGACTGTGAGTTCGAGCTCCGAGTTAAACATTCTGTGCCACCAATGCAAAAAGGGTTGACCGTGGCACACTTCTCAAATGCATTTGCTGCTTCTCTTTTTGTTCGTCATTTAGGTCCAGATGTCCCTTCCAGAAAACCTAACCATCCCCCCGCTCTCCGAATGCCATTTCTACCACGACAACCCACCTTCAATCAGCGTTGTGCACCGCCACATGGCACAAGTTGCACAAGTCTCCCAGCACACCAACTCCATGAGCCCTCTCCCCAGCCCCCTCCACCAGCTCCACCACCATCCTCAGGCAGGAGGGCAGCAGAGCCACGCCTACCCCGTCAGATCCAATTCCCACGGCTCACTGGAGCTGCACAAAGTTGTCTTTAAGCACAACCAAGGTGGCCTCCAAGGTCAAAGTCCCTCACAAGATGACTTTAGTCCCCAGCGGTGCTTTGTTGCCCAGGCTCAAAGCACGGCACCAGGGTTCAGGAACCAGCAGCAGCAGTACAACCGGAACACCTGGCGGCGCAGGAAGAGGGACAATCTTCCTGCTCCTAACCAAAGCTGATGAGACTGAAGCTCTGTCAGAGACCGGACTGGCACTGCTTTTTGGCCTCACTTAGCCCCGTCATGATTCTTGATGTTGAGAAGCAGTGATGGAGCCGTGACACCCCTGTTTTTTTTTGTTTTTTTACACACCGACACCAGTCAATTGGAAGTCATCTCCAAAGGTGTTGAATGGTCGATGTCTTCAAACTCTTAATTGATGCCACAAAGCCTGTAGCCTGTATCAGTCTGATAGTCAGAAGCCCTTTCTCTAAATGTGATGCACACCAGCACAGATGTATGGATGAGGAATTACTGTAAACCACCCCCCCTGGCTGGAAAGTTGAAGAGTTTGCAAGCAAGTGTTTAGTTTCCATGCCACTTTCACATCTTCCAACACAACATCATGTGCCATAACACTGAACTGGTTTATCAAACCTGGTCCGTCTTGATGTTTTGACTCTTATTGGGCCGTTCTGATCAGGTTTCGGGCTCATTCTGAATGCAACTCCCCAGTGGCTACGCTCTTAACTCAGAGCTCTGACAGCTTGGACTATCACCTACCAATTGTACTCTGGACTGAAGCGAAGCACTACCTTTCTACCTATGCAGCGCAACGCTGACTTAATGTTTTTGGTGTGATGGCACAAAACGGACCTTTTCTCAAGTGCTTAAACTGTGATGACTTGTTTGAATGTACCAAGTGTTTCCTTTTTCTGTGTTGGTCATTATCTTTGGTTCTTTTGTTTTCGTCACAAATGGACTTTTTTTTTTGTTCACATTGGCACTATTATGTTTTGTCTTTGTATCGTAAACAGTACCACCTTATTTTATCTTTGTTGCGTTTATGTGCAATATTGACTTGCTTTTATTTAATTTATTTCACATTTTATTTTTATTTTAGGGGGTTACCCTACTGTAAGCTTTTTTTATTTTAATTTCTAGACTACATGGATCTGTGCAATAGATGGATTTAAGGGCCTTGAAGGAATGTGTGTATGTAAGTTGTGTGTGTGTGTGTGTGTGTGTGTGTGGGCGTGTGTGTGTGTGGGCGTGTCTGTGAGGGGCTTTCCAGTGGAAGGGGGAGCTATGATATTGCAACATGAGAAATGTGCCAAAAATGCCATGACCCGAACATTTTACTCATGTTTTGTTTACCACTTACATTATGATCACTTGAAGTTTGGCCAGCTGTCTGTCCAAATGTCTTTCACATAGTTCTCATTTGAAACATAAAGCTCTATTCAATAGTTTGACTTTTGATCGGATCCACTTCCTCGTGGTAGGCTGCAAGCTATGCTGGGGAAATGCATCTTTCAGCAGTGTTTACTCATGTCATTTCAAAACGAGTTGGTGCTACTTATTACCAGCAAAGTGCTTGTGTTTTGCCTTATATCTTCCTTGATTCTGTTAAAGCAACAGGTTGACTGCCTTTCTTAAATGACCAAATTTGCCCCTTTTCCTGTACGTAGCCAGCTTTTTGCCTATTTGTTTCTCTACGCACTGCCAGGTTTACTTGGCTTTTATTTTCACATGCAGCTTGTAGGTGTATACTCTGGTGCCCTACTGCACTTGATGAATGTTAGCATTAACATTGTCACTTTTGTTTGTTTGTTGTTTTACTCAAATGTGACAAATACAAACTGGTTGTACAAGAGATTTTCCACTTCCATATTTAAAATCAGTCATTCTAAGACAAGGTTTCAAAGCTATATCATTTACGAAGCAATCCATGAGATGACATGAGCTAGGAGATTTGGTTGGAGCCATTAACACAACCAAAATTTGGTGATGTCATAATGTTTCAAGAGCCTTTCATTGGACCACCCTGCATACCAAACTAGTGGGCTCAACACATCGATGGGTTGTTGCATCATATCGCCACGTTTCATTTAAGATGGGTTGTAATGTGTAAATGGTGGACATATAGATGTATAATGACTTTTTTTTTTAAGTACGTTTTTTCTATTTTTTTAATAAACATTTTAAAACTCCATTTCCAGTTTGGTGTGTAAATTATTTTTGTGTTATGTTTACTGTTTTGCTGATCTGTGCATTTTAGCAGAATGGTGATGGGGCGTTTTACCATGGTTAAAGAGGAATGCCAATGCTTAGCATGAAATATGCCATCGTTTAAATGCATTACCAGGGTTTGTTTAGAGGGGACCATTTGGGTTTTGATAATGTGATTTCCAGTTGATGGTCTCCTATTATGTCATTTAAACCACGTCAATAGTTTAATTTAACTTTTTATCCTAAGATAAGAGACCTCAAGTAGTACAACAGCTATTGACATTTCCGAAGCACCTTACTCTAAATTAAATGAATTGTGCTGTACTTGGTACAACCTTTTTATATACAGTCTATGGGTTCAACCCAGTTCAAGACACTTGAGGAGCGCCAGCCCTCATCTGGTGTAATTCTACATGGTCTCTGATGGTGGCACTGGTGGACCATTGCTTGTCTTGGCTGTATCTAATCCATTACCTCTCATGTAGTCAGCAGGGAACAGGGAGGTAGAACGTGACGGAGGAGGGGAAGGCTTCAACAAAATAATTCCCCTGAAGGTTCAGCCATCGGAGTGTAGAGGCTGAAACCATTGTCATTTCATTCCAATTAAAAACCAACGGGAGAAATGTTCTCTCCTAGATGCCTTTTACTCTTTCTTGACTCAAACTAGCTGACTAAGGCACTTTGAAATTAGGTCCTGCTTCCTTGTCGTCATCCACTTTCTTGGATCCGTCTTCATTGATGATTAAATAGTAGTGATACTTTGGCACAGGCTATGCTTTATAATGTTGTTAAAAGATGGCTCTTTGTTTCTCAGCGATGTATTAATAAGATTAGGAAAGGCTGCATTGATCCTGCACACAAAACCTGCACAGCCAAATGCACATGACGCACATTCCTCGCCCTGGGGGACCAGGTCCAGACAACCGCTGTTACTGCTGCCAACAGGTTTCAGGTGTGGAATCCTGTAACACTCTAGTACGTTTGGCAAGGCCACCGGCTTAAGGGGTACACAAGAACAAAAAGGTTGGGAACCACTGATCTATACAATATTTTGTATTTTAGTGTTTGTGTGTGAAAATTCATGTCCATCTGCATGAATGACTCCAATGATTCTTGAGGAGGGAAGAGCAGCAGCTTCTTTCTGAACTCTGCAGCTTATAAAGAGGACACCTCTTTAATACTAAAAGCTTACACCAGTGCTTAGTGCACTACACACCATCAAAGAACTTCTGTTTAAGCAGGCAAATACTAGTGTTCAAAAAAATCATCTACTTTATTGTGTTGTGAAGTATCCCCTCTTGATCTTTTCAACCTAGTTGAGGGAACACATTTTTCAGAACTTGACCCCATGCGAGTAAACCAGGCATACTAAAATAAACAGAGAAATATCTTTCTAAGACCTTTCAATCCTCTCCAATCCCACTGGCAAGGAAAAACTAAAGCTCTCCAAAGGAAAGATCAGTAGATATACCTCCAGGCTAGCTGTGGCTGTCAGTGTCTTGCCAGTAGAACATTTGCATCGCTGCACATTTCAAGTCCCACGCACAGGCCCTCCACAGGGCGATGTGGATCAGTGTGTTGATGAAATGATAGTGTTTGCAAACAACATTATTTAAATGATAGGAGATAATGGCTAAGTCGGAATTGTTGTCAGGAGACTCAGTACATGTCATCGGACTGATAGAAATAGATAAGCATACTTTCCCTGTGCTAAATTACATTTAATTAAAACATACAATTAAGATACAATCAAGAATAAACATGAAATAATTGAATTTCTTCTGCGACTTGAGGGCTGCATATTGTTAAAAAGGATTGCTGAGTCTCTCACATCCCAGAAGTATCATCAGATGAGTATTCCAATGACCAATAGCAGCATTCTATCTTCTCACGTAATACCCAAGTTGACCTGTCTCTATCACAGGAAGAACTCTGTGCTGAGGATATAATAACTAATATTATGCAAATAACCATCTGAACACTGCTGGAAGGTTCATTTTGGGTTATGGTTTGGGTTTCAATATTGACAGAACATTTCCTTTGTATGTCTGCCAATTACCCAACAGTTCCGCCTGCTCCCTTTAAATCTTTGTCATACACAGAGAGAAATGTGATCAAGGGCTCTGCATTAACTACTCACAGGTTCCGTTTGTGCTGCTCTCAGGCAGTATGAAAGGCACACTTCTGCTATTATGCTATTTACAGCACAGGGCCACCTAGAGACATATGATTAGATCACAGTGCTGTGTGTACAAAATGGAGGTGATGATGACAGACGTGCTTTTGCATCAGCAGAATGAAAAGAAAATAATTCATGATATGAAATAAATCAAAGGGAAGCGATGAATTGGATGAAAAAGTCCTTTCCCCACACCGTGTGCTTATATTTCCACACAATCATGTTTTTCCCAATCCATCTTATATTTAGAGAAGCACATTCATGACTCACCTATACTTAGATAATAATTCTAGGCCGTATGCCGCCTCATACGAATATGTATCTCACGCTATGTACATGTCACATATCGTGTCCATCCATCAATGGATAACGCCTACAAGGGTCTTCTCTTCAGAGGGCATGTTGAAACATCATGCTGCATTTTGACACATTAATGGGAAACGTCACTTATAATAGAGATAATTTAATTGGTGTTTTGAATTTGGTCTAATGTGTGGTGTGTGAATGGCATTACTTGTAGGTTAGGTTAATTCCCCTTACACTTTAATAGACGTTTACATCCTACCTGCCATAATGATGTCATTCACACAATGCCAGTGAATTATCAGTGCAACACTGCATTTTAATAGGTAAAGTGTAGTGCATATCAAACATATAGGTCGAGCTAACAAGAGATGGCTATCAAAACTGTGTCTAAAATCAGCGCCCTATATGTGCATCCCTATTTCTTTCACATGGCATTTATAAAAAAAAACTTCTCTCACCTTGATTCCGTCCCCATTCACAGCTCATTCCCCAGTGTGTTCACTTGAGAATGAGATATCCTTTGTGGACTGGCTCAAATAGGCCTCTTCTGTATTCTGCCTGATAAAAGACTTCCATTCAGCCTCTGGTATAAAGATCACTAATGACCCATAGACGACAGTATTCAGGTGCTTCACATAAAAAAGAGAATTCTGTGATTGATGGACCATCTTTTTTGAGCAGCGTGAAGAAACATACTTTGCCTCTAAAGACCCATTCAGCAGTGTAGGCGCAGTCTTTAACTACATCTGTATTTGCAGGTTATTATTTGGAATTTTTTAATATTTCTACCAATGGCTTGGTCTTGGAAAATGAGAATGTCAACAAACATTGCTTGAACAACAACCTAAGCCTGCTAATTGTTGAATGTTGGTCAGCAATTTCCAAGGGGTGCATTCATTTAATTCACAGGATTTTTAGATACATATGTTTAATTGCTTGGCTGAACTGTAAATAAAATATAAAGTGTATTACACTGAGACACAACATTCTCTGCTCTTTATGTGTATTGTTACGAGCGACCCCTTTCACATTTGATTTAATATCAATTTAGAAATATTTAAACAGTTCATTCTTGAAGTTTATGAATCTCATTAACTGATATCATGAAGACAGCGGGAAGACTCTTGTGAAAAAAATATTTAGTGAAGCTTTTGATGTGTTTCTTTACAGACAATAGGCTACTTTGTGTGCTTTTGGATTGGATAATTAACAATAATAAAAATGTATTTCTTCATTCCTCTCCAGAAGACGTTTCTCTTTTCAATGCATTTGATGTTTCCACCATTAATATGCATATGTTGAGCTACTGATAAGGCCAAGATATAACATGCAGGTATGCATTTGTTATCTTGGGTGTGGGCCATTCATTTCAAAGAGTCTTTGTGCACACACATTTCACATCTTTCCTGCAAGCCAGAACAGTCCATCGAGCCTGCATAAACAAATAAATAGCACCAGGTTCAGTCGTGTGAATAAACTTTGAAATATAGATTTTTTTATTCACACGGAATAATTCTTTCCCCCAGGGTGGGGTTCTTTGAAAGCCATATACTTCAAAAGCAGTAAAGCTTTACAAACCCAATTTCTGCCTAAACTTCCTTTTATTGCATCTTACACTATTATTATGACGTTTATAACTCAGCCTGTTCTGTGCCCTGTAGATTTGTAGTATGTTCTTTTAATATTGCATAATCTTAACAGTGCCCTTATAGGTAGACCTCCATAAACAATGCTTCACCTTTCCCATGACCCTTTGGTATCAGGGGGGTTGAATTCAGCTGCTCTAAAGATGAAACATATTTGACATGTATTAAGGCCACAATTTCCCGATGCTACATTCCTGCTGTCTGTGTTGGTCAAATCTTAGTACACTGCTCTCAACTTTGGCTGTTCCAAGTGTTACGTGATCAAGTTAGCAGCGTACTGGCCTTGATCCTTTATCTTGTCGCATCCCTTGCATGTATCACTCATGTGTGTATTTGTATTTGCTTCGACTTAAGTATGCTGTTCTTTGAAACACATTGTATTATTGTTGGAAAGGAAATGTGTCACGTAAATAAATCTTTCACAACCCAGGAGTGAGAAAAAAACACATTCTAGTTATTGGCAGCCTAGCAAGTGCCAAGACACAGTGCACATATCTTTGAATTGGCAGACATGCAAACATCGCCTGGCATCTGTCAAGTGATAACAAATTAAATGTGAATTAAATTGCTGCTCAGCATCAATGATTAGATCAATTAAGCCAACAGATCAGCTTGATATAGACATTTGGCATCAAACAAGTCATGGGGTGACATCAAAATGTATGCAGTAACAAGCTGTAAGTGAGGCCCCCTACCCTTAACACCACAAAAACAAAGGAGATCATAATGGATTTCAGGAGACACAGAGCTGACCCCACTCCTCTCCACATAAATGGTGACTGTGTGGAGAGAGTCTCCACCTTTAAGTTCCTGGGAACTCACATCTCTGAGGACATATCCTGGTCAGCCAACACGAAAGCGGTGGTGAAGAAGGCCCAACAACGACTCCACTTTCTGAGGGTACTCAAGAGGAACAGACTGGAGGAGAAGCTGCTGGTGACTTTCTACCGCTCAACCATTGAGAGTGTGCTGGCCTTCTCCATCACTGTGTGGTATGCTGGCTGCACAGTGGCTGACAGAAAAAGGCTGCAGAGGGTGATAAGGTCAGCTGAAAAGACTATTGGCTCTCCTTTGCCCTCCTTAGATAACATCGCCAGCTCTCGATGCCTCTCAAGAGCAAAGAAGATCATCCGTGACCACCTCCATCCCAGCCACCACCTGCTCAGCCTACTGCCCTCTGGTAGGAGGTACAGGAGCCTGAAGAGCAGAACCAACAGACTGGCTAACAGCTTCTTTCCTTAGGCAATCAGGACCCTTAACTCTCATAAAACATAAAACATTAAACAGACATACACATAGGCTACCTCACTTTCCACAAGTGCAATATGCTTTCTGCCTTTTAGATTTATTTATTATGACATTGCCTGTCCTTGTCTTGTTTCTTTTGTTGTTTCTGTGTCTTGTTTTTATACTGTTTTTAACTTAAATTGCTTGTCTGTTTTTTCTGTGTGTAATGCACTTTCAGTTGGCAATCCCAATTTCGTTGTATGGATGACTGTACAATGACAATAAAGACTATCTTATCTTATATTATCTTATCTTATCTTATCTTATCTTACTTGTCCACTTGCAGTCGTGTCAATTGAGACGAGAGGTTGCTTTGTACAGCCCTTGCTCATCTAAATGCAAAGTTGATGCTTGGATGACATTAAAGACGTCCTGAAATTTTCATTTCATTTAACTTTTATTTATCCTCGAGAGACCAATTGAGGGGTGACCCTCATTTACAATGATGTCGAGTTCAAAGCAAATTCAAAGGAAAAACAACAATACATAAACAATATTCAATGCAAAAACATCAAATACACAACAACAGATGAAGAGAAAAAAAACAATTGAAACATTTACATAGTGGTGAAGAGTGGCAGCAATTAAAATTAAATGGGTGAAAGTACAATATAGTCTAATTAAAACAGTTACAGGTAGAGTTTGGCAGATTTAAGATAGTTTGTTTAAATTGGTTAAAAGATATGAAGGTATTTAGTTTAATTTGTTGCTGTAAGTAATGGAAGCAGTTCTGAGACCATATTTCAGTTTGAGAAGTGGGTGGAATATAGCCCGCAGTATAGGAAATCTGGCGGAGAGTGACAGGTAAATTGACTGTTGGATGATTCATTTCGTCCAGTGAAAAGATCCAGATTTTCCTCAAGTGTCACTGGAAAGGAATTTTTCTTGTCAGCAGTGCTTGACTTTTAATTGCTTAAATTTGATCTCCGCCTCACTAACAGCAAAGCATTAGATTTAAATATAAAATACATATACAGAAGTGCTAATCAAACTACCACCTGTGGATGATAAGAGAGGGCATCCTTTGAGGTAGGGCTGCACAATTAATAAATGTAATCACTATCACGATGATGGCTTTACACAATAGAAATTAACATGATCGATCGATTGAATTGTTTTATTGATATTTTTCTTTCAGGAAATGCACTGAATTTAAGTGAATAAGGAGGACCAATATTATTTTGATGCAATGTACAGAAATATTAGCCAGGAAATCCAGGCCTGCTGCTGGAAAATTAAATTTGCTACACATGTTGGTGGACCATGGACCTAGAAAGAAATCCATTGAAGCTCATTAAATATGTCCAAAAATCCGAAGCAGGTAGCAACCAATCAAATCGTTCTTTCTGATATGGGCGGGCCATAGCCCTATGTATGGGACTCTAGAGCTGCATTCCAATAGTTGCACTTCCCCTCGTTCATTTACCCTCAGCCCTCAGCCCTTGGTATGACGTAACAGCATACGTTGCACGGTGGGAACTTGGAGTGCGGAGGAAGACTGGGCGGGGGAGGAGCAGAGGATTTAAATAGAACCCACTTGCCCTTGTACTCGCAATGGACCGTCAGTTACATAGGTAGTTCTGAATGCAAATAATACAGAATTATAACGTTCTGCTAAGGTAGCCTATATTGCAGAAAGCCATTTCCATAGCATAACAAACATTGAATTTCGACACGGTAACTCAGATTATCAAGATATTGTTACTTACACATGTAAATTGTTTGCTCCGACGTATTTTCTTATTTATGTTAGTTTCAACCAACAACATTTGTTTTAAATAGTCCTCTAATTGGCAGCCATCGGTGTTATAGCAGCAATGTGTAAACTGCAATACATTCACTAGATTGTTCCTATGGAAATAGGATAGGCTAATTGAGGCGTTTTGGAATATATGTATATATATATATTTGTCCTGCAGGTGGCCGCGATGTCCCTAAAAGCATACAGTCTACCGGAAAATAAAAGGAGAAGAAAAAGAAGACGAACAGCAATGCACTGTGGGTGATATCCACCTCGGAGTGACCATGGATGTTCACTCGATCACTCAGCCCTCCGAGGGTCTATATCACGAAGTTCACTTCAGTTTCCAGACAATTGGAACGACACTTAAGATAGCGGTGGGGATTCCCCCGAGGGCAAGTGCCTAGGGAAAGTGAACGAGGGCATGTTGAACGGGTATTGGAACGCAGGGTAGGGCGGACGTAACCGCCGGATGTTCATTGCTCTGATTGGTTGTAGTGCTATCCAATTGCGTTGCAGTGGTATTTGAAATGCATGCGTAGGTGCCGCCCCTTGCAACCTGGTATCACGCCGAGGCGTCTAATAGACACGCATGGACCGGCGTCTAACTCACACGCCTTGCCTGACCAGGGCGTGTGAGTTACACGCGCACCTCCCGCCGTCTAAATGAATGGAGGAATAGTCTAAATGAACGGAGGAATAGCACCAACAGGGGCCGACATGTTCTCCCAGGAATAGCACGACATGTTCTCCCAGCATTTCAATACTATCTAGCTGCAGCCCCCTCGGTGGTTAGGGTTAGGGCAAGGGGACAGGGAGAGGTTATAATATAGATAAAACATTGACGGAAAACCGCGGCCGCCATTTTGACTACGGGCGGCCGCGACAGCGGCCGCCATCTTGACTACGGGAGGTGCGCGTGTAACTCACACGCCCTGGTCAGGCAAGGCGTGTGAGTTAGACGCCGGTCCATGCATGTGTATCTCACGCCTCGGCGTGAGATCGGGTTGCCCCTTGAGTTGGGAAGGTCTATTGATAGTGGCCAGGCCTATATGGGCCAGACCCTCTATCATTCAAGATATGGGTCTGGATTTCCAGGCTACAGGAATATAGCAAAGTGGATCAAACAGGGGCCTGTTTCAGGTAGCTGGTTTTGAGGCAACCCAGAGTTTGTTCGCTCTGAGTTGGTGGAAACTCTGGGTTTTCCGTTTCAGGTAGCAGGTTCAGTGCAACCGAGAGTCAGTTACTGCGGCAACATACGCCGTGGGTCTAACCTGCTGGATAGGTGGTTAGACCTACCCTGAGTTTGTTTTCACTTTACGCTGCAGCTCCGACTGAAGAAAGAGTGTCACTGTCACACGCGTCCCTGTACAGTTTGAAGCAAAATCACTCTATAGAAATCTCCATCGGGATGTTTTTATCATTTCCTGATGATTTTACGTTACGTATCAGTAGCCTTGTTCTCAGCCCTCGGTCCGTTCATATAGGCGGCCACCTTACACATCGTGACATGCTCTACATTCAGATTAATAAACCTATTTGTAGCCTATTGTATGTTTTTTAACGTCTGTGCCACTGAACAGATTTATGTCAGGTGGATTCATGTAACGCTGCGGCTGCACGCGATCGTTGTAGTTCACTTGTGCGATCCTAAAGTCACAGACAAGCCTCGTTAAATAGCCTAATATGAATATAAAAATTATATAATAATTTAAACTGTGATCACTTGAGGAAAATGGATCTGGTAATAAATCAATCAGGCTCTTCAATGGAAACTGTCACCTAATGTGTCTTGACGTTAATGTATTTCACTCCCCATTTAAAAGAAGCGACAGTCTGTTCTGTTTACTGCACAGTAGGCTTTAGGCACTGTCAGTAATGCTGTGCCGCGCCAGCTTTATTACTTTACAGCTGATATGCGTAACTTTTTAAGATAGACTATGGCTTCTCATACGGAAGCGAAATGATTATCTTGACAAAAAATGTTTGCTCTGTTTTTTTCTGAATTGCCGAGGAGATTAGATCAGAGTTATGAGACAATATCCCGTTAATTCTTCTCCATAGGCTACCATAAGCTCATTCGTTAATATTTCTAACTCTAGTGGGAGGAGCGGAGATTTCTTTTTTTCTTTTTTGAGAAGTGGAGAAGTGGGAGGATCAATCATTTGTTTCTTCTGTTTCCATGGTGAATCATGTTATCAGCGATCCATTGACGATGGCTTTTATGCACACGCTCCACCCAGAGTGAACACGCTCAGAGTTGATTAACCCAACGCTGATCCACTGTTCTGAAACCGAAAACCCAGAGTTGCTTATCAACCCTGCGCTCTGAGTTTACCAACTCAGAGCGCAGGGTTAAACCCAGAGTATGTAAAACCAGCTACCTGAAACAGGCCCCAGATGTCTAAACAGTGTTATGTTTATCGTATACATTTATTTATGAGTCACTAAAATCAATAAATAATTGTAATCTCAATATTGATGAAAATAATCGTGATAACCAATTTGACCATAATCATGCAGCGCTACTTTGATTGGAGAGGATAGCAGGGAAGAAGTCATTAGGACTTTCTGCATCAGCTGGAATAAAGCCTTGCATCTATGCATCAATATTATTGTACAAAAGCTGCAATTTTCTAGAAAGTCTGTGAGTGTGGGATAAGTGAAAAAATTATATGTATGTTCCATTACTCTCCATACTTTTCTGGATCTGAACAACAGTGATTAAGGATATTGTTATACATTTGCTAATTACTATTAAAGACACAGTGATTTTTAGTATTCTGCTTCTGGCTTTTGAAATATATGCCTTTAAAAAAAACAGATACAGCTGAAAACAGAAATACATTCACACAAATGATGAAAAGAGTTCTTACTCAGTTTTGACTCATCTTAAATGTTATAATTTGATTCAAGTATGGATGCATGGAAAAGTCCACGAAGAGTTGACTGTGGTCTGGTCTACTAACTAAACTCAACTTGTCTCCCCACTTCACTTCCTGTTTAAGGACATTATGAAGGCTGAAGGCTTTTTATTAACACCGTCTTAACACATCTCACTGTCCTGTCTATCATAATATTAACCTGCCTTGTTGTGTGCTGTATTTTAGGATATGTCCAGCTGCGTGTGTCAGCTTTCCGTCACACTCTCTATGAATGTGCCTTTCATTTCCTTTCTTTTCCGTTATGACATTCAGGGCTACACTGCACTGTAACTACACAATACCTTTCATGCCTCCGTGCACTGCATTATTTCTCTGGCTATTTAAAATTAATTAATTCTTATTTTTTTATTATGAATTAATCAAATCCATTTAAATATTTATGTTAATTCAGTCATTTATTTTTAAGTTGCATTGATGGATTGTTATACCTTATGCAGTGCATATCTTGCCTTACATTTAAAGACACTAAATAAATGAACTTGCTTTGCATGCCCACTGTGTTTTCATTGATCTGCTGTCGTCCTCTGCCTACAAACAATCGTGTGCTATGAAGAGTCAATTTGACCACATTAGACTCAATATTATTAGGCTGTGGTTGATATTCCTGATAGGCACTTCCAGTCCTTACATTTTAATTACCACGTTGTTTGCTTACCAACTTTAGTATGTTTGTATTCCAAGTCATGGTAGCATAGTGCATGTTGCCTACTGATTCCATAGTTCTATTTAATATTCTAGTATATTTGCTTCTATATATTTCAGTTGACTTGCCTCAGGT
Organism: Ammodytes marinus; assembly: GCF_949987685.1. NCBI lineage: Eukaryota > Metazoa > Chordata > Actinopteri > Uranoscopiformes > Ammodytidae > Ammodytes > Ammodytes marinus. The sequence goes on along the minus strand of NC_137217.1, from coordinate 12,887,761 downwards.
ATGCCATCAAACCTCAGCTCCTAATCTGATGAAACATTCATGTGTACAACATTTCATGTCTGTACCCTTAGCTGGAAATGGGCAACACTGGGCAACATCTGTGGCATTGCTATGATGGGCTGAGCATCGCTTTATAGACCTCTTCTGAGGCAGTCGTACAGAGTGCTGATAAGAATGAAGGCTGGCACAAAGAGATGCGAGCCCTACAGCTGAACAGAGCAGAGGTCACCAGCTCATTTTTGTCATTCAAGTGTATTCTCCATGCAGAGGACTTCTAGACAATGAAGCTCAGAGGCTTAGCAGGACTGTACCAAGTGTTTGCTCCTCTGTGGGTTTGGATCTAGTTAATTTGTCGTTTTGGAGGTCACTCTTTCCTAATGAAGAAATGTAGTGATGGAGTTTCAAAAATATCCTCTTTCAATGTTGTTTTCCACAATATTTAGGTTAGAAAGAGGCACTAGACAAGGATGCCCGTTATCCCCCTCCTTATTTGCGTTGGCCATTGAACCCTTGGCTCAGAAAATTAGACAAACAGAAGAAGTGAGTGGTATTAGGGTAGATAAACAAAAATATAAACTGAGTCTATTTGCTGATGATTTATTGTTATATTTAACTAATATTAAAACATCTCTTCCAAAGGTAATGAAGATCATAGACGAATTTTCTAAAATATATCTGGTTATAAAATGAATATTGAAAAAACTGAACTGATGCAAATTAATAAAGGAATTTGCATCCCAGAAGATTTAAAGAACCTTCAGTGGAAAAAAAAGTTAAAGTACTTAGGTTGCATCATAAGCCCTGAAAAAACACAATTATACAAAGATAACTTTATCTCTCTAATAAATGAATTAAAAATCAGTATTAAGAAATGGTCAGACCTGCCCATAAATATAATTGGAAGGATAAATCTTTTTAAAATGATGTGGTTACCAAAATTTCTCTTTATCTTCCAAAAAAATTCTTCACACAACTAATCTCTTTACTCACCTCGTTTGTCTGGTCCAATAAAGCACATCGACTGAGTAGAACTCTTCTTCAAAATGTAAGAACAGAAGGTGGTCTTAAACTTCCAAATTTAGAACTGTACTTCTATGCATCACAGATGTTTTACATAGATCGGATAATCAATAATACAGCTGAAGAACCCTGGATTGATATAGAAAGTAACCATTTAAAACCCCAAAACCTGTTCACAGCTTTGTTTACAAAACACAATATAAAAGTATCAAACTTTGTTACAAATAGCACTTTAAAATCATGGAACAAAATTGGAAAAATACTTGGAGCGCAGATTAGTATCCCTAGGAACACAGAACTTTGGAATAATCCATCAATTAAAATCCAGAATGAAGAGCTCAATTGGAGTACTTGGAGTACAAGGGGAATTAATCAATTGTCAGATCTAATTTCGCACAATAGGGTTCAACCATTCACAGAGCTTCAGAATAAATTCAAACTGTCAAACCAAGAATCGTTTAGATATTTACAGTTAAAAAACTGGATAATGGAAAACTTTAATTTACAATATGATTTGGTTCAAGGACCATTTGAGGAGGTTATGTTTAAAAAAGGAAAGAAGAAACAGTTAATTGGTAGCATATATAATATTCTTTTGAAGGAAGAATCTAAACACTACTCAATGCATAAGCTCTATGAAAAATGGAATAAAGATCTCCAATTCAAAGAAGCCAATATAAAATGGAAGAAATGCTTGTATCTTACAAATAAAATTACCACAAATGAAAATCTCAGGTTAATACAATATAAACTGATGACAAGAATATATTATACTAGAGATAAATTACATAAGTTTTATGCTGACTCCTCTGACCAGTGTGTGAAGTGTGGCTCTCAAGACTCCCTCATACACGCCTTTTGGCATTGTATGAAAGTGAACAAAGGTTGGAATGAAATCCAAGAATGGATATCAACTATTTGTAAAACAAAAATGCAGTTCTCAGCTCAGCTGTGCATTTTTCAGAACCCCGAGGGTGTAAGGTACCCTATGGGATGGCAAATTATGTTTTCTTCCCTTGTTTACAAGAAACTAATTTTAAAATACTGGAAAGATGCAGAGGCCCCTACATTAAAGAACTGGAAAGAACTTATGAAATATTATCTGACCATAGAAAATACATTATCCGAAGACAACAACAAAACAAATCAATTTAATGAAATATGGAAACGCATTTATGAGGCACTATGAGTAATAAAGCTTGTAGCATTGCTGAGAAGGGAGGGGGGAACTACGGTGGAGATCACAGGACATGGATTTTTCTTTTTGTGTGTCTTTAAATGTTACGTGTGTGTGTGTGTGTGTGTGTGTGTGTGTGTGTGTGTGTGTGTGTGTGTGTGTGATCATGCAATAATGAACAACATACACATTTGTCCTTTTTCTTATTTTTACCTTTTTCTTATTTTTATTTTTTTCTCTCTTTTCTTAGTTTGTATGTATTGTCTGGTGTTGCTTGTTTGATTATTGTTACAAAAAAAACAAAATAAAAAGAATTATACAAAAAAAAATGTTGTTTTCCACTGACTGTCACATCACAGCAAATACATGATGGTGCTTTAAACTGAAAAAAGTCATGTCAGAAAACTCTGTTGCCATAGTGCTGCAACAGTCCTCATTGTCTTTTCCTTTCATTGTGCAATACAATACAACATCTGTCACATTTCTGGGAAATGTGAGAATTGGAAAATAGTGGCAGGCAATTTATTGCCTTGTCTGTGAGACTTGGCCACAGCAGGTGGTGTGTAGATCATGGTCACATTTTAATGTCATACTTTCTGAAGCCCCTTGAATCAATATCTTATCCCAAACTGGACCAAAAGAATCATTGGTTCACATTTTCATGTTGGTTTATGCTCATTGCTCTCATCCACCTCCTTTCTAGCAACAACTGGCTGCTGTTTCCAACAAAAACGCCTCGATAGACCTGCCGTATGCTAGGCTACATGCCCAGCAATGAGCAAAATATTTTGTTGAAGATATATATATGGCATTTTTGCCTTTAATTGATAGATGTATAGCTATAGAAGTGTACACGACTTGTGGGGTGAGAGAGGGGAAAGACATGCAACGAAGGTCGCCAACTGGAATCAAACCAGCAACTTTGCTGTCTGATGGCATGCGCGCAGTAGGATAATCCACACGGTTTCCCTGGCGCTCAATTACCAAGCAGTAGATCGTGATTTGGCAACTAGCTAGCTAGTGAACATAATGGAACATTTAGCAGCAAATGGTTAAAGGTGAAGTTAGCGATTTATATAGGCTATGTTATAAGTGTTAAATCGCTCTTTACTCATACGGTGATCACTTATAGTGTGCGTGTTTCATAAAGCCAATCTCTCTGTCACCCGCTCTGCATGTAATCGGCAAATAAACTTTTCGGGGATCCCACTACTGATAACCAATCAGAAGAGAGGACGCTACAAACCGGCACCCGTCTCACTGATGGTGCACGTGCAGAGCGACAGATGGGTGAATATGTATGCGCCTACAATGGCGGAGCAGGTAAAAATCCTTCCCAATGTCTGTTTTGATGGTTTTTATCATGTTTTATCACACTTACAGATCTGAGATGGTGCTAGATAACTCGCATCTTGAAGACCGCAGTGCATTAATGTGGTGACGTGGGGACGAGGGAGGGGACTGCTAACTGCAGTCACTGACAGGAAGTTAGCTAATCTGACCATTCTGCTTACTGAACCTTTAAGATATTTTTCTTTGGTGTCAATTCTGACCAAAAGATATGAATAAAAGTTGAGTGAATATTGGACATGCATTTGCTACATGGCTAAAACACAATTTCATAAATACTAAGTTGCTCACTACCTGTTGGATGTGTTGATGGGTAGGCTATCTTTTTGGTAAGTATGGGAAGGATACTGTCTTTTTTTAAGGAAGACGTGAGGAATATTAATGATCATATACAGTTTATTTTGTCACCTTCAATTAGTCCTGCTAAATGATGACGAAAATCGTTATAAAAGTTGTTACATTACGTTGAATCGTTTGTGCAGATTGTGGAACATTTTGCTAATGGAAGACTACTGATGTAGAAACTGATTTACAATTTAAATATGGCTACATGTTTTTTCAGGCAAGGCCAGGATGCAAGTGCAAGCAGCGTACAGACACAGATGTTTAATTTATATTTTACTGCTTTTATTATCCATTGTCTCCAGTCAATATGAACATTTAAAGGCAGATTATGTTCTGTACAATTAACTGCTCAATTAAATGCACCATAGCCTTCCTAAAATGTAGCCTTTTGTGCATTTAACGTGCCCAAACAATAATTTGAAAATATTGATATAATGGTCTATCTTTATAGTCTATTTCTACACTAAACAACACTCGGATTCGACATTTCTGGACTTTGCAGTGGACTCAAAATTATGCATTTACTGTATGTGAGCTTAAGGCTACTTGAGAAGATTTATTCTGCTATATTAGAAGGCCCAAGCTGGACATTTTTTAACTTGGGTTAGCACTAACATAACACTTTTATGTTATTCCTCTTATCAGTATTTTAGTTTTCAAAAAAGGCCACATACAGTCATATGAAAAAGTTTGGGAACCCCTCTCAGACGGCATTATAATTGACTCTGCTTTCACAAAAAAAAATATAAAAGTGGTATGTCTTTAATTTACCAGGAACAGCTAAGTAGGGGAGAACGGGGTAAGTAGGCACACTTTTTACTCTAGTGAGAATTGCTCATCACCAAAACATCTGTCAATAATCATTCCTACATTAAATTGAAGCTTAAGGTGTTGGCTAGAAATGTGTGTCTCTCTTTTTTTCCAACTTATTGTAATGAAGAAGTAATTTACCATCAAAGACACTCTGACACATTGTGACAACCAACCCCATCAAGGGGTCGGTTGTCACACACTATGGGGTTGTTTGTCACAATGTTATCTTAATGGGAAAAATCTTAAAAAGAAGGCAAGGAGGCAGAACCAAATTTTAATGTTTAATTGCATTGTCAAGTTGACAAATAGGCCTACATAACTTACTGTAGCCTTGGCAGCTGGTCTAGTTTGGGATGCACTGGGTTGTTTTGATTTTGTTGCCCTTTTTTCTTTTGCTTGCTAGCTGCCTTTTCCTGCTCTATTCTTTCCTTCTCTGGGGTGTCAGTGAGGATACAGCTTAACAATTTATTTCGTTATTGGGTTCCTTTTCTGGCTGCAGCCTTGAGATAACATGTGACAACCAACCCCCCAAAAAATTTGACGACCAACCCCAACTTGAATTTCTTGCTAGCATCAAGGCCAACAACCATCTGACAACTAATTATCTTGCTAACCACAATCTAACCTATAGTTTACCCTTCACACTTTCTGAGGGTAACAAGTGTTTTGTTATAAACCCATTGTGTAAAAGCCTAGAAGAAAAATACTGAGAAGCAAAATATTTTGAATTTGACATGAAAAACACAAAACATCCTCTCACCTGAAATGCAGCTGTCTTCCTCCAAGGAAGTCTATGTATGTGACCTCTGATCCCAATTCTGGACCTTTTTTATATCAACATTTCAGAGCTAGCGCGCTCTGGCGGCGAGATATAACGAATGTGACATCCAACCCATGTGACAAATTACCCCGTTCTCCCCTACTGGGATGTTTTCCAAACAAAGATTTTTTGAAAAGCAGTATTTGGTTGTATGAAATAAAATAAAATGTGAAAAACTGGCTGTGCAAAAATATAGGAACCCTTGTGGTTTTGTTGATTTTAATGCCTGTAACAGCATGTAAAACTGATGACTTTAAACACAAAGTTGGTTGGATTATGTTGTTAAGCCTTGAACCTCATATAAATGTCTGTTTAATCATGAGAAAATGTATTGTAGGTGCCTAAATGCAAGTTGCACTTCTCTTTGACTCTCTGCTGAAGTGAGACAGAATGGGATCATCAAAACAGCTCCCAAAAGATCTGAAAAACAAAGATTGTTCATTGTCATGGTGTAGGGGAAGGCTACAAGAAGCTTTCCCAAAGGTTTCAATTGTCAATTTCGACTGTAGGGAACGTTGTCAGGAAATGGAAGGACACAGGCATAGTGGCAGTTAAACCCAGGCATGGCAGACCAAGAAAAAAACAGGAGCGGCATAGGTGGAGGATTGTGAGAATGGTTGCACACAACCCACAGATCACCTCCAAAGACCTACAAGAACATCTGGCTGCAGATTGTGTATCTGTACATTGTTCAACAATTCAGCGCAATTTGCACCAAAACATCTGCTTTTTATAAAGACCAAATAACTTAATTTTTGTCTCATCAGTCCAAAGCATTTTCTTCCAATATGAAGCTGGCTTGTCTAAATGAGCTTTTGCATACTCCATGCAACTGTATCTGTGGTGTGGGCGCAGAAAGGGCTTCCTACAGATGTTTTGGTGCAAATTGCACTGAATTGTAGAACCATGTACAGATACAAAATCTGCAGCCAGATGTTCTTGCAGGTCTTTGAAGGTGATCTTTGGGTTGTGTGCAACCATTCTCACAATCCGCCGCATATGCCGCTCTTGTACTTTTCTTGGTCTGCTAGACCTGGGTTTAACTGCAACTGTGCCTGTGTCCTTCCATTCCCTGACAACGTTCCTTACAGTAGAAATTGACCATTTAAACCTTTGGGAAAGCTTCTTGTAGCCTTCCCCTAAACCATGACAATGAATAATCTTTGTTTTCAAGATCTTTTGGGAGCTGTTTTGATGATCGCATTCTGTCTCACTTCTGCAGAGAGTCAAAGAGAAGTGCAACTTGCATTTAGGCACCTAAAATACCTTTTATCATGATTAAACAGACCTTTATATGAGGTTCAAGGCTTAACAACATAATCCAACCAATTTTGTGTTTAAAGTCCTCAGTTTTACATGCTGTTACATGCATTAAAATCAGCAAGACCACAAGGGTTCCCATATTTTTGCACAGCCAGTTTTTCACATTTTATTTAATTTCATAAAACTAAATACTGCTTTTCAAAAAATCTTTGTTTGGAAAACATCCCAGTACTTAGCTGTTCCTGGTAAATGAAAGACATACCACTTTTATCTTTTTTGTGTGAAAGCAGAGTCAATTATAATGCCGGCTGAGAGGGGTTCCCAAACTTTTTCATATGACTGTACATTGACATTTCGGGTGGTGAATTTGCTGCTTTCACTGAGTGTATGTATGAAGTGCCTTACATACTACCTTTAGAAAAGGTATTATTGACCTATGAGTCTGATTGGCCTTTATTTATTTGATTTCTATCCTGATGTCCTTTCCCCGTTCCCAGAGATTACTTCCTAACGCATTGACTTTGCCTAGAACACCTGACATTTGATGTCCTGCACCATTTGACACGCATGTTTACCACCCTCCAAGATGGTCACATAGAAACAATCTAGGGATCAAGCACTAATACTTCTTCTTTAATACATACATTAACACACACATGCATGCAGGGCACATGTATGTGTGTACCTTTATTAAGGTACACACATAAATGTACACAATAATACTTTATTATTGCATGAATTCTCAAACACACACAGGTAGCCTTCAGGCATTCACCACCACCCTCTTCCTATTTCATAGTGACAGATTACACAATTACATGCACCCTTTTCCTACTTGGGTGGGTTAAATTAGAACAAAAATTAGCTCCTGATTAGTTGTTAAGCGTAAATTAGATAATAAAAGGTGGGTCGAGTTTCTCAACTGTGACTGAAGGTCTGTTTCCCTCCCTGTGATGTCATGGAGAAGCTGTGAATAATTTAAGTCATTTTCAATGAGAAGGAGTGAAAAATCATGAAAAAGAACTCCAACCCCAATGTGAGGCTTCTTTGATTCTTTCTTCCTCCAGCTCTAAATTTAGATTGGCTACTCGCACCTTGCATATCTTCACTGCAGTAAATGAGATGTGATTGACAAGTTACATGCATATTGAATGTCTTCTCTTCTCTCATTCAGGTACATTTCACTGATGAGAAAAAAAACTCATATTGGTTTGATTCTATCAGAACCCCACCAGATTTTTTTGTTTGAGTCCCTTGGGATTAGCCATGTAGTTATGATAGTTAGAGTTTGAGGCTGGGGAATGCATAAATTAAATCAGGATTCTAACCATGGCAACCTACTAGGGCATAAATGTGTATTTGCAGAGAAAAATAGGAATCAATGGTGTAAAATGTGCGGTATGTAGCCACATAGCCTACGTGGTATTTTTTCGTTAAGATAGTAGGCCTAATGGTCTTTGTCCATCTTTGCAATATCTTTTTTACCATTTAGCTCATTTACTCTTTGCAGAAGTTTTCCAGGGGTAGCCTACATATTAATATTTTCGTTTTATTAAAGATTTTTTGGGGGCATTTTTGATTAGGGATGCACCGAATATTCGGCCACCGAAAAAGGCAAAATAAGTCAAATGAAAATTGGCGAACTAAATGACACTGAGGAAATATGTTTTTAAAAGAGCTGCGCGCTTGTAAACCAGGAAATGGCAGTAAAGAGAGACGTAACCGTAGGCTATCTATGGCGAGTCCACGTCTCTTTGTGAGCGCGCAGCAGGAGCAGTTTGGTGCGTGCATGAAAATGTCAGAGTCCAGTGTGGGAGCATTTTTTCAAACTGGATGAAACACGGCACAGACAGTGCACTGCTTTATTCAGCATAAAGTTAAAACGCTCGTCCAAGACTGATGTTTAATCACCATAGAAACACAAAAGCCTTGCACGAGCGAAGCAGCGATTCACCCGGTGAAACTCTGTGACAGTTGGTAACGGTGTCATTCACAGTGACACCTCGCCGGTGAGGGCCGCCGCGCAAAAAAAACTTTAGTTTGACAGCTAAAATGATAACCGGAGATATCCTTTCCATTAGCGCTGTTGAGGGAAAAGGCTCCTACGGTCTGATTGCATTTCTCGAGCCTGAATACACAGAGCCATGTTGGCAAACTGACAGCGCGACTAAATATATGTCCAGCGAGCCGCCTCCCCCCGTTAGTTTCAGTCTACAGACGAAAAAGTTACAATCACCTCCTAAGCATGGACATCGTTTAAAGCCTCTCATTGTTATGATCAGGGCGTTGATGCAAATTCTGAAGTCTGAACATTACGGTGGGAGCTGTGGTGCAGTTTTTTTTAGAGCAACTCAACCTGCACTGCACTGCAAAAAATGAAGAAAGGCAATAAGTCGATCTTTTTGTAGATTCATCCTCATATAAGTCAAGGTAAACATCAGTGAGTGGTTCACAAATTAATTCCTAGTAAAATATTAATTTTACTCTTAGATTTGAAGGTTTTACTGTTTATTTATTTATTTAGGGTTGCTTTTTAGTTGTAGGCTATGTTTGAGGAGAACATTTGGGAGTTCATGTATGCAATGTTGAAATAATTGACTAAATAATAAACAAAACTGCAAAAGCCTCTTTCGGTATTCGGTTTCGGCCAACTGTTTAATTATATTCGGTTTCGGCCAAGAATTTTCATTTCGGTGCATCTCTATTTTTGATGTATTAGAAAGTTTTGGAGAGACAGAGATGAAATGGGATAGAGAGGGGAATGACATGCAGACAACGACCCGGGCTAGCTTGAACCCGGGTCTGCAAATCTCAATTTTTACATAGGCTAAATGGATTTTTTTTTCACCACCCCTACTAATAGGCTACAATAAAGGTTAAAAACTGGTGCAATTAGTTTTCAGGCATATCGATAGGTAAGCGATACACTTCTATGCACAGATAATGTAGGGTTAAAGTTATAGGCTAGGGCTAGGCTATAGGCTACTCCAGTGACTGAAAATATCAATGTCTATAGACCACATAAGAATAGCCTACAAATGAGATAGGCTAGCTTAGTCAAATTGATTATGACCTAATTCTTAAATGACAAAAGGTGAACATTTTGCAGCAGAACCTTCAAAATAAAGCTAATAAGTGGAATTTCTGCTTAGACTAGATATTATGAAGGTATAGGCCTATGCAGTAGCCTAGCCTCCACAGGACAGGATAGCATAGATTTTTCAAATTGATAAATGTTAAATGAAAAGAAGTACGATGGTCTGGTTGGACCAGGCTAGGTGTTGCCTAGTGGTTAGAGCCTCCCAATACTAAATTAGCCTGGCCTAGGCTGTGTCCAAAATATTCAGCAGCTGTAAATATTTAGTTTAATTAAACCTTCAGTAGTAACACCTGTTCGAAGAGTTTGCGTATAGCACAGTCCAGCATTTGGGATAGCCTATGCGCGCCCTCCGACAGAGAGTTCTGGAAAAAATCCAAGGAGAGTTTTTTTTTAATCCGTTTTTTTAACATGCTAATTGGAAAGGTTTCAAGACAATGGTTTTGGTTCATCATTGCATATCCATAAGTATTCGCGTTAAAGCCATCTTGCGCAGACCTGCGCAATTATGGCGCGTCTTGCTGAGCGCACAGAATTTTTTGCAGCATGTTTGCTGTGCGCTCAGCAAGACGCGGGTCATAATTGTGCAGGTCTGAGCAAGACGGCTCCTACTCAAACGAGGCTAATGTGACTTTGGACTGGAGAGAGCCCGTCCCGCGGTAAAGATGATGAAGGGATACGCTACACGGATTCGACCTGGGCATGGGTAAAATGGTTTCCAATTTAAATGCAATAAGACACTGTTAAGGGTAGGCCTAGCCTATATTTAATTTGTTTAGGGACAGCATTCTGAATTTGGTTATATAGGAGTTTGTTTGTCTTATTTTACAATGAATTGTTGTTTATGGCCAGAGTGTTGTTGATGAATTGATTCTGAGACTGAGAAAGGGAGAAATATGAGTTCATACCTCTTATTGCAAATTGGTAATTTGACTTTTTCTTAACCAACCTCAGAAGCCTTACAGTTGTGCGATTATTTTGATAAATAAATTGATTCATTAGTTTGGTTTGTAGCCTACTTTAAACACACTTCTAGGCTATCAGTTAGCCATGTAGCCTAGCTACCTCAACAGTTAGAATTTGGCAAATTGTTGCAGGTTTAGGCTAGGCTACTGGGCTTACACTAGAGGACTTTTAGAAGACTTTGAAAAGACTGAAGACTGACACCCTCTCACATCTAAAGACAATCAACTCACACACCTGAGGACAATTAATCATTAGTTCTCAGTCACAGAATGAGATTTTGAAAAGACAGGGGGTCTCACATTGCCAGACTACAACTAGATTCCTTTTGAGATACATTTTTTTCTCCAATCCTGCTTCCAGGGATTAAAAGTGATTTCAAGTATATTTTTTTAGTAGATGGACTGGGTGTTAAGTAAATATATGCCCTTATCACGTAGGCTAAATCATTACACAGTGAATATTGAACTGAATCCTGATTTAAGGAAAATGATATCGCAAATCAAATGACAATATCTGTCATTACAATGGCAATAAAATATTCTCCCCAAACCGTTTAGCACTTGTATAGCTGATGTAGAAAAAATACCAAATTTAATGTCTTAATAAGAACTGGCTTTAATTAGTTTGGGCTTTATTTTTGCCAATAAATGATTAATACAACTGACAGTTCAGATTTAAAAGGCACACATCTACAGGGAATTTGCACAAGAAGGGTTTAACAATAGTTCAAACATTGCACATTTAAAAAGAGCAGTTTCTATTATTACTTACAATATTACAGGCATTACAGAAATCTATTTTTATAATGTAAAAACCCTACTTTTCATAATCAGATGTTATCTTCAAAGTACAGCCTTGGGCACAGATTTAAGTTTATATCCCGTCACACAGATTGTCATATGTTTGTTTTAGGGGGATTATGAGTATTACTTGGATAAAACTGATAACATGAGCACAAATTATGAAATGTAAAAATATGAATATAATTTGCACATATAAGGGATTTTGACAATTCTGAAGTCACATTTGACTCTCACCCACAATTTAAATTACTTTGTGTAAATTTACATATATATGTATTTTTTTTTTAACGCAGTGTTGTTTGCTCACATTTGAGCTACTGAGAACATAGCAGCGTCCAAAATAGACTGTGGGGAGGCAGAGGGCATCGAGATGAATGCAAACCAGTGGTACAAAGGAGTCAGCGAAGCAGCTGGCAGATATTGAGCTATAAAGGTTTAAGTGGAGGTCAAGGAAAATAGACACACTCCACAGAGAGTCTGTGTCTTTACACCTTCCACATAGGCTTACTACCATGTATAATTTTGGGGAAGAATAACATTGTTATATTTCAGACAGATAATGCTAAAGTCAAAATTCAGTTCAGTATACTTTGTAATCAATGGTGTTAAAAGACAAAATCAGAGATTAATTTGCCATGGAGATGGTTATGGTGTTAATATGTATTTGTAAAACCATTGACAACACATTTTAACCCTGGGTCGTCAGACGGCACGCTGCATAATGAAGATCCTAGGAGGCAGACTTTGCAATTAGCTAATCACATTGTTTCAAATCAAGGTTTTGATTTAAAAAAACAAATCTTTTAGTCCTGTACAATACATAAGCACATTAAACTATAAACCATTGAGACAGAGGAGAGTAGATAGGAGAAGGAAGAGATGGGTTTAAGATAAAGGAGTGCATAGCAGGAAGGCTGAGAGGGAGAGCTTGTATGATGGACAATAAGAGGAGGGTGACGGAACAAAAGAAGGATGTAGGAAGGGAAAATAAAGGGCATGTGAAAAAGGAACCTGAGGGCTCGAGGTGGAAAAGGCAAGGGATAATTTAGAAGCTGAGTATTCGAAAGGCAGAAAAGGCAGATGTTCAAGATACTGTATATTTGTGGTAGAGGGACTCCAGTGCATTCAGTGCTAAATGGAACCCTGTAAAGCGTCTTTGAGTGCCTTGAAAAGCGCTATATAAATCCAATCCATTATTATTGTTATTTATTAAATTGTACTATTAGTAGTTCAATCTACAAAAAAGATGCCCACCCATTCAATTTGATTATGAAACTATAATGAGACTCATTTGGAAACACGGTCTCCGTAGGAGCAAATAAAGGGATATAGATAAGACCAGAGCCAATTTATTGTGTGAAAGATGACATTAGAGAAGAATTCATTGAGATAAATATTGATTGAATATGTGTTTGTTTTCAGGCTAGCAGTGTTTTACGGAAAATTAAATTAGAATATGTTTTGCCACTCATCCAAAAAGCTTTATTAGAAGTCTTAGTATGAGGAGTCCCATAGTGGTGTATCAGTATCATATGTTTCATGTCACATGTTTTTGTGTATGGTGTTGGTGTATGCGTTCATCCTTTTTTTATGGGGAGAGAGAAGGAGCAAGGGAAGGGGTGGTAAAATGGACTACACTTATAAAGCGCTTTTCACTGATTTTCTCAGACTCAAATCGCTTTAGATAGTTTTGCCTCATTTACCCCTAAACTTGTACACTGACAGCAGAACCTACCATGTTTCTAACCATTGGAAGATATTTGGGGCTCAGTGTCTTGCCCATGGACATTTCAACATGTGGCATCATGTTGTCGGTAATGTCAGTTCTGAAAATCATCATCGTTGCCCGGTTCAAGCTACAGAATTGAGCTCTGACTTCAGGCTGAAACTGTTTGAAACATGTCTATAAATATGCTTCCAAGTCTCTTGATTCAAATGATTACACTGAATTAATGCTGCATAGTGCATACTCCATAAATGTCTGTATTAATTTCTCCTTTTTTCCTTCTCTCTCTCACTCTGCTGACTGCACCCTCTTTTTCTTCCTCCCTTCCCCCTTAGCCCTTTCTCCCTCCCCTTTCCCTTCACTTCCCTCCCACTTTTCTCTCTCTCACTCTAAAGAGCTCTCAGTCTCTGCGCTCCCCTTCATTTCCCGCTCCAACATGTTGGCAGGAGGAGAGCGAGGAGGATGCTGCGCTCTAGCCTCGGTGCGTTCCTGCCAGCCCTCCGGCCAGCTGACTCAGCCTCAGCTTTCAGTTGTCTCCGTCTGAAGGACTTCAGAGAGGAGGTGGAGAAGGAAGCGAAGGAGGATACACTGGAGATACACAAAAACTCTCACATCGGGGTCCCCAGCAGCAACTGCTCCTCAACTGTGCTGGAAACTAGTAATACCTCAGCAGTGACCACATCCTCCTCTGGTTTCTCTCCCTCCTCTAACTCTGTCCTTTCAACTCCGAGATCCATGTGGCAAGAGGCAATACGGAGGAAGCGCTATCTCCTGGACCGGACAGGGGAGTCTGGTGAGGAGAGTAGAGCAGGACGAGGAGGGAGAGGAGGTCAGGAGAAGAGGAGCAGGTCCCCGGATTGGCTGTATGAGTCCTACTACTGTATGAGCCAGCAGCATCCGCTCATTGTTTTTCTGCTGCTCATAGTGATGGGAGCCTGCCTGGCTCTGCTGACTGTGTTCTTTGCTTCAGGACTGGTAAGCTGCTCCATCACAACATGCAGAAACATGCACGCACGCACACACACGCACACACACACGCATAAAAACACATACACACACAAAAACACACACACACACACACACACACACACACACACACACACACACACACACACACACACACACACACACACACACACACATTATGCACAGCAAAATAATGTTAAAAATACTGGACCAAACAAAGACAAGGATGGCATTATATTCAATATATTTTAGAATCTCACATTTTCTATAAGCATGCATAGGAAAAGGGTCACACAAACTGTCACTGAAACACAAGCTCCCCTCTCAGAGACTCACACACATACAGTCATGCTTGTGCAACACCTATGCGCACACACACTTACACAGCATGCACTGCTCATCACAACGCTAATGTGAAGAGAAGGGTGAGATAAAAGTGAGGGTGGGGGGAATAAAGGGCTCGGTTATTGTTTGAGCTCATGGTTGACTGAACTACAGAAATGAGATGTGTATTATCTTTGTTGTAAAACCCCCGAAAAATTCAATGCAGAATGGCAAAGCACTGAAAAAAACCCACTGTGAATCAACTGCAGAATAACCTGCCTTGTTATATGCATCTGAAAAAAGGAAATCATCCTAAGAATAGAATGGTATTTTAACACAATCTAATGATTTTATAGAATATACTAATATAACCTTAATAGCTGACCACAGTTTTGCATTAAGTGAGTGCCTCTCCCATTCTTCGTCTGAGTCTGCTGTTGAGAATGGATTAATCTGAAACACACTGAAAGAGACAGTGAGACAGAGGAGGCACTGACACACCCTGCATATCAAAACAATGAATCAGAACATCATTTATCAATGGGAACACTTATGTATTGGAGCTAAAAGAAAAGAAAGAAAGGAAAAAAGTAAAGAAAACTGAACTAAAAGTTGTACATGGTGAAAGTGTTTTCATACACAGTAACGTACAAGCAAGAAATTGTGGGAGCAGTAAAATCAGCCAGACATCCATTGTATTTCCAGACAAAACAGAATCACTTATGCATGATGAGTCAACAAATACAATCTCTGATTTAAAAGATTAGTAGACATTCTTTAAAAAAATCAGATTGTCATAATAGTGATTTTCTTATGGTCTTGCTCATGATGTGACATTTTTTCGGTTAATCAACATTTATCACTCTTGTTGACCCCTTAGACACAACTGGTGTTTACATCGATGGGAGCATATCGATGAATTACGAAAGTGATAATTTAACTTTTGATTTATTATGTCATCTAGCTGGCAATATTTATGTTAAACTGAAATGATTAGCAGCCAGAGCATTACATATGTGTGTAAGAAACAAAGGTACTGAAAAAAAGTAATCCCCAGTTCTGAGGAAAATATTTCCCTTCAGTAAGACACAAGGAAATTGAATCAAATTTTATCTGTCCTACATCCTCTTTTATTTTACTCTATCCCTCTGCTGGATGGGCATGACTGCCTTGTTTTTCCCTTCCACCATCCTCTTTTTCTATAGATTATCTGGTTTGTGTCATCTCTCCCCACCTCATATTTCAGTCTCTCTTTTATTTGTATCCTACCATCCCTCCGTCCTGCTGGATGGCTGGCTGACCTAAATCCTGTGTTTTGGAGTTCTGCTCTGGGCGAGACAAACTCTCTCTGAAGCTAGTGCATGAGAAAGAGAGATAAGAGGAAGGTGGGGGCTAAAGAGGAAGAACGAAAGAGAGAGAGATGGAGAGGAGGTGGATAAATGCAAAGAGAATCACCGAGATAGACTGGCATGAAAACATTTTGTTGGTTTGGTAATTTCTTAAAAAAAATGTAATGCACACAAAATAAACCATTAATTAGTTTTGATAATGCAGTGGAATTTACACAGTAGATATTTGGAGTTAGAAATCAAAAATGGATGGCAGGAAATGACTAGCCCTGATATTAAACTAAATACAAAGTTGCAGCATCTATGACACAAGACTATTTGGGTTATTTTTAATTTGAAGTTTTACTAAGATATCAGTGTATTTCACTCAGACTCATACAGCCTTCTACACAGCCCAATAAGTTGGTCAGGACCTAACACATATGCCTACATATCCGTATATTGACCCATTTCCATCCCCCATCATGGGATGAAAGCTTGTCAAAGGCAGGCAGCACAAACAACGCATTTCTCTGTGCTATCCTCCTTAATTCACCTTGAAGAAACTGCTGAAAGTTTTATGAGAACATTCAGATCCAAGAGTGTTTCAGAAAGGCAGCAAGAAATCCATTATGGATGTGGCTTCAACTTTGCTACTGGTTAATACAGGGAGCTTTTGGGTTTTCTTCCTCACCACATAAAATGTTCTCTCTGTAAAGTTTTTTTCACTTTTCCACCTATCTTACTGAAACGAGGATATTGATAACTGCCTTGTAAATTCAGCCAAATTGAAATAATTTTAACCTTAGATGTTTTGACCGCACTACCTTAGAGTAGGGCTGCACGATTATGGCCAACATGATTATCACAATCATTTTGTCAATATTGATATCACGATATTGTACCACGATTATTCAGTAATTTTAGTGAGTAAAATATTTGTATTGGATTTAACACAGCTTTCATATCCATGTGATCATCTATGCAATATTCCTGCTAATGTACAAATCTTTGCATAAAACAATGTATCCTCAGTTTAACCTGAAGTCAATGCATTTCCACAAAGAAAAATATAAAAATATTGAACCAAAACTTTAAATCAAATCAACGGAGCACTGTTTTAACTTTTCCTTGTGCTACATTTCTGTTAAATAACACATCTTTGCAGGCATATTAGGTGTTTAGTCACCTGACCTCATTGCATCCCCTAGAAGCCTCTCATGCCTTCACTCGCAACCATGCTCGCAACGCAAGGTTTAATCTTCGCTTCAGGTCGTGTGAACGCCAGTAAAACAGAGGCACTGACTGTAAGGAGTTATTATTGGGTTATAAATCCGGAGCACACAAAAAGAGACTCACGAGGGGATGTATGTGATTTCACACGCGCAGATATCTGCTCTCGCTCGCCCAATAAGCAGCTCCCGCTCGCTTGTGGAATGCTTTCTAGCTATGCGGGCGGAAAGTTATTCACACTTTGGGGGCGAAGCCACTGGACATTGATTGACAGCTCTCAGGGAGCCTGGTGTTGCCAGGATGGAGCATGGACAGGCACATGATCAGCGAGTGGTTTTGGGAGTGATTGATTTGCTTCCCAGCGGAGCACACACTCACAAATATCGCACATTCATGTAAATGGTATCGTCGGAAGCCAATATCGTCATGATAAAAATTTGATATATTGTGCAGCCCTACCTTAGAGCATACAGAATAATTTCCATAGATAATAGGCTATATAAAATGGATGTAGCCTCCGGGCTGACCTCAGTTATTACATCTGCATTCAATCGTCCTGGCCTATGCGCGTCGCCATCTTATCAGAGTTTGACTCTGCTTCATATCCTCTTACCGGAAAAGGGCATTGATATGACGTCTGGGGGAGGGAAATACGCCCATCTAGCTGACGTAAACCTCTGAGGCTAAGTGAGGCAAGTGGGTGGCTAGCTTTCACTCAAGAGACCGCGCCCATAATTATTCGTACATTTTAACCTCCAATAGTTTAAAAACTAGCGTAATCCTAAAAAATTCACCCCCCTCAGTGTTGTCATGGAGATATGACCTAAACATACAGGCTAGAATGTTTTTTTGGACCAGGCCGTAAATATGTTGAATAATGCTGTGAAAACGGTCTATTTAACACGGGAGTCAATGAGAAATTGCTCTGTTTTGGTACCAATACATTTTTTACACAGTTACATTTCATGTGCCATGGACCAAAAGTGTCCTTTTGGAGTCTCCAGCTGGTATTTTAGGAAACGGCTAGACATTCCCTTGGAAAAAACAGTGTAAAAAATTAATTTTCTATGGGTTATTGATCAAATTTGAACTGTGATTAGGAAAGGCTTCAGGCAGTTGGACACTTGTTTTGTTTTCAAAATTTAAAAATAAATTGACTTTGTTTTTGTCCAACATCTAGATGTTGGGGCTTTGCAGATATGCAAATTTACGCATCATTAGTAAGATATTGATGATTTTTCATATTTATTCAAACCTTTTGGAAAATACTGTAATACAAAAGTTGTTGTTTTAATGTCAGTAATCAACTTGCAAAGTTTCATAATGATATATATAAGTTTAAAAAATTCCCTATTAGCCCACCCCCATTCGCTTAAACAGTGGTTCTGATTTGCTCTATGTCGGCCCGCTGTAGCTTTCCAGCAGCTTGTTGACAAGGTTGTCCACCCAGGTTGTGATCGTGGAAGGTCCTGGATATCATTTCTGGTGAACAACCTTTTACAACGCTCCATGTCTGTTTTTCAAAAAAAAGGGGTTTTGCCCCCTACACAGCAAATTCGTGAGTGTTAATTTAACACCCAGGGTGTCAAATTTAACACCAGCAAAGTGTCTATATGTGTCCACACTCAACAGTGTTAAAGTAACACTTTTAAAAATGTTAAACAGGTAACACTCATTTTTTGTTAATCTAACACTTCTCATTGTTAAAATTGAAAAATCTACTTACTTTCTCAAAGTTATCTTCCAATGTCAGCTCCAGATATGAAAGAAAATGGCGGTTGGTATGGTAAATGGTAAAAATGGTAAATGGACTTGTATAGCGCTATATCTCCGTTTATCACAGACTCAAAGCGCTTTACATTGTTTTTTGTACACATTCACCCAGTCACACACACATTCATACACCGATAGCAGCAGCTACCACGCAGGGTAGGTTTAGCACTAGGGTGCTAAGCTAACTAAGCTAACTATCGGGAGCAATTTGGGGTTCAGTGTCTTGCCCAGGGACACTTCGACATGTGGCGGGGAGACGGGGGATCGAACCTCCGACCCTGCACACCAGAGGCGAATGCCCTACCCACTTCGCCACTGCCGCCCCAAAGAGAAGGAGAATGATTTGTAGGCGTGGCTAGTATCTACGTCATGACCAAATTTAACGACGATGTAAACAACACCCAGATTTGACAACTTAATCTTCTCAAAAAAATTACAAGCAGTGTCATTTTGTCCCCCAGCGGTGTTAATACAACACCAACACTCTATATTTAACACCAACACCCACCATTTAACACCGACGTATTTGCTGTGTAGGTATTATGTAGTTGAGTATTTCATATTGCTCTGATAAATAACATCCGTTTATCTTTTACATTGTCTGTCCATGTGTCTTAGTCTTACCTTTTTCCTCATGTCCTTTTTTTCAGAACGTTGAGGATCATGTGGCCTTCGTAATCACTGTTCCAACAGCGCTGGCCATATTCCTGGCTGTGTTTGTACTCGTATGCATTGAGTCCATCTTCAAGAAGCTTCTGCGTGTGTTCTCCCTGGTCATCTGGGCCTGCTTGGTTGCCATGGGTTACCTTTTTATGTTTTCTGGTGGGATCATCTGTCCGTGGGATCAGGTAAGACACAGAGATGTGAGATGTGGAGTGAAGTTATTTGTTGTAGAAGAACCATAGATAGTAAATGTTATGGATGTAGCATCCGGGCTGACCTCAGTTATTCACACGGCATCCAATAATCCTGGTTTGTGCGCGTCGCCATTTTGTGAGGGGGAGATAACTGACGTATACCTCCGAGGCAAAGTGAGGGACAACGGGCGGAGAGCTGTCACTCAAGAGATCGCGCCAATACATTTTAACCTCCTAAAGAATAAAAACTAGCGTGGGCCAAAAAAATTCACCCCCCTCAGCGTTGTCATGGAGATATGACCTAAACATACAGACTAAAATGGTTTTGTGGCCCAGGCTGTAAATAGGTTTAATAATGCTGTGAAAACGGCATGTTTAACATTGGAGTCAATGAGAGATGGCTGTCTTCTGCTCCCAGCCCCCAGTGGCACTTCCTGGTTACTACAGTTGTGGTCATTTCCTTATTGGATGTGTCACACCCCGGCTCCAGGGAAGGACAAGGAGGAAACCACACAAGATAATTAGTTTAACCAAATAATACTTTATTGGAACAAAGTATAAAGTAACCTACTAAATGGTGCATGAATATCAGTAATCAGTAATGGGTGCGGTGTCTGTGTGGGTGAAGCATGTAGTGTATGTGTAAAGCAAAACTAACTAAGCAAATCAAATCCAAAGCTAAGCAAACCAAACCAACCAGCAGGCCAGGGAGAGCCATGTGGCTGATAACTCCAGCTTATATAGCTGACGAGATCAGCAAGCAGGGGTGCATGCAATTAACAATTAGCTCCTGGAAGCCAGGTGCCAGGAGCTGTCACACCCCCCTCCATAGAAACAGGGTTCAACACTTAACCTGCAAAACAAACACAGTTAGATACGTGGAACATACAAACATGACAAACAACTGACACGTTGACCAGATATCTCTCTTTTCCTTAACATTTTATTTTCCGGCATCCCCGAGACCCAGCAACTAAGACCCTACAGCACGAGGACGAATGTTAAGCGGGAGGGTATAGCTAAGGCGATGGCGCCCGGGAAAGAGCATCAGCAGCTACATTATTCTGGCCTCTGATCTGTTGAATATCCCGTTTCATACCAGGCCAGAAAAAGTCCTGAAGGACCCGCCCATATGTTCCCCTCAATCCCCCTTGACCAGCTACATGCGCCACTGTGATTACCGGCTGTCTATATTTCACAGGAAGCACAATCTTCCCCACTGATCCCCCAGCCAAATTTCTCCCTTGAAGGACCCACCTCCTCATCAGCAGGCCCTGATGGAGAAAATAACCTCTTGAGTTGTTTCCCCCATTAATAGAGTGCCCGGCCTGCTCAAACAGCTCTCTTAACGAGAGATCCTCTTTCTGGTCCCTCACAAATTCTGCATGAGAAACAGACCCAAGATCAGATATCTGTATGTCAACTCTTGGCAGCACACTAAGAGAACGGGACACTGCACCCACCGACTGCTCAGGGACCTTAGACCTCGCTTTAGCAGGAGACACTACACACAACCCATCAGAGGTGGACGCATCAGGCCACATACATGCTCCTGCCAAATCATTGCCCAGAATAATATCAACCCCTTTCATTGACAAATCTGGACGCACACCCACCTCTACATCCCCCTGTATCATGCCACAAGACAAATGCACTGTATGGACAGGCACAACAATGGTGTTTAAATCCATTCCTCTGATTCGAACACACCTTCCTGTGTCAGAGGCTGGTGAAAAACGTAAGGCTGACTCCCTAATAAAGCTTTGTAGAGCCCCAGAATCTCTAAAAACTTTGACAGGCACCTTCTTACTATGGTCAGTTAAGGATACAAAACCCTCTGATATAAATGGAGCATACCTTAAAGCAATATCAGCTGCACTCAACACTCTGGGTCGCATCTGAAAAGGAGGGACAATTTTGTCAGTACTTAGCTCTGAGCTACTAAGCGGAACAGCTAACCCCACAGATTGGACAGGCCCTGTACTAAAACCCTTTTTTGATTTTAGCAAGGGGCACTCCTTTTTCCAGTGCCCTTGTCGCTGACAATAATTACAAGTTGAATTAGGATCATTGTTCCCAGCTCTGCCTAGCTCTCCCTTTGAAGAACCCCAACTGAAATCCGATTCACCTTTCTCCCCGCTGTCTTTGAATCCAAACCGTTGTGGACCTTGCTCCCCAAAGACACGTTTGTGTGTTAAACCATATTCGTCCGCAAGTACAGCGGCTTCTTTTGGAGTTTTAACTTTTCTCTCATTGATATAAGTAGATATGTGGTTAGGCAACGACTGCTTAAATTGTTCCAGCACAACAAGGTTACGCAGTTCTTCAAATGACCCAACGCTGGACGCAGAACACCACCGATCAAAATGTATATCCAGCTCCCTTTCAAAATCCACATGCGTTTGCTTTTCCCCTTTTTTCCAATTTCTGAAGAGCTGCCTGTAGGCTTCAGGAACTAATTCATAAGCTTTCAACACGGCTTCTTTAACCATTTTATACTCTTTGCACTGTTCTGCTGTTAAAGCTGCATATGCCTTTTGGGCTTTACCTCTAAACACGCATTGAAGTAACAACGTACGTTCACTATCAGGCCACTCCTGTGAATCAGCGAGACGCTCAAACAAGGAAAAGAACGTATCTGGGTCTTCCTCATCAAATTTAGGCAGCAATCTGAGATTCTTAGTACAATCCACTCTAGATGAACCAGCAGACCTAGTTATATCAGTTCCTGCCATCTTACCTTCTCTAACTAGATCTAGTTTGTATTGTTCAATGTCCAGTTTTGCCTGCTCTGTTTTTTGTTTCATTGCTTCAAGCGCCAACTCTTTATCCATTTTTGTACGGTCAAGGGCCAATTCTTTATCTATTTTTGCACGTTCAAGGGCCAATTCTTTATCTATTTTTACACGTTCAAGGGCCAACTCTTTATCTACCTTTATTTTGTCATGTTCCATTTGTATTAACATCAGTTCCTTTTGTTGATCAAAGGTGAGACTCCCCCCTGGTGAAACCACCGTACTTGGTAAACCCTTACCTTCATCAGAAGCCAAAACCCCTTCTTCCATCAAAGTCGCCTTCAGGATACGTTTGATTGTGTCCTTCAGACGTGTAACTGCAATTTCAACTTTGAAATGATCAGCAATTTTCAACAGTTGGTCCTTTGTACAGCTGTCCAGCAAGGTTTCAGAAGGAGACTGAATAAACGCTTCTACTAAAGAAGCCATGCCAAAACAGCTTTGATCACTGGGATGCAAAAAGAATTAGAACTTCCCCCCTAACTGCCTATCCAAACCTGAATAATCTTGACCCTAGTGTTCATGCAGCTTGCGGTGGGTATTTATGCACTGTAAACCAGCCGGTTTGAAAGGCGACCTGCAAGCAGACAACCCCCAAGATCCTTCGGATGTGCCCCCGAGACAATTGACATTGAACAATTGACACTAACCACGCCCCACAGCACTACCAAAAGGGAAAAACAACAAAAGAAAAAAAATTCACGCAACCCAAAGGGGCAACGCAACTGAAGCCTAACAGGGAAAGTTCAAATCCAGACATGTGCTCACCAGACAATCAACTCTGTTAGCCTAGCCTCAGCCGACTACCCACTATGAAAGGAACCTGCTCCCAAACCAACTACTAACCTGTCCTATGTGATATTCCTCCAACCTGTTCAACTACTTAATCCAACCACTTATTGACGAGCCCCCATGTCACACCCCGGCTCCAGGGAAGGACAAGGAGGAAACCACACAAGATAATTAGTTTAACCAAATAATACTTTATTGGAACAAAGTATAAAGTAACCTACTAAATGGTGCATGAATATCAGTAATCAGTAATGGGTGCGGTGTCTGTGTGGGTGAAGCATGTAGTGTATGTGTAAAGCAAAACTAACTAAGCAAATCAAATCCAAAGCTAAGCAAACCAAACCAACCAGCAGGCCAGGGAGAGCCATGTGGCTGATAACTCCAGCTTATATAGCTGACGAGATCAGCAAGCAGGGGTGCATGCAATTAACAATTAGCTCCTGGAAGCCAGGTGCCAGGAGCTGTCACAGATGCTGGTAAAAATCGCTGAGGTTGGGCCTTGAGAAGAACACGTGGTACATTCTGTGGTTTATGTGATATGTTTCTTCAGTTTTTATTTGTCAGTTTTAGGAGATATTTAATGTCAAAGCCATAAAATAGATTGTGAAAGACCACTCTGAATATCCAGTATAGTAGATGGTTCACTCCTGTGAGTATCGAAAACGAAATGAATTACAAACCTTATATTAGTAAAATACAAGCACATACAAACTAAGGGTTAAGAAAGACATCTAGTCCAGTGTATTTTGGATGTTTCTTAAGTTAGCTGAGTTCTCCTGTGGTGAATAACAACATGTGGGAATTTTCTTGGCTTTAGAGGTGCATATACCGCTTCATAAAGATAAAACATGTGTCGGTGTCATTTGTTAACACAGATAAAACAATTTAATTGAGACATTTATTTGCAGATTAATTGATTTTGTTAATTGCAGCCTCGCATTCAGGTTCAGATAAATTATTTAGTTACACAACTTTAAGATGAATACATTTATTTTTATTTTTGCATACTTGGGGGGTTGATCTACTAAACGTTTGCGCGTGTATATAAAAACTTGTGTAATTACTCAAGCTGATCCACTAACGTTTGCTCACTGAGGATTGCATATCAATAACATGCGCTGTCCATTTAGTACATTTGCCTTAATGAATATGCAAAACCAGGCGTTTCTTTCCAAGTGCGCAAAATATGGGAGGAGCAGATGCACAAATGTGTATTAAGCACAACAGGAGCGACTATACTCATGTGTAACCTGTTTTATTCGCGGAGGCTTTTTTTTATAAGATATTTGTTCTTTTGTTCTTCTTCTAATGTCCTGCCATATTCTCTTACGTCCATCAGTCCTTGTTGTTTTCCCCATAACATTTATTTTCTCACAGATACTCTCCCATATCGCATTTCTTGAATATTAATATTAATTGGCTGTGGCTCAACAGTGCGTGTATTTTCCTCTTATTCCATGGCATTACATTTCTCTTTGCGCTTGCTGTCACTCTGCTCTCCGTCCAAACACGGAAACCATTATCACACGCTAAACCCTAATTTTGATTTACTTCCTCTAACATAGCACCCGTTGTCATTTGCACATTTAATCTTGGTTGATCACATGCAGAATGCCCAAACACCAGAAAGTCCAATTTTTAGAATGCTCACGCAGTTTAGCACTCCTTATTTGGATCTTAGTAGATCAACCCCATTGTACATGTAAATCCACCAACCATTTTAAATGTCATTCTTAAGCACAATTTGAAGACATTGCCCTCCTTGATGTCCAAATTGGTTATATTAATAATCAAGTATTTAAGCGTTATTGTGCAATTGCTAAGTAGATGTCTGCCCAAGAAAAGGAATGGAGGGTAGCAGAGTCGTTAATTAAATTATCACTGTGCTGTAGCGAGGAGATGGCGATGAGAAGTAAGAGAATGAAACAGTGATTAGAGGAAGGGTGTTATGCTCTCATACCACCTCACCTGTCATGTATAGCCCTAAGCTATTTCAAGATAATGGCTTTTGTCCCACCTCATTCATACAATGTTTCTGTTGCTAGTCAGTATATGAAAATGTTGCTTGACAAAAAAAATACATATTTACCACTTAAAAAACACAAATAGTGACAACTAAATCCTTAATCCATGCAAGCTCCCAATTGGGAGTAGATTAATTGTGCAGCACCATATAAAAACAGTTGGTTAGTAGTCAAGGTGGGGGGCTTGCATTGTCTAGGTGGCCGCCTATAAGCTCTAAAGCGCCGATTGAAACCCTGCTCCCATTGTCTTGTGTTTGGCCACAGCAGACCTATGATTTCTGCTATAAAATGCACTTTACAACCTCTGTTCAGCTAAACGTGGCAGATGAAAAGGTAGTGTCAATCTGGTTGACATAAAGGCAAGGAAAGGCAAGGCAAGTTTATTGATATAACACAATTCAAACACAAGGCCATTCAAAGTGCTTTACAGGGGCATAAAATACATCAAGATTATACATTAGAAATTAGTAGAACCAGGAATATAACACTGCTGCTGAGACACAGCA
Source organism: Ammodytes marinus (assembly GCF_949987685.1). Classification (NCBI taxonomy): domain Eukaryota; kingdom Metazoa; phylum Chordata; class Actinopteri; order Uranoscopiformes; family Ammodytidae; genus Ammodytes; species Ammodytes marinus. The sequence goes on along the minus strand of NC_137217.1, from coordinate 12,861,783 downwards.
AGTCCCTAAAAATGCAATGCCATGCAAGGTTAGTTTTATTTCTAACATGTTTCTATTAACACAGACATTTACATCGATAGTCTGGCATATAATTGATTTGCCTCGGGTATACTGTTGAGAGGGTAAGACTGTTTTATTAGCAGGCTAGCAACGACCGTTGCCTTGCGCTAGCCTAGCACCAGCGAACTCTGTAAATAGAAGGACTGAATGAAATGTATTGAAAACGGTCTCCTATGATAAATAACACCCAGGCTAACTTGGAAATGAGGTCTTATGTCCAAAATTCCGAACTACCCCTTTAATAAACTTGTATATTAACATCATGTGTGTTCTAGTACCTTAGAACGGTATGACAGAGATAATAGCGGTATTGAAACGTTGACTTTTTCATACCTCTGTAAACCTGGAAGCCGGTTATTGTCCCGTGCCTAATACATATTATATGCACTAGGTTTGTCCATGTCTCTCTCTCTCTCTCTCTCTCTCTTTCTCTCTTTCTCTCTCTCTCTCTCTCTCTCTCTCTCTCTCTCTCTCTCTCTCTCTCTCTCTCTCTCTCTCTCTCTCTCTCATTTTTTTATACAACACACTTGAGTTTTTAAAAAAACCTGAAATCAATGGGATGCTTATCCTATCTCCACAATGCCCTCTGTTTGCTGATTGGGATATGGGGTTATCTGTGTGGACCAGCCTCTACCCCTCACTTAGAGATTTCTAGACCCTGCCTCATCACCTCCTGTCTTTCCTTCTCTCTGTCTCTCAGTCACACAGATGCACTCACTCCTTTGTGGGTATACAGCTAGCCGCATTAGGCTTTAGGTCAGACAAGGTGGGGAGTCGGGAGTTGGGGTGGATTAAGAGGGCTACTGGATTGGAATGAATAGGACAGAAACCGTTAGGAAAGATAGAGGAGGTGATACAAGGGATGGAGGAATAATTAAGCCATTTTCTTAAAGTAGGTTGTAGTATTGATTCTAGGAAATGGCTGTGATGTAGACATTGCCAACCATGAAGTTTGACTGAATGGTTCTTGCATTTAATTCTGCACCTTCACTATAAATCAATGAATCTGTCCGTTGACTCTGTTTTAGTGAGTGGCTAGAAATAAAAAAAAAAAGCACATCTTTCCTTTTTAAGGATTAAATAACACAAACAGACAAAAAGCCCATTCTCACGTGGGCACACACACTGAGAATACACAGTCACTCCACATTGTAAATCTAGCCTGTAAACTAATTTCTGCAACAGACGGTAGACTAAAAGCATGATGTAATCTGACACTCCATCTCTTTAATTTGTTCTATGAACCCTCCTCAGTGTCATTATAAAGGGTATTGATTTATGGGGCAGAAGCAGAGGAGACTATACCATGATGGACCGCAAAAAAGCCTTGTACACTTAACTCAAAGTGAGAGGTTCCTGATTTACTTGCCTTAACCATGCTGAGGGAAGCTCTTCACTCTTATAATACCACATCAACCAGTTTCATGATGCAGTAGCCACATACAATTTCAGATGATTCATTTAGAAAAAGAGGCTTTCATGACTGGAATTGGCAGCTCTCTTGTCATCTTCTGAAATAAATAATAAACACTTTTCTAAACCATCCTCATGAGGCACATCGCAAATGATATTGTGCTCCTATGTTCATATTCACTGTTTGCCAAATTCTTACAGTATTGTCCCATAACCTTACATATGTTGCAAATGTAATTGTTTTGCCCTGTATATTTTCTGATTCTGCACTGACATAGTATTTTAGATTTATTGTGTGTTTTAAAGCATTTGTGGCTCTGCAGGGATTTGACAAGGAGCTGACAGAAGAACATTGTCGCCACTCTAATAACTTTGCCATATAAAACAAACACTCAACTCTAGTAATCAAAGGCGATTCCCAAAATCATGAATACTGCAAACACTGCTGTGTTTGCATCGTCTTTCACTGCCCTCAGGACTTCTATTTCTTACCTGTCCATTTGTCACCACTGTTTAGTTTTCTCATTTCTGCTCGTCACCTTACCAGTCACCTCTGCTAGAAGTTTTATGTTGGTAGATGGCAGTTGCATTCCTGCCATTTCTACTTTTCTATTCCTGTAACCCCATCTGAGTAAACTAGGGATGCACGTTGCGACTAATTTCTCCAACGTTTTAACAGATTTTTTTTTTTTAGTCGACTGGTCTAATAAAACAACACTGAGAAAAGCACAATGTAAATGCTTTAGGAGCCCCTCTGCCTTAACATTCTTCTAGACAATAACCATGATGTTGTAATGTGCGGCGCGCTGTTTATAAATACAACGGCCCGTGATCAGACACACGTAGGCCTAAGGGATGGATTTACACACATCGATCGCTCCGTCAAGTCATCCAGGTCAGAGTTTTTTGTATAGGCATTTATCGTTATTTTAAGTGTGTCTATATAAAGTTTCTTGTTAAACGTTAGTGTAGGCTACTGTTCGCCGGGTGTTGTTTGTAATGGCAGCATTATAACAGCTGATGGAAGGGTGGAAAAAAACAATACGGCAAACGAGCATAAGTCATCACAGTGGGCCTTTATACAGCTGTCAAGACATTTTTTTTGCTTTACTTTGTGCTTCTCTCACCATTTTATCTCTCTCTTTTACCAGCCCACAACTATAGGCCTACACACACATTTGTTCTCACACATATTATGTTCAAGTCCACGTGATGGGCAATCAATTACTAACTGGCTAGTATTTCTGGTGCCGACTAGCGAGGCAGCAGACGTTTAAACGTTTAACTGACTAGTCCTGTGCATCCTTAGAGTAAACTGCCTCAACACGTTTAAGCTCGCCTTCATGTTTGCATTTGTATCCTAACTCCTGTTCCCAGCATTACTGAACCGTTACAATAAAATAAGACAAGCTGTGCTACAGACCAAGCTACAGGAACAGACAGGTAAAGTGCAAATTAATGAACATTTATATTTACTTTTCCTTAAGACCAGTGGTCCAGTAAAACACTGATATCTTCTAATTTGTCATTCAGCTTTTTAACTGTAAGAGGTTGTTTGCCTCTAAGGGGACGTTTACATGGCAATGTTTTCAATATAATACACAAAATAATTTTTTGCAATAAACAAAAACACACCATGAACGGGTTAGGGTTTGTGTTGTTATCTATTATTTTCATGATCTCTTTATTTACGATGCTCCTTTGCTGCACCATTACTGTGATCAGCTGATACCATTTCTATGCGCTAAATTGCACCAGAAGGACTATGTACTACAAAGCAGTGGGCAGTGGGCTCCCTGTATAAAGTTCCATCACGACCTTCTGTTTCCCCCCCAGGGGTTGACACTAATGGTTGCTCGCTCTTCTGAATGAGCTAAAAGCTATTACATCTTCACTTCTAGCGGCTACTATGACCTTGTTCTATACTATCTACTGTAAGTGGCGTCAGAGTTGTATTTGGTCGTTTTCTAGTGGCACAATGTACATACTGTCCACAGACATGCGTATGCTTTAACTTCCATAAGGCCAGCCTGAACTGGGAAAGACTGCTTTGAGCTTCAGTGCCCTTGACACCTAGAACAAATTACAACATAAAATTTAAATCAATACCTTCACACCCTCTTACCAATTCAGACATTTCATCTTAAACACTATTTGCAATTGTTTTAAATAACTATATTTTCATTCACATAATTTTAATTGCAGCCATTTTAAATCACTGTCTACTTTTTATTATCTAATTGGCTTTTTTCTGAATGTTATTTCAGAAATAATAGAATAGAAATAATTTCCTATTTCCTTCTTTTTCACCATGATGATATGGCAGTCATGCAATTATGCTTAGAGTGATATATCATTTTGTCAATATACCAAGGTGCCACTGGCTATTTTGTGAAAAGATCATACTACACTGGCCAGGGAGTGCACTTCAGTGTGATGGAGGTGATACGGCTTGAATGATGCCATATATAAATTGAATATTGATTAATAGGACAGTGTTGTGACCTGACCTTATACAAAGAATAGAAACATTTCAATAATACTGAGGATGATAAAGATGATGATGAGTGCTATAGTTGAGGAGGGGAGAGTTTGGTTAATACGTCATCTAATTGTCTAAGCTCGCTGTCAGTGGTTAAAAAAAGGTTTTTAGTTGATCATGAACACATTTTGCTTTTCAGAGGGTACACCTTTTGAAGCAAAGGTATGTTTCCTTGTGCTGTATGTATCTTGGTGAAGATTTAGAAATAGATATCAAAACAAGGTATGTTGTTTTAAAGGGTTGTATACATCATCAGTGGCAGTTGGTGATTATGTATTTGAGTGGGGCTTCAGGCATTGGGGTTACACAGCTTTGACTCCAATTATAAAATATTGTTGCATTTAACAATTGAGTCAGAAACGCAAACATTAATAGTTCAGCAAATACTGAGTGTATATTCAGACTTTTTTTTATATGAACATGACAAGCTGTCATATTCAAATGTTCTGCTTCATGCTTGAAAGCCTGCTTGTTCTTTGGTAGTTACAGCACTGCAAAAATGCTAAAGTGGCAACAGGCTAAAGATTAGCTATTATTATTGATAGAATGAGGAGTGCATACAAGGTCTCCCATATCTGATGTCCTCCTGATTAGCTTGTCAGCCAATCACTAATTTATCCCATTGGTTTTAGGGTGCTATTTTCTGGCACTTGTTACACCCATTCAATGGTATCAAATGCAGCCAGGATCAGGAGGAAGGTGATGCTCATTGACTGCTTTACATGGCTTGGACTGTACCCAATAGAAAAGAGAATAGATTTTTTTTTTTTTTTTTGCAGATTATTTCATACCGTTTAGCTTCATTTGAATAATATTAAAATAGTTAAAAACCAGAACTGCAAGCAGTTATGAACGGGGGCCAAGCCTCCTACGTAACTCGGGAACGAGTGTCTTCGTCCGCGGCGCCGGCCCCTCGCTTCATAGAAGCCGGGGATGTAATGTTTTTGAATGTAGGATGTTCGGTGTGGGAGTTACAGCCCCAAACACGTTTTCTTTTAACAAGATATACATTTGTTGTGGTTTTGGCGCCCCCTATGGATGAAATTTGCAAACATTTCCAAATGTAGAAAGATGCAGAATTTTGTCTTGATCCGATGTATAGTTTTGGATATGTGATCATTTACGTACAAGGTAGTACAAGGAAGCTAATCGGCAAATATTTAAAGCGCTATCGTTTAGTCTTCCGATGGTCGTAGACAATTCTGTATATAACTTTTGCTCGTGGGAGTCAGTAGAGCATAATTCTTTCGGTTTCGTCCAAATCGGTCAAAAACTGTAGGAAAAGTACGAAACAGCTAGTGACACAGTTGACTGTTGGATGTTCCGTGTGGGAGTTATACGCGTTTTCCTTTGTTGTAGCGCCCCCTAGAGGCCGGCATGTCTGAATTTTTTTGTCATGCAAGTGGCATTTCCCAACCCTTTTCGGTTTGGGCTGCAGCAACAGTTTTACGTAAGGACAAATAATAAAAGTCCCAGCAAATACAATAGGGTTCCCTGCCCAGCAGAGCTATGGAACCGCGTTGTTCGCGGTCTCATGCCCTTCTCGGGCTTGGCCCCCTAATTAAAATGTTCAAATTTGTATTCAGTAATAGCTCTATTGCTTGCTTACTCTGACTTAAGCTCTGGGATGGCCGGGGCACCCCAGGTGCACGTATAGAACAGTTATTCAACCAAGCTTAAACAGAGGAGGTACTGTTTTTCTCACTTTCACTCGCTCCCTTCACCACTTCTTTGCCTCTTTCCATTTGACTTCTCCCTACACCCTAACCCACTGGCACCTAGCTGCAGCATTGTGAGAACACTGCCCTCTTTCTATCCATGCATGACAGCAGATGAGCCTCTTTAACCCTGCAGCACAAGGTGTATTTAAGACCTGTCGGTGTGTGTGTGTGTGTGTGTGTGTGTGTGTGTGTGTGTGTGTGTGTGTGTGTGTGTGTGTGTGTGTGTGTGTGGACTGGGGGGTAAGTTAGACAGGCTTAGGGGGGCAAAGAAAAAACAAAACAAAAAAAAACTGTAATTTATTTTAGAGCTAGCTCAATATAGGCCCCTGATCTTTGAAGGCCCCAATCAATGCTATTTAAAAAAAAACTCAGGGGCCTATCATGCGCCAGTACATTTTTGTTATTATTTAAAAAACATTGTTCATGGCTACGAAGACCAGGGGGCTATATTGAGACTTCAAGGAGAGAAGGAGCTTCGGGATAAGTGATCATTTAAAATGTCCCGAAGCTGACTGGATTTAAAAATAAAAAAATCTTTCTACTTTTTGGTAATTCCTTGTCTCCAAATTATTCCAGAAAATAGTATTATATAGCTCACACAAGACACTGTTAAGTTAGCCTTAGTTTTCTTCTCAAAGTGCACCAGATTGATTGCCTGGAAATCCAGACCTGCCGCTAAGCTCTGGCAAATTAAATTTTAGTCTGGACACTCTCCATTGAAGCTCATTTAATATGTCAAGAAATCCTGAGCTACCAATCAAATCGTTCTTTCTGATATGGGCGGGCCAGAGCCCTATGTATGGTGCTTTGGGGCGGACATAAAAGGATGACGACAGTGCGCCGCCGAAGCTGTAATAGTAAACAGAGATGGCTGTTGGTATGTTGTTCGAGTTTGAGACGACTTTCGTCTCGACATTTAGCGATTTGGAAGACGGCACTCAAATCTTTCATTAGCAAGTAAGAGGAATGTTCTGTTTTGCCGACCGACCACGCCAAAAGTTTAATTTAACATTTAACCCGCTGTTCGCTAAACAAATGGGCCTTAATATGTCACCTTGTTCATTGCTCTGATTGGTCGTAGTGCTATCCAATTGCGTGCAGTGGCATTTGAAATGCACGCGTAGGTGCCGCCCCTTGAGTTGGAAAGGTCCATTGATCAAAGGGTCTGGATTTCCAGGCTACCAGATTGATGAATTTTACTTTAAAAGGTTCAAATTTTTCTTCCCCCTTCGAAGGTCCGGGGTCCCCAACACAGTCTCCCAAATTCCTGTGAGAAACACTGTATGTGTGTATGGTTATTAAAAGTCATTAGACCAGGGGTTGTGTTTATCTACAAATAACCTTTTTTCATCAAAATAAATATTGTGGGGTTATCTTGCTCAGAGAGGGACCAGTCATGAATGCGTTTTGGAGTCTAGACAAACATTGCTTTTACACATTTGTATTGTAAGACCGCCTCTCAGGTGGCCCATCAGGACTTCTTGAATATGGGCCCAGAATTTGTTGCTACGTGTGTGTGTGTGTGTGTGTGTGTGTGTGTGTGTGTGTGTGTGTGTGTGTGTGTGTGTGTGTGTGTGTGTGTGTGTGTGTGTGTGTGTGTGTGTGTGTGTGTGTGTGTGTGTGTGTGTGTGTGTGTGTCTTGGGTAAAAATGGGAGCACTCAACATGCTACATAAGATTTGTGCAGTTTGAAGCGAGGGAGCTGATTGTAGCCTTTTCCACTTCCTGCAAGAAGGGGAGCTTGGGTAAACTGAAGACGCAAGTAATGTTATAATCGCTCGACTGTTTAGGGCACACCTTCTATATATTTCTTTCTCCTTTTTCCTCCTGTGATTTAGTCTATAACTTGATTTTAATGCCACTGAATGATGTAGCTGTGTATAAATAGTCTTCATATCTGTCTAGATTTTTACTTTCTTGTGCATCCATCGCTCTTTACTCTTTTTCATCCTCTCTTTACCCCTTTCTTCTGCAGGTGTGTCATAAGTGTTTCTCTTTCTCCCCAGGTGTCGTTCTTCCTGTTCATTGTGTTTGTGGTTTACACCATGCTGCCATTCTCTATGCGGGAAGCCATCATCGCCAGTGTCCTGACCTCCGCTTCTCACACCATTGTGTTGAGTGTCTGCCTATCCACCGAAGCTGATCACATGGAGCCAGTAGTGTGGCAGGTAAGATTTTTAAACATGTGTGTGAGTTAAGGGTAGGAGACCGATGATATACGGTATGATAGAACAAAGTCTATCCGAAATATGCACACTTGAACTCAACAGAGTTCATCAACATTAATTAATGACTAGTGTATAATTGTGTCTCACTAGCGAAAAGTAATGTATTTACAAAAGGACTAAAGGAGGAAAGTTTACCCTGCAAAAAAAACTCATGAAGCTGTTTTATACTCTGCAACCAGGCATCCTATTGTGCTGCCAGATGCAATAGAGTTTTTATATCGGAGATCATACTCTGTAGGCTATCTTTATTTTTATTTTTATTTTTTTGCATTTTCAAGGCTTTATTGATTGTTTGGAGAGATATGAAATGAGAGAGGAATGACATGCAGACAACGACCCAGAACGGATTTTAACAGGGTCTGCTGCGACGATGCGAGGATTTGTTTTTCCTTTCCAGAAATGTAATGTCCTGGTTGTTGTAATCATGCAGTCTGTATTTTTTAAGCAAACAAGCAAATGTGACCTTTAAACTAAACTTAGCATAGCAGGTGAGCGATAGAAATTCTAATGTGAATTAAATTCACCCTCTTTCCAGCGATATTGCTGTTTGAAGCGAAACATTTTCTGGCATATGCTGAGGATTACAAATAAATAACAATATAAGGAAAGCAATAATCAGTTTAGTGCACACTTAAACTAATTTCAGCTTATTTAGAGCTGGTTCCATAAGTCCAGGGGCGCCTTAATGCACGGGCTTACCTGGGCTGAAGCCCCAGGGCCTACGAAGATCAGGGGCCTCTCTCAATATAAAAATATATATATATATATATTTTTTTTTTTTTTTTTTTTTTACTGTCTCAATATAGGCCTCTGATCTAAGAAGGCCCCGAACATTGTCATTTAAAACAATAAATTATTGACTGGCTCATGATAGGCCCCTAATCCTCGTAGGGGTGGGGGGGGGGGGGGGGGGCGTACGGAGAACAGGGGCCTATCATGAACCATTAAAGAAAAAGGAAAAATAATCACATTATTTTTGGCCTATGAAGATCAAGGGGCCTATCATTCACCAGTACATTTTTGTTATTTTTGTTTAATAACATTGTTCGGGGCAACGCAGATCAAGGGCCTATATTGAGTTGAGCCATTAAAAACAAAACGAATAGTTCAAAGAGAGAAGTAGCTTTGGGATAAGCAGGGATTATTTAAAAAAAAAAATTGGAATGCTGACTGACTGGATTTTTTAAACCATTTTACTTGCATTTTACTTTAAAAGGTTAAAATTTTTCTTCTGGGGGGGCATGCCCCCGGATCCCCCTAAAAGGTCCTGGGACCCCACCGCTGTCTCCTCAATAACTTGGAAAAACACTTTAACCAAGCATGTGTGTTTGGTTATTAAAAGTCATTAGACCAGGAGGGGGTTATGTACATGTTACCTTAAGTGATTTTGTATTTCATCAATAGAGATATTGTGGTCTAGACAAACATGGCTTTAACGCATCTGTATTGTAAGACCGCCGCCCGGGGGGGCCTACGAAACCTCTCAGCCCCAGGGCCTAGTGGCAGGTAAAGGCAGCCCTGCATAAGTCAGTGATTGCTAATACACCTACAGCTAATTCCAGCTAATGCAGAAGGTAACCACATTCATTACATGTATGTATAAAAAAAATACAACAAAACACATAACTCACCGATAATCAGAGATTTTAAAGACCAGGGAGCAATTTAACATTTCAGAGCCAAATCACAGAGGGTATTTCTAGCGTCATAAAAGGCCTTAGAATAATTACTTTACTAAGACCTCATCTCAGCAACCTCTTGTAGACATGTCTGAAGGACTGGTACTCTGTATAAAGCAGCCCAGAAAAAAAATGCTGTTTGTTTTTGCTTTTAAAGCCTCTCCAAGCATGAAGAAAACAGTAACTAAACTCTGTTAAATAATTAAAAAAAATATTAAGAATAATTATTAATAATGGTATAATTTTTTTAATACATTTGTCCTTCAGATAACAGGATATCCTCTGCTTCATTGGAAGAATCCTTCATGGAGTTACAAAATAATACAAATAATGACGGCTCCCTGTATTCCCTACTATGTAGCCTTCACACATATTCTCTATTGCCTCTGGTCTCAACCTACTTTTTTTTTATGTGAAACTGTAGCATGGGCATTTTGGCATCTGGTCAGCCCGGGGCTGTATGCTGCATGGTCACTATCTGCCAGGTCCTCTTATGCATCAGGTCAGCGTGCCTGTCAGCACAATTCCAGTGACAAATCTGCCATAGAGGGGTGTCCTTCAAGATCATTAAATATTTCATTACTAAACTAAAAGATAGGATATAAAAAATGCTCAAGGATGTTTTAGGTGTAAAAAAGAAGAAAACACTTTACATATAGTATAGTGCTTCACTTCTTTATTAAATTATGTTTTGATCACACATGCCTGCTCTATACCATGACTGCTCTATGCCCTTAACTGTTTCAAAAACAATTTACAGCTCAAGTCTGAATTTAAAATAGAAAAAATATTATCTTTTACCATGCCAACAGCAACAAAAAAAGGATGTCTTTGTCGACTTGCCTAGGTAAAAAGGTATGAATAAACCCTAAATAAATAGTACATTGCTGCTCAAAGTACACCTTGAAGGTGTTACGGCTGGACAGGGAGGACACAGGCGCGGAGACAGTACCAGTTTAAGAAGGTTTATTTAGAAAGGATCAGCTGGGGGTTCGGGCCGTGATCCGGGGAAATCCTACTGTCCAGTGGGGTGGTAAAGGGGGAGAGCAATGGAGAAATTCCAGGGGATTGAGCGAGAGCAGGCTAGAGCAGGTGGGCAGAGGGGTCCGGGAGGAAGTGCTGGCTGGTGCAGGTTGGAGCCGGTGGTTGGAGTCAGGCCGGGAGAGCTGAGGCAGAGAGACAGGAATTAGGATGAGGCAAAATCAAACAGGTAGGTAAGCTAGGAAGAGCGACTGACTGTGAGGAACTGAGACTACATTCTGGCAGTGTCTGGAAGGTCGGGTCGGGTATATGAAGAGCGGTTGATTAGTGATTGCTGGCAACTGTGAGTGCTTCACCTGACTCCAACACACCTGACTCCAACCCTGCAATTACACCAGACAAGGAAACGGGCAAAGGGCAAAACAACACAGAGGCAAGGAGGCCCAGGCAGGATCATGACAGAAGGCCCTTTTTAGAGGAATAGTTTGACATTGTCTGTCAAGAAATGGACAAGAAAATGCATAACACTCTTAATAATGTACAGTAAATGTGATGCTACAACATCAGGCAAAATCTCAAATTGTATTGCTTTTTTACAGAGCAAGACTAGCTGTTTCCAGTCATAAAGTAAGCTCACCTAACTTGCAGCTGGCTCTAGCTACATGTTTAGCATATAGATAACACTCTGTTATAGTTTTCTCATCAAAAAAGGGAATAAGGGCTTTCCTCTAAACGTAAACTATTACTTAGGAAGCATACACTGACACGTACTGACGAGCAGTATGAGTGTTTTGTCGGATTTTTAAATGTAATATTAGTTATTATTTAACTATTAAGGCTTGCTTAGCGATTTGTAAAAAAAAAAGAGCACCAGATTATCCTACCAGAGATCTGTAAATGTCAGCCATTAAAGGTCCACGCTCTTGTGTATTGTTCTAATGTGCATACAAACTGAGCAGAGCGTATTAAGTGAGAGGAAACCATGCTGACATCTCCACTTTGTCAAGTCCATTACACTTTACAGTACTGGCTCATTGGCGTTAATGAACCGACTCTTTTGCTGAAGAGGTGAAAGTCCTCTGTTTGGTTGAGTGTGTAGAACAGTGATGCTCCATTATTACATAAATTGGTATTTCCTCAGAACACTATTCTTCCGGTAATTTAAGGTGTGAAGAATCATCCGACAACTGAATGTAAAAATGTATTTTTAATATCTTACACGGCTCTTGCATCTTAGTTATTTGTCTTCCTCTACACATGTATAACAGCCAGTCAGCCATAATAACCTGCACAGGGCTGAGAATGAACTAATCCCAGATATTTAGGTTATCATCACCCCCCTATGTGTAGAGATACATTGCATATTGTTCATTAAGTGCTCATTCAGGTAAAAAGAAAAAATATATTCAGTTTATTTCAGAATTAAAAGAGACAGAGGTTTGCTTTTCCAAATGAAATTTGAATTGAACATGCCAATATTGATGCAGAAACAAGATCAACTTAACTAAAAGGAACTGTGTATGATCGATCATGTAATCTGGGCAAGATAAACACCTGTTGTTTAGTCTTGTTTCAAAGCTAAAAACAGGGCGAACGTGAATATAACTACAGTATAGTATATTTATCTGAGCATGCACTCAGATAGGTTAGAATACCAATCCCATATATGGTCACTAGGGGGAAATCCACAGGGAACAGCGGATCAAAGTTTAGTGAACTTCTTAAAGTCAGTTGTCAGTCTACCCCCACCTGCCACAAAGAAGTAGGCATTTCCAGCTAGGTATTGAGGTCTACACAATTTCAAATAAGCACTTCAAGTTCTTGTTTTGTGTTTTCTAGTGCACCATATTTTTAATTGACAAGCTCACAAAGAGAATGAGTGGCTAGCTGAATGGATTTTCAATTAGATATTAAAATGGTTTATACATAGATTATAAAATATTTCATACAATATATTTGAAACAGAAAAAAAACCTTTCATGAAGCAGCTTACAAAGGCCTGCTTTCAGTCATCCAGTGTACTTTGTCTGAACCGTATGGTGTGAAAACTATTCTGTATCACAAAATTCAGACTTCATCGTTTTTTTAATCAGACTGTCTATAGAAAATGAAAATGTGTGATCTTAGCCAGAATTGTAAAGGTAATAGCTTTAATCTGAAAAAAGAACATTAAGGTTGTATGGCTGATTGAAGTGCAGAGAGGAAATGATACATTTAATGAACAGGGGGATGTTTGTCTTTAATACAGTGAATAGATGTGAACATAGACCCAGCCAGCAGACCAACCTCTTACATGGCCTCTGCCCCTGAAGTTTGCTTTTGTCAAAAATAAAGCGGAGACAAGCATATTGCTGTTGTAATCAAAGTGTTTAATGCATCCATCTGATATACTGTAATAGCAGAGAACAGCATGTGTCTGGTCTGAACGTAAAATGTTTTATCAGTAAGGGTACTCGACACTCGATACTTTTTACCACTTTTTCAGTTAATCGTTTAAAGAACATGTATTTGGACTCTGGAGCCATGGAAAAATGTTGTGTGGTCTGATGAGTCCAGATTGACCCTGTTCCAGAGTCAAGGGGTGACAAAAATTAATCCTGTCCAGTCCCAATCCCGGAAAAATTACAAGAATTACTCCCACTCCCTTCCCCTTTTTTGAATTTCTCCTTGCTTGCTCATGACCATATGGTCAATGCGTCATCACGCTGGTCAGTGATTGGCTGGTTGCTCTGCCTTAAAGAAACTAAGATTGGCTGCCTGCAGCAAACAATAGCTCCATGGCAACAACTAGGAAGAAGACAACTAGAGCGGAAGGAAGAGATAGCCTAATACAAAAAATTCAAAAGCGTTTATTAATATTAGAAATTAGGGCTGTTAGGTATGGTCTAAAATGTATAACTATAATTTGAAGCATTGATGGTAACGGTATATATCACGGTTTATTAATTTACTGGGAACGCTTATGATGCTTCGGTGGCTGCCTTTTCTTTTCCAATCGGTCTCTGTTTCTATCGGCTCTTTACTCTCATTTCAAATTAAGCCGCTTGTGTGGTGTTTAATTAATCTAAAAACTTGCGGACATGAAAACCAGACGAACACAAGAGTGCACGGATCAGCATCCGGGAGGGGAAAATCGCGAGGAGCATTTCTAACAAGGCTCTTAGTGACGAGCACCAGCCTGATCCTCTCTATGCACGCAAGTGCATAACGCTCTCTTACTTTTGTAATTTGACAGACTGATCGCTCTTTATGTCAAACCTTTTTGGAACGGCACTGGATTTATTTTTGTTAATGACAGGTCTAGGTTCATCAACCTTGTGCCCAAAAAAGCCTATCAAAACCATGCTGCAGCGAATGCGTGCCATAATCAAAGCTTTTTTGGGGCCATGCAGTGCATACATATTCACACTTTTGTGAGCTGTCATAACAAGGACAATTTTCTATTTTTGCTTTGTATTTTACTGTGATTATTTCTACTATAGCAAAACAACAAACAAATGTTTTCTCTGTGCAAAATGTCACATACATATGCTCCTAGTGCTGTAATGTAATTCTGTTGGGTATTTTTACATAAGACAAAACAGAGCCCTTTCCTGATGGTGAGTGTCATAAGGTCGCTGTTGTGCTGCAGACAAAGACTGAAAGTGACATGGAATTAGTTGGAATGAAAGTGAAGGCAGGCAAGCAAAACCGACCAGGCATGAAACTGTATGAATAAAAATTGGAAGTAGAGGGAAAATGTGTTTCTTGTATTTAAATGCAATGGAAGAGGACCATTAACTTATCCATTTGCTTTAAATTGGAAAATATTGAGATCAAGGTTTCTAGGGCTCATGGGTCTTTATACATTCACCTGTCGTCACTGAGCCTCGTCCTATCGTATAAGTTCCTCTAATAAAGCTCCCTGTGCACTGCTGCCATGAGGATTGCAATAAATGTGAATGGAAATCAAGCACTGTTTTAAAATGAACCCAACGAATAGACTGCACATCTCAGAGATTCACACTACACTTATAGTGAAGAGGTTTGGTAGGAGTAAGCATTTGTCATATGTATCACAACAGTTTGCTGTTTGGTATTCTCTAGTGTTATAGTTGGAGATTGACTGAATAAAAAGGAAAGTGTACATGAGGAGTTCCACACATGCAGGGGCAATTCAATTGACATTGTTATTATTGTCTCAACAGAAATTAATATTGTTGAATGGATACAAAATGGAAACTTCGGCTTTTCTTTATACTTCAAACCAATTGCAGGCATGATGAGGGTAATGCCAGAGCAATAACTATTTTAGCAAACTGAGAATGGGGGAAATTCTTCTTAGGGTTCCAATGGCCATTAAGTTCCTGGAAAAGTTATGAAATTTGAAGAAACTTTTTCAAGGCCTGACAATGGTTTGGAATTAACTGAATGTTTTGCAAAATACCTAATATGAATATGCAAATGAAAATTAAAAAATGTAAATTAACATAGAAATGACATGGAATGCAAGGAAATCTAATAGAGTGAGTGGCCAGTTACTAAATAATAAAAAAATCTATAAAAATTCAAATTCATTCAACCCAAAACAACAGGCGGACGGGTCAATATTTAATGTAATAACAACGGCCGTTATAAAATCTAATAGAATGAATGGCCAACTGCTCCATATGCAGGAAAAAATAAAAAATAAAATAAATAAATAAGTAAGAATTTAGCTCAACAATGTAATTGCCAATGACTGCTGCTGTAATTGTTGTGCATATGACAAATACACATCTTGAATCTGGAACCTGTGCTTGATCTATGATATGTACTGTATGTCTTTTAACTTTGGCCACAACAGAAAACGGATACTAATGTTGAATCTATTCCCAATACGATTTGTGTGCGTGTGTGTATTTTTTTTTTTTTTTTACTTGACTAGGCCTATTTGACATTTTTTGTCTAATATTTATCCAATATCAGCTTTTTCTTCTGTTTCTTTACAGATTTTGGCCAATATTATCATTTTCATGTGTGGGAACATGGCAGGGGCGTACCACAAGCATCTGATGGAGTTGGCACTTCAACAGACATATCAGGATACCTGCAACTGCATCAAGTCCCCGATTAAACTGGAGTTTGAAAAGAGGCAACAGGTAAATTAGTCTAAATGGCCATGTAGACATAGAAAGGCATGCAGTGAGTTATTGAATACATGTCATATTGATTCTAATGATGATGATGGTGTATTGGAGTATTTGGTGGCTTGTTGATGCTGTGTGGGGCATTTTGCTGACCTGGTTTGGTTCCACTTGTCCCATTGGAGGGAAAGGTCACTGCAAAAGGAATACTAAGTTGTACTGATTATGAGTGATCACCTTTATCATGTGATGAAATATGTTTATCCTTATGGGATTGGTCTATTCCAAGATGACAATAGGGCATGAGGTGAATGGTTTGATGAGTACAAAAATGATGTGATTATATCATTTACTATGGCCTTCACAGTTACCAAATCTCAACCCAATTGAACAACTATGTGAGATTTGCGGCTGACATGTTGGAGAGTGCTCTCCAACTTCATCAAAACACAAATTAAATTGGTCAAAGAAAGGGGATGAGTCGACAGGTGAAGCGTAAGGACTTGTGTTTTACTCAGTGTCGTAATTGCTAATGACCACAGTTAGTGTGATGATACTGTTGAGTCCCTGGAGCCTGAGTGTGTGAGTGAGTAGCTATTCAGTCAGATAGGGGAAAATACAGCTGTTGTTAGGAAAGTCCAGGCTTGCTGTCGAGCTGGTTGAATACAGCTTGTGTTGCTTGTATTACAATTACCATGAGTGGAGCTGAAAATGCCTTGGGTGGAGCGTTTTTGCGGTAGACCTGG
Organism: Ammodytes marinus; assembly: GCF_949987685.1. Classification (NCBI taxonomy): domain Eukaryota; kingdom Metazoa; phylum Chordata; class Actinopteri; order Uranoscopiformes; family Ammodytidae; genus Ammodytes; species Ammodytes marinus. Next base: position 12,845,309 of record NC_137217.1, on the reverse strand, counting down.
AGTGCTACTGTTGCCTGTGACTCAGGTCTGTTGTGCAACTGTTTGGTCGCACATGCACCTAAATATCTGTGGAGTGCGACTAAATATGTTCACTGGTCGTGTTTTTTTATAAAATCCTACTGGGTATAGGGACATCTGCTTTTGACCCATTTAAATAATCAATGATTATTTTCAGGGCTTTAAATGTACTTATTTTGATCACCACCGGCCAATAAAGCTAGTACGTTTTTAAAGCTACCTGCCAATAAGCTGTAACATTCATAATTATTTTGCTCATCTGGCTTTTAACTCCAGAAAATATCTCCACATAGTTTTCCTTTTTTCTTACTTACTTTCAGCAGATTGTGTCATGCCGTTTGTCATTTCCGTTTCAGCGTAGCTTGTTATTGATACCACACCTCAACACACGTTAGCGTTAAGGGTTAACTGTGTTGCCAGATAGAGATTATGTGTTCAAGCCATACACACACCAAACCGCCCAAGTCTTGGGGGGTAAAAACTATGGGAATTCATCATAAATCTCAAGCCCTGGCAGTGTCTGTTAGCAACCACTATGGACCTCTCCTTCAAGGGAAAACCTCAGAGCTTCAGAGATCAAATGGGCAGATAAATTGTCAAGTTGGAGGTGACACTGGCTTAAATAAAGCGTTTTTGCCAATCCTGATCTTCCCCTCACCCCAAGAGTCTGTTTCATTTGCTAGTTGCAGGGCAGGTTGGGATAGATAGATAGTGGCAGACTGGCGGAAGCGTGGCTGCCATTCCGCGCCAATTGGCCCTTCCGACCACCACCTCAAACATACGGCAGTTATACACATTCACACGAGGCAAAGTGGGTGAAGTGTCTTGCCCAAGGACACAACAACCATGACACAGGTGGCAGGGCGGGAATCGAACCGACAACCCTTGGATCATTGGCCAACCCGCTAAACCCACTGAGCCACGGTCGCCCCAAGTATAATCATATGTCGTATTCCTGACCATCCATGTCCTTATGTTACTGCCTTTAGGAGCGTCTCCTGTTGTCTCTGCTGCCGGCCCACATTGCCCGGTCGATGAAAGCTGAGATCATCCAGAGACTAAAGGGCCCAAATTTTGGCCAGATGGAGAACACAAACAATTTTCACAATCTCTATGTCCAGAGACACACCAATGTCAGGCATGTATTATTCATTTGTATTTAGCAATTGTGATTTTGACAGTGGTAGCAGAATACACATTTAGAATGCAGCTCAAATACATATTTATGTTTTTTAACAGGTGAAGTTTTTCCTAAATACTCTTGTAAAACCATTTTAATGATTGATATACATTTTCTATCTCTAGTATACTGTATGCTGATATAGTTGGATTCACTCGGCTGGCCAGTGACTGCTCACCTGGTGAGCTGGTGCACATGCTGAATGAGCTGTTCGGCAAATTTGATCAAATTGCCAAGGTATACATTTTAATTATTTGACTGAATCACCAAGTAACTCATCATAACAAAGTGCTATCACTCCTGGTGAACAGAAGTCTACCCTAAACTCCTTACACTGTTATAAACCATCATTTGATGGTGTAACTCGCTTTTTATTACTTCATTATGATTTTTTTTTTTATTCCTGCAAACACCTGGTCAAACATCGATGATTTGACTTCACACTTAGATATTTGCAGATATAATACAAATTGAATTGTTAATATCTTCACAAAAAAACAGTTTTGGTTAAAAACACAGTATCAGACTTTGATATCAGCCGCTCAAAATCAAAGAGCAAGTGCTTATTTCTTTAAAAGCTTTCATTGATGTTCAGACGTACACTGATAAACCTACCATAGAAAGTATAAACTCAAAGTAAAATTACTGGTACAACACAGGCTAACTATAAGGCATTTAAATAGAAAACAATTAGGTTGAAGTTTGATTCAAAGTTTTTTTTTTTTTTTTTAAATAAAAAGCTGTTGTTTGAGCCCATGTTCTACCTTCTATGTAGGAAAATGAATGTATGCGGATCAAAATCCTTGGTGACTGCTACTACTGTGTGTCCGGCCTGCCAGAGTCTCTGCCAAACCATGCTAAGAACTGTGTGAAAATGGGTCTGGACATGTGTGAGGCCATCAAGTAAGTTGCTAAAAAAATGTGTTTAAAAAAATTGCAGTCCCATTTTTTTAAACACATTTGCCTCTTAGTTACTGTACAGTATGGCTTTATTAATAACAAACCAATGAAAACAGAATGCACAAATTAAATGCCTATCATAGTAAAAAAAAATGTTCATGCTGATTCTTGTGTGTGTTAAATAAGCTAAGCCCTTATAAGACTCTCAAGAGTCTCATTACACTTATTATAATATTATTATGTTTGACTATATTAATTTAAACACAAAGCCTTTTGGGCTCGACCTTTTTTGAGTGTCCTTGCATACAAAAATCATTCTGAAACATTCTGTTACTCCACTTTGAAACATTATTTTCTGGTGCATGGCAGGAAAGTGCGAGATGCTACAGGGGTAGACATCAACATGCGTGTTGGAGTGCATTCTGGGAATGTCCTCTGTGGTGTGATTGGACTGCAGAAATGGCAGTATGATGTTTGGTCACATGATGTCACGCTGGCCAATCACATGGAGGCAGGGGGTGTACCAGGGTAAGTGACTAGATCGTAGTAGAACAGAAACACATCTTACCATTGACATAAAACAAATGGATTAAATGAACGATCAATGTGCAATTATACATCTAATCTTTTTCTCACACTAAAGAATACCACAGGAGAACCCAGATCAATTCTTAACATTAATAGAAAACTGTTCATTGGCAGGCGAGTGCACATCACCTCAGTGACACTGGAGCACCTGAATAGTGCCTATAAAGTTGAAGATGGGGATGGACAAGAAAGAGACCCCTACTTAAAGGAACATGGAGTCATAACTTTTCTGGTCATCAACCCTAAGGTCCCATAGCACACACCACACGGACAGTAAGATCAATACTGAACATTCAATCAAATGCAATAAAGTAACACTATTTCCATATTTGTCCAGGTGGAGCATTGGAGTCCACAGCATAATTACCGTCCCAGACACACTGTGTATGGAGCCAAGATGAGAGCCTCAGTCAGGATGACCCGCTACCTGGAGTCCTGGGGAGCAGCCAAGCCCTTTGCCAACCTGCACCACAGAGACAGCATGACTAATGACAATGGAAAGATCAACACTGCTGTGTGTAAATTATGCCATACATATGTTGTGATTTAGGCCATGGAGAAGTCTAGCTGTAGCGTTTAACGCATCCCTCTGATTTGCTCTGTGTCTAGGATGTGCCGATGGGGCAGTATCACTTCCAAAGGAGATCAGAAAGGCAAGCTGCTCATTTTACAGCTTCTGCACCATTTTATTGAGCAGCATTATTCCGATCTCTTAACAGCACACAGAAGGATGACAAGACGTCAAATACGACTAAGACGTCCGCTACAGGCCTCGTGTGTGACTTATCTTTTTCTTCTTGTAACCCATTTTAAGGACAAAGTCTCAAAAGAAACGTTTTGAGGAGGAACTTAACGAGAGGATGATCAGGACCATTGATGGGATCAATTCTCAAAAGTAAGGGTATTTAAAAAAAAAGAAAAGTAAGTTTTGAAAAAAGTAAAATTGATTCTGAAAGTTTGAGGAATTATTATTATTATTATTATTATTATTATTATTATTATTATTATTATTATTATTATTATTATTATTATTATTATTATTATTATTATTATTATTATTATTATTATTATTATTATTGTACTGTGGGTTTAAAATGTAGTGGACACTTTATTTAATTTTTGCCTCTCTGTATCCCTATTGAACATTCTGATGAATAAGGTTAAACTTTTTTCAGATATCTTATTTACTTTTAACAGTGTCTGTGTCTTCCTTTTCACCTGGCCTTAATGCTTCCAGACAGTGGCTCAAGTCCGAGGACATCCAAAGAATATCATTATTCTTTCACAACAAATCCTTAGAGAAGGAGGTAAGAGGCAGTGCATGTCATTTGGTATCATTCATCCCTCATTGGAGAAGTTGTTTCAAAGAGAATTACAGAGCAGATAGTCACTGCTTGTTCCTTTGCCTACACTTAGCTTACCCTGGAATCTTGTGTATTGAGGTGTCTGAGTACACGGTTAAGCATCAACAATGTTGACATTTCCCATTCTTTTTTCTTTACTTTTAGTACAGAGCAACGACCCTGCCGGCCTTCAAATACTATGTCACCTGCGCCTCTTTGATCTTTTTCTGCATTTTTATTGTGCAGATTCTTGTCCTTCCAAAGTATGTGTGCTTTATTTCAAACTCTTATATGACCCACATTACTGTTAATGAATTTGTATATGCATAATGTAGATTTTTCTTAAGCAGCATACTGAACTTTTTGTCATTGTCTTTGCCATGACAAGGCATTTTGACATTTATTTTTTTATAACGCAATTGTGTTGACACATAATATTTTATTTCTTAGGACACCTGTCTTGGGAGTATCCTTTGGAATGGCTTTTCTTATCCTTTCCTTGATCCTCTTCATATGTTTCATTGGACACTTCCTGGTGAGTAAATACATTTACAGTAAACTTAATTATTTTATAAGTGTACAAACAACATAATAGCTTTAGGAGTGAACCAGGATATGCCAGGTCTCCAATGGTACACTTATGTACTCATTGTCATACCAAAGGCACATGAGCAGTCCATGTGCCTCTCTGGTCAGCTTTAAAGTCCATTAAGTTGTAAGCCTTTAGTTCCCTTCGGGTTAAAAAAAGTGCCACTATGGTGTGACCATATGGCAACAATACATTCTGCATGGCACAGGTGTGCCCCTCTACACACCATTGCTTTTGTGTGCATGCCTCAAAGGAAAAAAATACATTTTTATCTCAGGATAGCATAGAAATGCATTCATCTAGTGGTGTCTAATATCTAAAAGTGGGTGATTAGATGGTCTATGATATGATGCATTTAAAGGTAGAGAACCCTTCCCCACAGAATTGGTCTAAGAATGAATTTGCTAACAATGTTCTTTTGAAAGAGCAGGCAGTCCTGTCGCTAGTATTGCTCCTGCAGTTATAGCTTGCCACTTGAACTTCCATAAGAGTTATTTCTGTGTCTAGCTCAAATAAATGATAGACCGGAAAAAAAGAAATAGAATGAAAGAAAAAAGGAACAACTATTAAACATTAAAGGTGCTATAAAATTCTAAGGCCGCAGGCATACACAACCAATTCCCCCCAATGTATGTTCTTTAGTTGTGAGAATTTACTGCTTGGCTTTGAACTGTGCTCCAAAAGGATGTTGCCCAAGGCACAAAAATGAAAAAACAACACTCCATAGCTATAGTTGAAAAGCCTCCTTTGTCAACTTTATTTGTTGTTGCTTGAGCTTTGCTTTAGTTCATGTTTTCGTGTTCAGACAATCATTCAGTATCAGCCTAGAATTCATGGATATTTGGACTTGGACTAAATAATTAAGATAGGCCCTCATGTATTTTCCTTGGCAGAGTGTTATAGAAGAGTCTTTCAAGAGCACATTCAGTTCCTTCATCCAAGCCTCTCTTCACAAGAGATCAACAACGAAATTATTCCAATATATCAATTGTATGACACACTTTCCATAAAACATGAAATGTGTTGAAAATCAAGTCTTGAGAGTTTTTGCATTAAACTCCTCAATAGCAATGATGTATTATTCCAACCATGTGGTCCTTGTTGGGTTGTATTATTGTGGACTGAAGATGGTCTGATTTCCTTATAACATATACATTTATAAATATGTTCTTCTCCTATAACTTTAAGGCATTTGTAACAAGCCCTTCAGTAGAATGTCCACAGGTGCAGCATAACAACCCAACAGCATGCTTACCATGTGTGCATTTTACATTCCTTGACATAACACATTGTTTTCGCAGCATGCACATTAAGTTGTTAGGACTTTACTTATAACAGTTTAATTGTATGCCACTTGAACTTGTACATTGGCCCTGCTGGTGAAATGAGATGGTGGGTGAACGTCTTATGTACTGTATGTGTACATATTCTTACTAAAGTTCATTTGTTATTGTGCATGTGCTTGTTAATATGCATACATGTATTTTTACTTGTTTAAATTAGTTGATGTGCCTGTGCTCCTTGGTGCTTATTTTGTGTCTTTGCATCTGTATGAGAACTTTCTCAGCTCCCCAAGTCCTCTTGTGTACTTTTCCTCATATATTCTTGTATGTGTGTGCTTTTGTGTCTACATGCCCTTGTAGAATTGCAGTAAAAGCGCCTCCACCTCTTGGATGTGGCTGCTGAGGTCATCAGTTATTATTGCCAACAAGCCATGGCCCCGCATCACTCTAACCATGACAACCACAGCGCTAATACTCATAATGGCAGTCTTCAACATGGTAAGCTTTAATGTTCATGTACTGCAGTAAGATACTCAACATCATTGGCTGAAATTGTTTGAAATCGTTCGAGGATAAATAAAGGAAAAATGAAAAAAGAGAGGGATATCTCCAACAAGGCTTCACTGGGAATGAAGTATCTCAACCCATGCTCCCCTTTTTAGTAACTGCAGTGTAATCATAAGGAAATGGAATGCAAAATGTTGTCCCAACACACACACATTTAATAAATAAATTGGCCACCAGTGAACCAGAGCCTTTAAATTGTTAGTGATTTAAAAAAAAGAAGTACGATTATATTACTTTTCTCCAAACAGACCTACAATAATACTGCTGCCGTATTGAGTTCACTTGAAATAACTAAAAACTTAATCTCTTGCAACAATAATAGGATGAGGTGCTGGAGGGCTTAATATTTCGTGGTTAGGGGCTGCGGATGCACTAGCTTCTCAATGTACTACATGCTTTCCATTTCTTTTATTTAGCCTCACACAAACTGGATATCTCACCACACAATCAATAAATAGTTTTTGTTTGCCAAGCAGTTTATCAGACAGCTTTTTCAAATATTATTAGATAAGGGTTTCTCTGCATAGGCTTGGTTAAAGGTGAAATAATAGCCTGAGGCTTGTGGGGAAGTTGCGTGATAAAACAAGGTGTCAGGACCCTGGTTTAGACCTTCACACAAATCGATTCCAGAGATCATAATCTTGTTATGCGTCTGACGTAAATCAGCCGCTTTGGGCGGATGAACCAAATTAACTTGGCTTTGCTCTGTGGGCAGCCAATCTTCATCATATCCTGCAGGTTCACTTAAGAACATTGTTGAATGGTTACAAAACTCTATTTTCCACTTACAAGTACAATATAGACTAGCTTGTTTTTTCACATGCGTGGCCTGACAGTGTGTTGTTTGTTTACAATTTGCATCTGAATTGTGTGGTGATTTTTTGTGGTGGATTCAGATTGTTTTTATATTTTTTGCAATGCCCAGAAATGAGACAATCCCTTAACTGTTGACGGTGTTTGTTTTTTTACACAGTTCTTTTTGGAGGACAATTTGTTGCTTCCTGTTGCTGTGTACAATTCATCCAATGAAACACTGATTTACCCTAATGGACAACTAATTGCCTTCTCGGGCAAAAACAATTTCTACCTTCCTGTGAGTGAAGATGAACATTATCATTATCAAGCATTTCTATAAATTCATATTCACCTTTGATAACTTTTGAATAAACCTACATTTTTTTCTTTTTTTCTGTCCAGTATTTAATTTACAGTTGTATTCTGGGTCTCATCTCCTGCTCGGTGTTCCTGAGGATAAACTATGAGCTGAAGATGATTATCATGTTGACAGCTGTGGTGGTTTACAACTTCATTATACTACAGACGCATGCCTCCCTGCTGGATGAATATAGTACATTTCTGTACAGGACTGAAAGCCTGGAAAGGTAAGATCACAGTGACAATCAGACACTGAACAACAGATGTAGAGAGGTCAAAGTGGTTGAAGAGTGAGTGTTGAAGTAGCCGGAGAAGATAACAGAAAGTTATAGTGTGGCAATGGCCAATGCTATGTATAATATAATTATATAATATATAATCTGCGGTATTTGATTAGTTGTTGTTTCTAGTGTTTTCACAAAGTGTAGCGGTTTTTAAGCAGTATTTAAGCAAACACCAAACACATCTCTTATGTTCTCTGTACTTAGTTAAGTACTTAGTTAAGTTCTCTGTACTTATTATACAGACACTAAATTTGTATCAATCGCAACTGACACTAGGCAGCAGACAATGATATGCCCCATAGAATTTCCTTTTAAAGTACTAAAGAAAATGCATCTATAGAAAGATTTTTATTGGAGGCGCTCTTGGTGTAGTGGTTAGAGCGTCCCCCTAGAGAGGCTCAGTCCTCTTTGCAGCAGACCGGGTTCGAATTGGAGTGTTCTCTGCATGCCCTTCCCTCTTTGCCTCGTTTCAACTGTCTCTCCAAAACTGGTTAAAAGCGAAAAACGCCAAAATATCATCTTTAAAATAAAAGAAAAAGAAAGATTTTTATTTGCTTTTTCACAGCTCCAAACTGTCTCCTTACAAAGAGCACCCAAGGGGGACTACATCTCCTACGGACAAATACTGGAGTTGCTCCGTAGACTGTGAATAATGGAATATGTTTCTGAAAATGATGACTGGGACCACTGTGGTTTCACCGGAAACTTAGGAGATTCAATGAGTCATTGCCAGAAGCCATACTTGCCAATAAGGCTTTTGGGATATTCTTTCCAAATCAACTTTTTTGAGCCTGCAGCATCAATAAATTATGTATTGTGTGTAAACTAACTCCAGAATATTTCAAAGGATGGTCAGTTCATCAATTCAAAACATTGTTTGATTTCTAGCAGAGGAAGGCAATTGTAGTTTGTGTTATTGACTTCCCTGTTCAAATGACAGTTTTCCCCCCAGCAAAGCCAATGAATTGGGAAAGTGTTTAGTGTTACATTGACAAATTGAAAAGCTTTGGCCATTTCTGTAGTTGAAAAAATGCACTTACTAGTGTCTATTACTTTACAAAATGAAAGTAAGCTCCCTGTGTGTGTGCTTTCCATCTCTGGGTTGTCTTCATGTGAGACTGTCCTCAGTCATTGCCGTTAAATTCTGTGTAATGAATTGATAAGACAATGAACAAGGCAAGTGCAGAACTTGCAGGTTTTTTTCTCAGTTGTCTGCTGAGCTCTGCCCTAGATAAAAGTAAAATCCATTGATAGGCAAAATGTGCTGGCAGAAATTAGGGTGCAACAGCCCTGTCTAATTCTTATCACACATTCAGAATTGTATTAGGGGCAGCCAGACTTCAATGCTAAAGGGTAACAATGGTGTCATCGTTGATTCCAATTATATAGTAGGTGCATCGTTAATTTCTTTTCAACATCACCACTTGTAAAATATGTCACTGGCTTTGAGTGTGAGCAGTTCCGAGTAGGTTTGAGCATGTACCACAGCCATATTTGTATATATGCATGCACATGACAATACATACAAACAGTAGCTGTAGCTTGATTGTGCACCTAATTCTGCACTGGACACATTTTCTATTTTTAAGGTTATGATGGTGGAAGCAAACAAGCTTGAAGTCTATTTATAGTGCTGAATCTCCACAGACCGTGAACACTATCAGCTTCTTTATTGCTTCTTCTTGGAAAACATTTCTTGTGAATGCAGTCCAGTGGGGAAGCTCAGCCACCAGAATGCAACTTTAATAAAATGATCTGCTACCCTATTCCTTTAATTGTATTACTTCATATTCTCTATCTGTCCATCCCCTTCTCCACACACCAACACATTCTTCTTTGTTTCTCTGCCATTCAAGACCAGGAGTTCTCAAAGACCTGAAGACTATGGGCTCCATCTCCCTCTTTATCTTCTTCATCACTCTGCTTGTGCTTGCCAGACAGGTAAGTCCACACTACAACAGTTTGAAAGACGTTATCGTCTGTAGTGTGCACAGTGTCACCTTCACAGCTCTGAAAGACGTTTTTAGCTTTGCCGTTAGGTGAAAATCACCATGGCAATTGTATTTTCTTGTACCTCCTGTCCCTTTTTTGATTCAAAAATTGTAATTTCACGGTTCACCCATTTTCTGTTTTTCTCATGTCCTATGGTCTTTATAGCTGCTTTGTCAGTCTGTTGGCCTGTGAAAAGTATACATTGTTGGGAGACGCTTACGCTATATCTTATACATTTCAAACCTCGTCTATTGAGGGATTCTACATTCCCATGGTCTCTTTAGCCTTTATGGTTTCCCACACATGGACTCAGTTCAGTTTGATGGACTCCATGGCTGGGCAAGATGCAATGCAGCTGAGCATTGCACCAGTGGAGTCAATGGCAGGTATTTTTCTCCTTTGCCACTAAAGCTAGCCTTAGATGTTTAATGTAAATGCAAACAAAATTGTATCCCTGACACTACTGTGTCTCTTTCTGTATATGTACCTTAATTACCTCAGAGCATGGGAGGAACATATAGCTGCTCCCTTTCATCCTTAGCTGGAAATCTACAATGCACAGCTGATGAAAGATGTGTTAGGATACATTTTTTTTTAAATTTTTAAAATTCTCAACAGACTCGCCCCAGCACCATTGCAAATGTTTATACAAAAAAATGAAATTAGATCCACCAGGGCAACTTCTCGAGGTGACTGTATTGTTCCTTTTAGAAAAAGTGCCTATGGACAGGCTGTATTTTCATACCGTGCAACTCATACCTGGAACACACTACCCGCTGCTCTACGTGAGCTTCCCACTCTTGGCTCTTTTAAAAAATGTCTTAAAGTATGGCTGCTGGAATCTCAAAACTGTTCACACAATCTATCATAGATTTTAATTTTATTTTATTTTTTAACATTATTTGAATAATTGTTTTTACTCACTTGTTCTGTCGGTTGCATTTTTCTTTTTTTTTTTTTTGTCTGTTGTCTGATTGTCTGTTTTTATTTATGAGTACACGCATATGTTTGTTTCATGTGATTGGTGTCGACCAATCAAGGGACAAAGGATGCAAATTAGCACTTGCTACAATCCTGTATATTTACATGTAAATGTCTATTAATATGCAATGTCCCTTTAAATAAACTTAAACTTAAACTTAAATAAGCTTTTTAGCTGCTGTTTCACACTGCAAAAGACGCATCTTGAGACCAGTTCGTCTGGGCTTTTTTTCAGCCACTCTGGGCTAGGGATTTACATTAGCAAGTCTGAAGCTACTCAAGTTGACTTTGAGATTTACTAGCCAGGAGATGCAGGGACCCAAGAAAGACTGGTCATACTGGAGAGTTGTGTGAGTCTGGCTATTTAGCGGTCATGTTGCACTGCAGGGTAGTAACGGTACATATGAGTGATGCACCACTGGACCACTGCTCTACTCTTGAGATACAGTAAAGCTTTGTTACTAACATCAACTGCCTTTATTTAAAAGAAAGACTATACCCAAATGTAAAGTGTCATTGCATGATGATTACTGCACATTTTGTTTGACCACTTGATTATGGAAGCATGCATGTAGGTCATATAGTGCATGCAGTTTGTTTGGTATTTTTTTCCCTGCCACTTAAATGCATCACAAAGTTGCAGCCAATCTGTGTATCTTCCGTTCAATCCATATCCGTTTTGAAATAAAAAACACAAAAAACGGAGTTGTAATAATCAACCTTTCATCTAGGCTACATTAGAAAATATATGTTATTAAAAATCACAGGATATCAAGTAGGCTATGATAATTATGGCCTAAATGTTGATTTTGAAATTTACATTTTTCAATTTAGTGGTCAAGGTTCCGCTGTGGTGCCAAAGTGGCCCCTCGATAACTTGATGTCCTCGCGGCAGACAGTAACCCCCCCATATTTGTCTAGGAAAGAAGAAACGTGTACAGGGTTATTAGGAACTATCTGAAATAGGCTACTTGGAAAAATAATGCACTTGATGGAGAGACAGTGAGCATAGACTTGACATGGGGTCACACTTTGTATGTTCAGCTTACTAAAATATGTATCCCCTCTCTATAAACAACCTTTGTTAGGTTGTACAGTTTTGATCTGGATTGTTTATTAGATGCGCTGTTTTATTATGGCCAGTTTTATCATTTTTTTTGTTTTGATTTCAAAACAGATATGGATTGAACGGAAGATACACGTATTGCAGCCCTCTTCCAGTGAGAGAAAACATGGACAGAGTAATGTTTGATCAAAGCTTATTATTAAATGGGATACAACTGTTCCCCTGGGCCCTACTGTGGAATGCAATAACAACATGGCTGCTACACACTCTTTTTCCCCATGGGGACTTAACTGTGTCAACAATAAGAGTACTACATGAGTGGATATACAGTATCTCACAAAAGTGAGTACACCCCTCACATTTCTTCACATTTTTCTTTATATCTTTCCATGGGACAACACTGAATAAATGACACTTTGATACAATGTAAAGTAGTCAGTGTACAGCTTGTATAACAGTGTAAATGTACTGTCCCCTTAAAATAACTCGACACACAGCCATTAATGTCTAAACTGCTGGCAACAAAAGTGAGTACACCCCTTAGAAAAAATTTACAAATTGGGCCCAAAGTGTAAATATTTTGTGTGGCCACTGGCCACCATTATTTTCCAGCACTGCCTTAACCCTCTTGGGCATGTAGTTCACTAGAGCTTCACAGGTTGCAACTGGAACCCTCTTCCACCCATTTATGACAGCATCACAGAGCTGGTGGATATTAAAGACCTTGCGCTCCTCCACCTTCTGTTTGAGGATGCCCCAAAGATGCTCAATAGGGTTTAGGTCTGAAGACATGCTTGGCCAGGCCATAACCTTTACCCTCAGCTTTTTTAGCAAGCCACTGGTCGTCTTGGAGGTGTGTTTGGGGTCGTTATCATGTTGCAATACCACCCTGCGGCCCAGTTTACGAAGGTTGAGTGCACGTGGTCAGCGTCATACACAGAGGTTGGCTTTGGAAAATAGACGTATGAGTGCTGCCAGCATTGCTGAAGGGCTTGAAGGGGTGGGGGGTCAACATGTCAGTGCTCAGACCATACGCCACACTCTGCATCATACTGGTCTGCATGGCTGTCATCCCAGAAGGAAGCCTATTCTAAAGATGATGCACAAGAAACCCCACAAAAAGTTTGCTGAAGACAAACAGACTACGGACATGGATTACTGCAACCATGTCCTGTGGTCTGATGAGACCAAAATACATTTATTTGGTTCAGATGATGTTAAGAGTGTGGAGCGGCAACCAGGTGAGGAGTACAAAGACAAGTGTGTCTTGCCTAGAGTCAAGCATGGTGGTTGGAGTGTCATGGTCTGGGGCTGCATGAGTGCTGCCAGCACTGGGGATCTACAGTTCATTGAATTCTAACATGTACTGTGACATACTGAAGCAGAGCATGATCCCCTCCCTTCATAAACTGGGCCGCAGGGCAGTACTGCAACATGATAACGACCCCAAACACCCCTCCGAACGACCACTGGCTTGCTAAAGAAGCTGAGGGTAAAGGTTATGGACTGGCCAAGCATATCTCCAGTCTTAAACCCTATTGAGCATCTTTGGGGCATCCTCAAACGGGAGATGGAGGAGCGCAAGGACTCTAATATCCACCAGCTCCTTGATGTCGTCATGAATGGGTAGAAGAGGGTTCCAGTTGCAACCTGTGAAGCTCTAGTGAACTACATGCCCAAGAGGGTTAAGGCAGTGCTAGAAAATAATGATGGCAAAACAAAATATTGACACTTTGGGCCCAATTTGGACATTTTTTCTTAGGGGTGTACTCACTTTTGTTGCCAACAGTTTAGACATTAATGGCTGTGTGTCGAGTTATTTTGAGGGGACAGTAAATTTACACTGTTATACAAGCTGTACACTGACTACTTGACATTGTATCAAAGTGTCATTTATTCAGTGTTGTCGCATGGAAAGATATAATGAAATATTTGAAGAAATGTTAGGGGTGTACTCACTTTTGTGAGATACTGTATATACAGTTGAAAACAAAAGCCTCAGCTTTTACTACATGGCTCCTGTCCTGTGCCACCACTCAACTGACAAGTAGGACTACACCCAATAATAATTAATTTGACATTTCAAGTGCTCTTACTTTTCAGGGACATTTGTTAGGCATTGCAGTACACTGTATATACTGTATGTGCTCTATGCATTACTCAGAGTGATTTAACTAGATATTGAACTCACCACAACATACTACAACTTTCCACTGTGAACTTCTTTTTTAATACGATTCCTGCATAATATACGTGTTGTTGGATTTCAATATACAGCCACAAATCTAGACATGAATACTAAGCATATTGATTGAAGTGGATTATAAATGTTTTTGCAGAAGAACAATTGCTAATATAACCATCTCAATGAAAGGGCACCAGGTGCAACCGTGTGTACAGCAAAAATAACAAGATGCCATTTATTAATATCTGCTCCGTCTCACACACACTGCTCTGATGTGTCTACACACTTCGGTGGAAACGAGGCATAGTCTCTGTACCACCTGTTTTTCTCTCAGACTGTAACAAGCAATTATATTCCTAATATCGAATCACATCCCTTTCTCCGCTTGATTGTTTTCTCCATCAGATCATCTTACATCTAAGTTTGTCATGATGCATCCTTTTTATCAAATCAGTTCACCTGGTACTGCTCAGGAACAGGCTTAAACAGTCGTGATCATCATAGAGCCCCTGAGCTGTGACCACTTAACATAATGTGAAAGTGGGGGGAAATATCACATTACAAATTGTACTCCAAATATTCTCACAAAAGAAAGTCATCCTTCACCCATCCTTAACCATTTTACTCTGTCTTTCCCTTGCACTGTTTGATTTAAAAAGTGTAGTTATTGTATTGCTGGTAAATATTTTAGATTTGAGTTGTAAATGTTTTTTTTTGTTGCAAATGTGACAAAATTGTAGCCTCTTCTTTTCCGTCTTTAAGCCTTGGTGGAATCCATGTCTCTTGGCAGGTTCTATTTTTTTTCTCTGTGACTATAAGCAAGCTGTACAGGTGTACCTTCCGTCTCTTCACCTCTGTGTCCTCTTGTAACAGAATGAATATTACTGTAGGTTGGACTTCCTGTGGAAGAACAAGTTCAAGAAGGAGTGTGAGGAGATTGAAACAATGGAGAACCTCAACCGGGTTTTGTTGGAGAATGTCCTGCCTGCACACGTTGCAGAACATTTCCTTGCCCGCAACTGGAAGAATGAGGTAGGCATTTGTTGTTTTCTCTTTATTATAGATATGGAGGTTCTTGTTGGGATGCAGGGAAGATGGTTTGACAGAGGACTTACAGTACCACTGGCAATATGCCAAGGTCATAACAGGGGTTGACACTAACGGTTGCCCGGGGCAACTGAAAGTAGTTTTTGGGAAAGTTGAGATTGCTTTCTGGTTGCCCGAACGGGCAAGTGGATTTTAGAGGGCTTGTCAATAGTCTAGGCTATTTATTCAAATTTTTAGAGTCTGCAAAACAACCTTTTTCCCGCTATCTCATACAAAATAGATGCGCTATATTTGTAACTGAGCAGCGCGTGGTGGCCAGAAGCATTTCGCTCTCTTTTCTCTATCTCTTGCTCTCTCTCTCTCTCTCTCACACACACACACACACACACACACCAGCCTGTGTGCGCGCAGTTTCGCTGTCTACGTTCCGAAAGCAGGCTCTATTAGGCTACAGACTTGGTTCCGCTATATCCAAAACCCGGAAAACAATAACGTTTGAGCTTACAGATTTACAGATACCGCTATGGAGTCCAGTAGGTCACATGATGTAATGTTAAATAGGCCATTGAGTACAGTCGGGTCATCTTCATCTAAGTAGGCCTACTTCAGCGTGGTCCGCATCACAGACTGTAAAAAAGTTTTGTACCTTCGATTGTCTTGAACTTATTCAACCCGCTTCAACTCCGTCTCCAAAAAAATGTAAATAAAATAATAATACATTTAAATCCATGTTAAAATCTGTAGGATAAGAGCTAGTTAGCTTAAAAAAATAAATCGCAAACGGTTCAAATGGGATGTGTTCAGGTCGGTTCAGTAAACTGATAATTAGGCAAAGGTCAATAAAAGGTCATCATGATGTGTTCAAATGTTAGGATACAAAAATAGAGAAGACTTCGCAAGAAACTTGAATAATACAGTTTGGGTGAAAAACGTGTTTTCCCAGCAATATAAAATAGGTATTAAATTTAGAATTATGACTTATTTAAAGTCCTATCTTGAGCTCTGCTCATCTTATAAGCAATTAAAGCAATAATACAGGTGCTCTTTTAACAAAATAATAGAAAAGTATCTATAAGGATTCGGATTGTGGAGTCTTGATAATGGTATCAATATTAAAAAAAATAATGATCCCTCCCTACGTACAGTATAACTGGGCAATAGCTTTAACAGGCTAACGCGGTGGACTGAAATCATTTTATGGCACACAATCCGTTTTTGGCACAATGTGACCGTTTTAAATAAGTAAACAAAGTTACATTTTTCTTAACACGTTTTGTGTGTGGTAGTTAACATTCAGCTTGACGCTGAGCTAGATTGAGTTTTCTCAGCCCCCGTTAACCAGGCCAGGTTCCGGGCAAAAAGAGGCCCTTTCACGATACTGCAGCAGTATTTGTCATCATAATGACTGATAACGGGGCTGAACCATCAAAGAAAAAAAAGAGTAGCCTATGCAATGAAGAAAAGCTAAAAGGGAGAGTGATATAGGCTACGGGTGGGACGAGGGCGTTGCCAAGCAACGTGTATACAATTTCACGGGAGCAAACTAGACTGCAGTGTTTACTCCTAAATGAATGAGCGGTTGGTACCATAGATATAATATACATACGTATATATGTCTATGGGTTGGTACTAACACAAAGTTTGCTTTGCTTCACCATCATCAGATAACCAGATGAGAAATAGTGATTATTTACATCAACAACACAAACACATTACCTCATCGTGATCCATACTAACTGCCGTCTCTCGTTCGTTCACTTTCTGTGAGGACACGTAATCTTTCAGCTCCGTGAGAGAGAGTTAGGTGACACTGCTGCATCAGCTCATTGCAATCAGGTGTGTGTGGTAGGGGAGAACGGGGTAATTTGTCACACGGGTTGGTTGTCACAATCGTTATATCTCGGAACCAGAAGGCGCTGTCTGTGAAATTTTGATATGTAAATATCCATAACTGGGATCAGAGGTCACCTACATAGTCTTCCTTGGAGTTAGACTGCTGCATTTGAGGTGAGACGACTGTTTGTGTTTTTCATGTCAAATTGAAAATATTTAGCTCCTCAGTATTTTTCTTCTAGGCTTTTACACAATGGGTTTATAACAAAACACTTGTTACCCATACAAAGTGTGAAGGGTAAACTATAGTTTAGATTGTGGTTAGCGAGCTAATTAGTTGTCAGATGGTTGTTGGCCTTGATGCTAGCAAGAAATTCAAGTTGGGGTTGGTCGTCAAATTATTTTGGGGGTTGGTTGTCACATGTTATCTCAAGGCTGCAGCCAGAAAATGAACCCAATAACGAAATAAATTGTCAAGCTGCATCCTCACTGACACCCCAGAGAAGGAAAGAATAGAGCAGCTAGCAAGCAAAAGAAAAAAGGCAACAAAATCAAAACAACCCAGTGCATCCCAAACAAGACCAGCTGCCAAGGCTACATTAAGTTATGTAGGCCTATTTGTCAACTTGACAATGCAATTAAACTTTCAAATTTAGTTCTACTTTCTTGCCTTCTTTTTAAGATTATTCCCATTAAGATTACATTGTGACAAACAACCCCATAGTGTTTGACAACCGACCCCTTGATGGGGTTGGTTGTCACAATGTGTAAGGGTGTCTTTGATGATGAATTTCTTCTTTATTACAATACGATAGAAAAAGCGAGGGGTACACATTTCAAGCCAACACCTTAAGCTTCAATTTAACATAGGAATGACTATTGAAAGATGTTTAGGTGATGAGCAATTCTCAGTAGAGTAAAAAGTGTGCCTACTTACCCCGTTCTCCCCTACTGACTGGCATTTGTTGATGCAGTGTCACTAACCACTCTCACGGAGCCGAAAAGAGTCCGTGCCCTCACACTTTCCACATACGGACATGCACTATATTGCACGGCGCCCTAACCATTTGACATTTGCACGCCTGGCATGAGCTAGAAAACAGCTTTGCGGCAGCGGGCGTCGTAAAAATACTACCGCTTTTGTCCAAAGGGGCCGCCAACGGACCATGTTACTCGTAGTGGCTTTAATATTCCGGTTTTAAAGCCTCTCCAAAACCAAGATGTATATTACAGACATAAAAGTTGGGGACGTATTAGTATGAAAAAAGTACATAAAAACAGTTAAGACCGGCACTTGCAATGTATTATCAGAATGATAAATGATCTAGAATGAAGGCGAGACATTGGGAGACAGTCTCGGTTAAAGTGCTCACTTGCCTTTGAGATTCTTTCTTTCATCATTCACCATCCTTTTTGATCCTGATAGCTCCATAGTGTAATCTGATTAGTGAAGTTTTACATTTTAGGAAGTTAAGAGGATGTGGTATCCTGGAGGTCATGCAAGTTTGAATGGAAATGCTGTTTGTGCAGCAAAAAGGCTGAATGGAGACAGCAAATTAATCGATCTCTGCACTTGAACAGGATCCAGGAGAAAATTGCTGGACTAATGGAATTTAGAGTTACTGTTATTTGAATAGTTTGGGGCGTTATTTGTCTGCTTTATCACTTGTATTTTGAATGCCTCTGTAGTTTCACATTTATTTTCTTTTGAATAAGTATTTTATACATAAATATACATAGGAAACTTTTACATGATCCCACTCACATTTATCCATCATGGTTAGAAAAATTAAAATAATACATCATAATCCTGGCATCCATGTTAATAAGTCTGTGGCTTATCACTTGTATAGTATTGTATTGCAACTGTCCAAGCCAACGTCTGTATTTTGTCTCCTTGTTGTGCAGGATCTGTACCACCAGTCCTATGACCTGGTGTGTGTCATGTTCGCCTCCATCCCTGACTTTAAAGAGTTCTACACCGAATCTGACGTCAACAAAGAAGGTTTGGAGTGCCTCAGGCTCCTTAATGAAATCATTGCTGATTTTGATGAGGTAAACCTCCTTCGCTGTTGCAGCCTTCTTTCTACATATGCAACACAAATCCTATAAACATCCTCCCTAGCAGTATGTTATTGGACATTGTGACATACAGTATGTGTCTCATGTTGAACGTCTTGTAATGGAATCTGGATACATTGATTAATTAATTAATTAATTATTAAAAGTAATACAATTTCATAAACTGCATAAATACCTTAAAATGACATCAGCTTTTCATCAACTGTGTCTCATGTATGTGTTTTGTGGATTGTGTTTGTGTGTGTAGCTGTTGTCCAAACCTAAATTTAGTGGTGTGGAAAAGATCAAGACCATTGGCAGCACTTACATGGCTGCGACTGGGCTGAACGCATCTGGGCCAGAGTACACATTACAGGTAGGCCCATTACACACACATTAAAACATAAATCATTGGTGTTACAAAATTCAAGCACATCACCCCATTGAATTCCTGTGGTCTTTGACTTAAAGCTGGGGTGGAGAATTTGGGGAGAAAATAGCAGTTGGGATAGAGATTTGGATCTCTCTTTGGTCCCTCCCATATGGTCCCTCCCTGACACGCTCTACACCAACAACGTCGGAGCCAAAGTGAATGGACAGTCCCAACAGCCAATAAGAACAGAGATTTTTTTTTTTTTTTTTTTAAGAATCGGAGCCTCGCTCTGATTGGTCAAAGTTTACCGCTCATGTTAATTTTGACCAATCAGAAATCACATACCCCAGCTTTAACCTCTCACAACTCTGTACGACCTTAGAAAAAAGACATTGAACCAGAAATAAATGTGTTAATGTTGGCGTTTGTTTCTGTTTCACAGGAGCGTGACAGGCAGTACATGCATTTAGGGACCATGTTAGAGTTTGCATTTGCATTGGTAGGGAAGCTCGACGTTATCAACAAACACTCCTTCAATGACTTCAAACTCAGAGTTGGTGAGTTACACCCAAACACATTAATTGTGTGCTCCTTTGATATGTTATGTATTGGCAATTACATGTAGCCTTCATGCATCGGAGAATAATTTTTTTGTTTACAGAACACTGGTTTGCTGTGGAAGTAATTGTATTATCTTCATAGAATAGAAAAACAGATATATGAGTACATGTCTAAATAACAAGAAAATAAGTCATGTTTGCAGTAAGACATACTGTAGATAAAGTAATGGCAACATAAAGAGTGAGAGAGAGCGTGTGTAGAAAGGGCTTCAAAGAGGAAAGGCAGGCGAGCAAGTCCAAGCTCACTGGATGTGGTAACAGTCAGTGAAGATCGCAGCATGGGATGCTCCATTAACTCAGCAGTGTGCACTTGTGACTGAACATCCCTGCTGCTTTCAGACGGGCCTAAAGCGCTCTGTCGGAGAGGATACAAGCATTCATTTACTGAAGCTGGAAGAAAAGCAGTGGCTGTGTGTCTGTGCTGCCTGTGCACTTGTGTAGATTGCAATTTCCAGATTGGGACGCCAGAGAGAAGAGGGGCCCAGTTTCAGCTGAGTGCTGTGAAAAGCTCTAGAGCCTGCTAAGCAGAGGTGCTGGAAGTGTTGGGGATTAAGAGTTCAGCTGCACATAACCTCTACGTCATCTTGTGCTCTGATGAAATCTTGTGAAAAGCTTTGTTTATTCAGCAAGCAGCAGGCATCTAACGGAAACCTTTTGGAGCAGCAATTAATAATGAATCAGTAATATCAGAAATGAAACAAAATACCCTTTTTTGATTTACACTTCACTAAAAAAAAAGTGCCTTCACACGTCCTTTTCAATTAATACATATTAGAAAGGTATAACATTTTTAACCATTTTCCAAATGTTTAGGTGTGGCCAAATATGACTATATCCCGTCTACTGTAATGTCCAATAATTAAAAGAAAAAAAGAGAACAAGAGACTGAAAGTGAAATAACTGAGTATATGCTGCAGATGTATCTGCAATGTCCCTGATTGCTTGTCTTTTGTCAGGTATTAACCATGGTCCAGTGATAGCTGGAGTCATTGGAGCCCAGAAACCACAGTATGATATCTGGGGGAACACAGTGAATGTAGCCAGCAGAATGGACAGCACCGGAGTACTAGGGAAAATACAGGTAACTAAAATATATATATCTATATATCTAAATATATATATATATAATATATATATCCATATTTTATATTTTATTATATTATATATATATGTATATATGCATATTCAAGTCAGGAATCTGGCTTGGCCACTTTAAAACGTTAATATGTTTGTCTGCTAACCATTTCTTCACCATTGTTGCTGTGTGTTTTGGGTCGTTGTCCTGCTGAAATGTCCAATGGTGCCCAAGGCCAAGTTTCTCTGCAGACTGCCTGATGTTGTTCTCTTGATGTAATGCCCTTTTTTCATGGTGCCGTTTACTTTGATTAGGTTCCCTGGTCCATTGGCTGAAAAACACCCCCAAAGCATTAGGTTCCCACCACCACGTTTGACAGTGGGGATGGTGTTTTTAGGGTTGAAGGCTTCTCCTTTTTTTACGACAAATGAAGGATACATCATTGTGGCCAAACAATTACATTTTCTGATTCATCTGACCATAAAACAGAAAACCAGAAGTCTTCTTCTTTGTCCATATGAGCATTTGCAAAGGCCAAGCGCACTTTTGTGTGCCTTATCTGGAGAAGTGGCATCCCCCTTGGTCTGCGTCCAACAGCAGTGTGCAGTGTCCATTGGATTGTCTGCCTTGAGACGTTGCCTCCAGCAGAGCCAAGATTAACCAGGATGGCCTTGGTGGTGATCGTGGGATTCTTTTTCACCACTATCACTATCCTCCTGGGGCCGATTTCCCAAAGCCTTCTTAGAGCCTTCTTAACGCTACGTCATTCGTAACCCCTACGTAGAGTTCCTACTTAACGTTTCGCCTGTTTCCCGAAACGTTCTTTGCTACGAATCTCTTTCGTACATCATACGTTGGTAAGGTTGGTCTGGAGCGCCCGCAGAGCCTTCTTAGCTCTACCGTAGGGATGTTTCAGCTCTCACTTGTGTCATTTAACTAATACATCTGACTGTATTTCATATCAAACGGACACAGCGATGACTGTATTTTATAACAAACTGTTCAAAACGATCCAACTGTATAGTGTATATCACGTAGGCTATATTTAAAGTAGGCTTAGGCTATTAAATATTTTAGCAGAATACCATTAACTCTGATTCACAAAGTGTTCAAACTATGTGAACAAGTAGCCTACTTTTTAGTCATCTAACTGACTTGATAATCAGCATTAACTGAATGGATGCGATGTCCCTCAATATGAAAATACTTTATACGTGATACACTATAGCCTACAGTCGGATCGTTTTTATCAGTTTGTTATTAAATACAGTCATCGCTGTGTCCCTGTGATATGAAATACAGTCAGATGTCTAAGTTTAATGACACAAGTGAAAGTCCCTGCGATCGCTGTGGCATCGCCAGAGATACAAACCCCCACATTTCCTTCCGTAAAGCACCATGCGTAAAACGGACACGAGTGACATCCCTGTTGCGCATGGAACTGCCACGAGTCATTCATGATGAAAATAATTGCTGTAAACAATCTTCATCTCCTCCGCTGTTTCTATATTTTCTCTATCTTTTTTAAAATTAGTATAGGCTATAGTATGTTCGACATGGTTAACACTAGAACCTCCGCACTGTGTTCCACACCGGCTGAGCCCGGGGATAGTGCGTCGGATCCTCCGCCTCAAAACATGTAAACGTGCGAAAAAATGAATGAATAATCAATTAGAGCTTACCTTAAAATAAGTGTGCCATGTTACTGTTTATTGTATTTAGGATTTTAGCTCATTTGGACGCTGTTTGGGCCGTCTGTTTATTTATATAGGCTATTGGCGATATTATATCTACTTTCAGTTTCATTACTGACCCACCAAGTAACGTGATTAGTGTTCTTAAAGATACTTAGATTATAAAACAAGAGTTCCAAAACACAGATGATGATTCCACAAACAAATTTATGACTTTATATTACACTAGAAATGCACGGGTTGATTTGATTAGACAGCATACAGATGCAGCTGCGCATGAAATGAGCAGGAAATGGATAATCGAACTCGGAGCAACCGATTTCAGCAGTGTACGAACGACGTAAGGAGTGTTTCTCCTAAGACACCGTTCGGGAACCACGACTACAGAGGTAAACAACTTTGGTAAGTCATAACGTAGGAGTCTTCGTAGCTCGCTAAGAGAGGACGTTATCGGGAAACCGGGCCCTGGCCAGTACAGGTGTCACTTTTGGTTTCCGACCACATCCTCTGAGATTTTCCACAGTGCGGAACGTCTTGTATTTTTTAATAATACTTTGCACTGTAGCCACTGGAACTTGAAAACATTTAGATATGGCCTTATAGCCCTTTCCTGACTTGGGAGCAGCCACAATGCACAGCCGCAGGTCCTCAGAGAGCTCCTTTGTCTTAGCCATGACTGTCCACAAACCAACTGCAGCAGAGAGCTGCTGTTTTTCACCTGTAGAGTTGATTAAAACAGCTGTTCCTAATGAATCATGGTTATTAGGATGCTTTAGAACAGCTTGGACTATTTGGAATGGTATATAACTTCTAAAATGGTATATAACTAACATTTTCCCATAGACTGACAGTTTGCAAAGGGTATGAATAATTTTGGACATGCCACTTTTTGTTCAAATGTAAATAAAAGCTGAAAAATATTGTATATATACAATATATATATATATTTTTCAAAGTCTGATTTAGTGCCATCTGTTACGTACAACATCATTTTTGTCCAAAAGATCAATAAGCCACACTGGATGATATGCTATGGGGATGCTTTTCTTCAGCAGGTACAGGGAAGCTAGTTAGAGTTGATGGGAAGATGGATGGAGCCAAATACAGGCCATAAAACCTGTTAGAGTCTGTAAAAGACTTGAGACTGGGTGGAGGTTCACCTTCCAGGAGGACAACTACCCTAAACATACAGCCAGAATTACAATGGAATGGTTTAAATCAAAGCATAGGCATGTGTTAGAATGGCCCAGTCAAAGTCCAGACCTAAAAACAATTGAGGATTTTGAGAAAGACTTGAAAATTGCTGTCGACAGACGCTCTCCATCCAAGCTGATGCTGAATCTGTAGTTCGAGCTATTTTGCAAAGAAGAATGGGCAATAAATATCAGTCTGTAGATGGGCAAAGCTGGTAGAGAAATACTCCAATAGATTTGAAGCTGTAATGGCAGCGATAGGTGGTTCTACAACGTATTGACTCAGGGGGGCTGAATACTTTTGCACGTCACACTTTTCAGTTTTTTATTTATAAAAAAAAATGTAAAACCACGTTTCATTTTCATTCCACTTCACAATGATGCGCCACTTTGTGTTGGTGTATCACATAAAATCCCAATAAAATAAATGTACGTATGTGGTTGTAACGTGACAAAATGTAGAAAATGTCAAGGGGTATGAATACTTTTGCAAGCCACTGTATGTATGTATGTGTATTTTTTTGCAATACTGAATATATCACATTTATTGAGTTGAGTAAAATTATAAGATTTATTCATCAGCTCTTAGAACTGTATTTCTATGGAGAGTGAGTGTTTTTGCCAGCAGGGATTTAATTCTGTCGTATGAGATAAGAAAATTGACATTTCCAATCTGGTTCTCCCCGTAGGTGACAGAGGAGACGAGCATCATCCTTCTGAATCTTGGCTACATGTGCTCGTGTAGAGGCATCATCAACGTCAAGGGCAAAGGAGAGCTCAAGACATACTTTGTCCACACTGAGATGAGCCGATCACTGTCCCAAGGGAATGTAATGCCGTAACACTGGTTTGGAACATACTGGATTTACAGATGGGCACAAAGACCGGATGTTCATTTCAGATGATGGAGATTTCATCTTTATCAACGCTGTTGTAACAGAAACAAAGTGTGAGGCACAAAGGAATAATATCAGATTTTAATGTTTCATTGCAAGTGACCTATGCCACAGCTGTAGAACACATTTAGTCACTTATGTTACTGGAAGTGTAGCATGTACAGCAAGTAGGCAATAAGCCCTGAAATGTGCCATTTGATTGGTAGGTCAAGAAAAGTTCTGTCAAAAATAATCTGAAATGGTCATATTTAGTACTCCGTTCTTGGAGGCTTGTGGCAGTCCCTCTGCCATAAAACTCCCTTTATAAGCCAGACGCATCTAAACAGAATCAATAGTATGTTCACTTTGCAGGACACAGTACATTGTAGATGTCACATGTTGTAGAAGTAGAAAAGCAACAAGAGTGGAAACTATTTTCACAGCAAGACGTCTTGGAGAGCATCCAAAAGACACGATTTTTGGAGCCAAACAAGGGAAATGGGGACGTTTATTCGTCCCCTCAATGTAAGCAAACTTTTACAAAGTGATACAAAAGGCCACAGATCTAGTATTAATATAAAAGCAAAGAACAAATTTTAAAAAGGAAAACTGGACTGGAACATCGACCTTGTTAGAAGCACTCAGCCTTGGATGTATTTTACAGGCGGTCCATACCAGGAAAAGCATAAAAAAAGAATACGAATATATTATAATATTCATGCAGTGCCAAGTTTCCCACAACTATCTTTGCACTTTAATCATTGTGTCTTCATCGACTGTTCACACGAAACTAGAACTATGTTTAGTTTTTAAGGCCAAGTCATATTTGTCAATGCCTGTGAAAAATCTGGTGTTTTGAGACAAGGATAACATCTGAGCCAGATGCATTTAACAGTCAGTATAGAATAAAATTACTGGATAAAGATGATTTTAGTGTGAAGATTTGAATTTGGGAAGCCCAAGCCTGCTCTGTGTACAGGGTAGCTTTAGCGTGCGTATGGTATGGTGGTTTTGTAACAAAAGAAAATACTACCAAAAAAGTGTTTTGATGTTTTGATGCTATTGTTTTTTGTAAAAACTTAATTAAAATTTCTATGTATTTCAGTTCTTCTTTGTTATTCACCTACATGGTACTGACGTCATATTAACATGTCAGGAGTGTGATTTACATGCAGGATAGATTGATGCTCTTTTTATCAACCTAAAATGGTCTGAGTGAATCTGATTACATTTATCCAATACATGAATCAGAACTAGAATTAGTCATCTTCTGCCATGTGTTTTTTCCTCTTAAACACAGTCCATACTTGTGATTGGGCAATAACAGTGGTTAGCACAGGGGTTTTCAAAGTGAGAGAGTGAGCCCCCTCCAGAGAACAAATTTTAGCTGAGCCCCCCCCCAAAAAAAAGTTCTTAATCCCGGTGTGTTTTGAAAGATCTTTGAATTATTTTACACATTTTAAACATATTTTTGAAACATTCTGAACATCTTTGTGCGTTTTGAAACAATTTTTAAAAAACATTTTAACTTATATATCTAATTATGTTTTTGTTTTTTAAAATACATTTGAACATCTTAATCCAGTGGTTTAATCCTGCTTCCTTTAAGCATGGATAGTAGTGACTGAGTGTGCAGCGGAGTGAGAAAGATAGGCAGACAGACCTGCCCAAATATTTGATTATTGTTAAATGTCCTTCACACACCCAGTGTTTTTTCACTAGTGCCTCCAATGTCCAGCTGGGTGAAAATAGTAGCCATCCGAGGTCC
Organism: Ammodytes marinus; assembly: GCF_949987685.1. Classification (NCBI taxonomy): domain Eukaryota; kingdom Metazoa; phylum Chordata; class Actinopteri; order Uranoscopiformes; family Ammodytidae; genus Ammodytes; species Ammodytes marinus. The sequence continues at coordinate 12,818,639 of NC_137217.1, read as the reverse complement.
CGACCCTCCTAGGGGGGTCCGGGGGTATGCCCCCGTGAGATTTTTTTTTTTACCTTTTTAAAGTGAAATGCATGAATCTGGTGCACTTTGAGAGGAAAATTAAGAGGCTAAATATGAAGAATTTTGTGAGAACAAATAATTTGGAGACACTGGGTCGGATGAATTAGAAGCTATTGAAGAAAGACACATGAATTTTCCATAAAAATATTAATTTAAAATAAAATATTATGCAGGGTCCTCTGGGTTGGGCAGATGATCTAATTCAATTATTAGGCTATTAACTATGTAGACCAAAACATTGTATTCCTTTTTTTGTATGATAACTCACATTTGCTTAATATGATGTTGATATTAAAAAAAATATATATATATTTTTTTTTCACATATTCATCCACGCCCCCCCTGCCATAACTCCGCGCCCCCCAGTTTGAAAACCACTGCGTTAGCAGATACAATATGTCTAGACTTGTCAGGGCCAAAGTTGAATCATTCAATGAACGGAACAGTCTGTCTCTACCTGCTTTTCACTGCTCTTTCCATTTCAAGGAGGAAAAAATACATAATTCTGCTATGATAGGTAATACATGTGTCTGACACACTGCAGCCTTGGCTATTTGAAGCATGAAATACGAATATCTAAAGGTATTCACGCAGACATATGTACCTTCAGTGATGACACTACAGTTATCTTTGTCCCCTTTTACCTTAGGAAAACAGTGACATTGGCCCTCATTTATCAATCTTGCGTAGACCAGAAAAATGGGTGTACGTACATTTCCACGCAAATCTCGGCATTTATCAATATGGACGTGAGCGTAGGGTACGCTCAAATCCCACGCCAGCTCTCAGCTCGTGTACGCAAATTTGAAAACAGCTTGTGCAGTGCAGGCTGTGCCGGGTAGCCGATGACTTTGTTGGACAATTATTAGAAGATAATACAAATGCAGTGCAAATAAGACCGAAATAAAGATATTAATCACTTAAAAATGAGCAGCTTATGGTGTGCAACTGAGTAGGAGAGCTGATTCAATAGTGCGCACACCGGCCACTTAGGAGGGCTGCATGGGACTGCGTAAGGGCAGTTGTCTCCGTCTTGGAGCAGCTGGGGGGACACTGAGGCACGGGGGCTGCATTCATTCAAAATGTTAGCCTAAGTATTAAATATGTAGTAGACATACACTGCTCTTTATGATACAAAAAAATACACGGCACAACATTCAGCTTAACATTTTATTTATTTGACGCACTTTGTAGATGTTAGTTCCTCTTTTAATGTGTCATTGATGCTAAAGCGAGCGATTTATTTCCACCGTTAACCGGCACGTTGTTCCTATCTGCTGGTGGAGCAGGACGGTGGGCGCTCTCACAGCTGATCGCTGCCGGGTCGGCTTGTGCAGCTGACGGCCGGGCTGACCACTCGTGCCAAGCGCATGCTGTCATCCAGTAAAACACAAAATGTGTTATTTTTAGTTTTTAAAACCCTTTTGAATAGTGCAATCTAAAAGGGCCAATACATTCTAATCATTCAAATCTCTGCAGACGTGTATTTATTTTATGGGGACCATTATCGGACAGTTGGTGCGTCTTTTTCTCCTCCACCACTTATATTATGCCCGCAGCCCCGCACCCCCAGTTGGTTGCATTTCAGAACAGCAACACGCTTTTTTTAGTGGCGATTTTGAGTCAACACCAACGCTGTTGACCGCAAGCAGTTATTTCCTTCCTAACTGCTGCCTTCTGTCGTTCTTTGATGCTGCTTGTAGGCTAATGCTCCGAAATGAAACTCTTTTTTTTTCTACTTTCGCTGTTATTCTGTCAATTTCTACTTCAGGGAAGTGCCGTATTGCGCATATCCATGTCGTAAAAACCTGTGGGCGAGGCCTCTAAACTGAGAAAATATAGGGGCGTGATACGCTCGTTTTCATCCGCCGCATTTATCAATAATGGCCTGGCGTACGCTGAGATTGGCGAGATACGCCTGTTTGATAAATCCCACGCGATACCTGGCGTAGGGAGGTATTTGCGCCAGAATCTGCACCAGTTTCCACGCAAGATTGATAAATGAGGGCCATTGTGTTTCAAATTTAGTAATTGTTTATATATATTATTTTATATCCAAACGTCCAACCAGGTGTGTGTCAGCGCTTCTCAACATGAAGCGATCATTTGACGTCACAGAGGAGCGCCACCCCCCGTAGGATCCAGTATTCTGGAGGTGGGGAGGTTTTCAGGTCTACAGCTGCGATGTAATTCATGTCTGTCCTTACTGGCTTCTTGTAGACTGGACAGGAGTAGAGGCGGGAATCCTTCACACCTGCAAAACCCAAAACAAAAAGAGTAATTTGAAGTACCACATTTAAAACAAAATCCTCAAAAGCGTTGGTTTGCTATGGAGACAGCTTACTATAAGGTTAGTTAAATCAAGAGTATCTAATCCTTGTCTGCAAATAGACCCCTCTCAGATTAGTGGCCTGTTGTTGGTGACAGCAACCTGAAGTGTTACAGGAATGTTCTTCGACAGGCACCCACCTCCACCATCAGCACAAAAACAAGCACCCTTTCTTACAAGGAACAGCCTTTGCAGAGTAGGTTCTCAAAGCAACCACACCAACTTTGAAGGGAGTGACAATTGAGTAGAGTTTTCAAGACTCACATGTACCTACACACACACCATGTATGTCACACACATACTCAGATGCTTTTTCAACCACAGCAGCCATCTAGTGTGAAAAGCTGGGAGGCGACACGGTGTAAACAAACCACATTGCACGTATCATTGGATCATTAATTCATTTCCCAGGCACCCTTGCTTGCAGAAGTACCCTGGGGCCCGTCTCTCTGCTTCCTGCCTGAATATAGTGTGGTATTATCCAGAACAAACACTGTGCCACATACTGATGGTAATTTATTCCCAGACAAAATAAAATGCACTTAGTCTGTTGGACATTTAAATGTAACATACATCCATTCTTATTGACTATGTGGAATGCAAATGTTGAGGAGGGAAGAAAGATAGACTGAAACTGTCAGACTTGATCCTGATAGGAAAAGGCAAGACTAAGGTTGTTTTCAGTTGAGGCTAAACATCACAGTCCACTTAGTTGATTTTTTCTTTGTTCTTGCCTCCAAAAGAACCTGGTCTAAAATAGTAAAAAGCAATATATGATATAACAATTGGGTGTCTTAATAAGCGTTTACAAAAATCTGTTTAAAGCTTATTACTCTCCTTGCCAACGGTAAGGCCTTTTTATAGAATCTTCGAGCAGATGCCGTGATTTGTTCAAAATACTTAATGTTGTCATAGGAACCAGAGCATAGCCTGCCTCATCTAAACTGAATTTCTGTAAACCTTATCAAACTTAAACGATAATATCTTTAATTTTGATTGACAAAAATGCCTAACCCTTTTCAGATGCTTGTATTACTATTAGGCAAAACATTCCCCAAATTAAATAGTTAGAAGGATTTTGTGGATTTGGGTTTACAGGAGCTTTAAGCGAAAACCTCTGGAAGCATCTCCCCGTCTATTATCCTCAAAAGAGGAAATCTCACCATTATTCTCGGCGTACATCCTGATCACAGGCATCATCTCGAAAAGGACTTTGGGCTTGGAGTCGATGAGTTTGCAGCTTCGGCGGTCCCAGCCGGCTCCCTCCAGATAAAGGCCGTAGACATAAACTCCCTCTGCGGGTGGCTGCGAGATGTCATCCTTCATCCACCTGGTCACCTCGTTGCACAGCACCATGCGGTCCAAGGCCCAGCCCTTGTTGGCCCGAGTGATCTCCTGCAAGCGAAAGAGACACATCCACAGGTCAAAGGCAGTGATGTGGGCACCACGACAAGGCAGAGCTGATATTTGGAGATGTTCACAAAATAATCTATTGCTGTAATAGAGGTGCAATAAAAAAAGCGCTGTATATGGCAGTGAAGTGGCAATCAATGTTGTTTTTTTCAAACTGTTGAACAAAGAGAAAGGAAAATAAATCCAATATGACTCAAAAAGAGCGAGAGCAGAGTATAATACATGATACTGGAGTGTTGTATCCACTCAGTCATTTCATCATCACTTTGAAAAGAGACAAAAATAAAATACAAAAGACCTTTTTGGAGAACATTTTACATGTAGGGACTGATAACAATTGCCAAGGACGGACACAGGGACAACCGATCTTGTAAAAACAAGCCTGGAATTTCAGGCAGCTGTCACAAAAAGAATCAGAGCACTCTGCCAGCGGTCCAACAAACACTTCTGTGTACAAGCTCACAGTGAGAAAACAATGATGATCAATTTGGTATCTAATACAGTAGTCCAACAAATCCCTACTGAGCAAATGGAGAAATCTACATCCATAATAGTATCTGCATTTCTGCATGCAGTGGGGAATTTTGCAGCGAAGATTAAGAAGGCAATTCTCATTCCTTGTGGAGGCAGTAAAAGACGAGCAACATACTAGAAAATATCTTAAAGGTCTCAGAATAAAAGCAAGGCTGCAGCAATAGGAGGGAAGTGATGGTACAAACACAGCAAAGTGCAAGTAAATTAAATCTTATTACATGTATGAAATGCATTGAAATCCTGTCATTCATTAAACTGCCTTCACACTCTCAAGCTACTTAGATGGCTGTTGTAGGAAGGGTAACATAATTAGATCACCTTCAGTGTCATAAGAAAACAACAAAAATGTGGATTTTCTAGAACTTGTAGGCTTTGTATTAGAAATTAGCTTTCAAAATGTCGGTGTTAAAGTTGCTTAATGTGATTTCCTGCAGTTAAATTGAGCGTTCAATTTTGTCAATGACGTACTAATATAAAAAGGAGAGCTCAAACAATGCTTCCATTGATAAAGTGTAAGTACACTAGCTGAGCTTCAAAGTTAACATAAAAATACAGTATACATGTATGATTACAAATTGTCGACTACAGAGTGACTGCTATACCATGTATTGATAATTAGTTATAAAGAATAATAAGCCCTAAATCCAGGGACATGACTGACTAGATCTGGTTTAAGTAGGGTTAAATATCAAAATTCTCCCCCCCTCCCCCCTGTGTGTGTGTGTGTGTGTGTGTGTGTGTGTGTGTGTGTGTGTGTGTGCGTGTGTGCGTGTGTGTATGCCTGCTTCTCCCTCAGTGTGCCATCTGCTCTCGTCCCTGGTGATGGGTAGGTGGCTATGTTGCCTGATGCCGTGTGTACCTGTCTCATGGCTGTCAGGAAGCCCTGCGGGTTGAAGAAGCCCGTCATCCAGAAGCAGTTGGGCCGCCCTTCAAAGATCCAAGCCTGGAACTGCCGGTTCCGCTCCAGCAACTCTGTGAACCAGAACCCCAGAGTGCTGGAAGCCCACGATGCCTGATCAACAAACGCAGAAACACATTACAATGAAACACAGAACACTGTCATCCCGACTGATCAGGGGAGAAGAAAAAGAGGGGAGACCATAATGGATTGTAAATCAATGCGTGGCAAGAATTCACAATGATAGATTAGAAAACGTTTAAAAAAACAAAACTAATGGGCAACAAGCAGATAGCACTGCAGGTTTCAAATAAAAGGAAAAGAAAAACTCCCAGCTTGTAAGCTAAGTTTGAGTGTATGAGTATGAGAGCCCAAAGCAAATGAGAGGTTGTCTGATTATGATGAGCTTATTTTTAGCTAGCAAAACACATCTGATCTTACTGAAAAACCAACATATTAACCTTTGATTTACTTGTGGACAATACAGTAATGAACAGATGTTTGATATGTATTCATTTGTGCATGGAGGGCTCCCTAAAGGGGCTTGTTAGCATTCTTTATTGAAAGCGATGAGCATTAGTAGCTTTCAGTAGAATTAGAAGATGATTGTTCCTCCGACAGGTTCATTATTGTTTGTGAAGCAGATAATGAATGTAATTGCTGATAAAAAGTTAACGCAATGACCAAATAATATAAGACTTCCCTCTTTTCACTAGTGGTCGGTGCAGGTGATACTCACTGTCAGACGCTACAAAAAGGAAATGAGGAGAGTGATCGGCTTTTGTTTCAATGTAGAACAAGGTTTCGTCAAGTTATAACACGTCAATCAAGGCAAACCTTCTTCCAGCGTGCCGGGATGCGAGCGTCATACATGCAGTCCAGGGCATCGCGCAGGTTCTCGCTCATGATGATGGTTCCATCGATGGCCAGCTTGAGTTCTGTCAAAGTGTTCCGGACCAGAACTATGACTCTCTGCATCCGGTCCACCTCCTGACGCAGGAAGATGTTCATAGGCTGGAAAGGACCCATCTTCTGCAGGCGCTCTCTCACCTGGTTATGTTTCAATCAATTAACAGATTAGACGACACTTGTGATGTCGTGTTTCTCATTGTCTTTGTTTCAATGTGCCAAGTGTAAATTGACTAGTAAAGGAATTTTACTTAACTTTTTCCCTATCACCTGTTCATTTAATAATAAGTATTTTTTTTATTATTGTAATTTTTGAGTCCTTTAAAGATGCTCCATCTTCCCTGATTCACTATTACAATATGGGAATGTGTATTGATTTGATGTGTTTATGTGTATTTGATTTGTATGTGCCTTTATTTCCTCTATATACAAATAAATGTACTATTACTTGGATTTCCTGACAAATTGGAGAACTGGATAATGCATACAAACTGCTCACATGCCTCAGGTACAAACTGGATGTGAGCTTTTAGTTACTATTATAGTATTTCCCTTAGTTCTGTTGGGCATCTGTACTCTTTTACACGTCATCGTTTCATAAAACATTATTCTGGGCTAATCTAAAGTGTACTGCTTTTTATACTGAAAATACAGACAGACAACAGGAGAGATGGAAGGGATAGTGGTCACCTCTCAAAGGTCTCATTCTCATACCACTTTCTCTTAAATGGCAAAAGGGACTGAAAACTCACAATATAACAAAGCAAAGAAGATTCAGCTACATTCACAACGCCATTATGTATAGTTTCCTTTTCCCTTCACTGTCCAGTGTTATCTCAACCACATCCAACCTCTGACTGTCAGTGACCACAAAGCACACATGGTGAGTGGGGAAAGGAAGGATATCGCACATGCTAGTTAAACCCTTAGGGGCGGGCGCGCGTGTACACACACACACACACACACACACACACACACACACGCACACGGAAGCTCACTTCAAAAGGTATGTAGTCAGGAGGCAGTTTCTCCAACATGTCGTCAGCCAGCCTGGAGACCACAGCCTCTCTGGTTTCCCCCCCACCTGACGAGCTGTCTTTAGGCTGAATACTGAGGATGGTGTCCAGTACATCCTTGGCCAGTTTACTTTGGTAGGTTATGTCTGCGTTCGGGTGGAGACCAAATACCTCTGGAGTGTCATAGGCTGGCAGACCCTGTAAAAGAACAAAAAACAGCAACAGATATTGTGAAAATGTTTTATGCCAAAAATGCATTCGCTCTACTACAAAAACGAAGGTGAGAGCAGCATCACCTCAAATTGAGCTGGCAGAAACAGGCAGACAGCTTACAGGAGAAACAGTCTCCAACAATGTGGAATAGATATGTATGTGTTGTTTTCTCCTCAGATTCAAACACCAATTTCCCTGCTCTGCAGTATCTGTCAGTACTGCGCCACTGTTGGCCAGAGTAAAGCGTAGACAGCCATGTGTCTCCGCTGATCCACAGTGTGACCAGCTGCTTCTTTTCACCCTCCGGTGGAGAGCTTCACCGTGAGAGTGTAACACGTGGCAGTTTCATGCTATTCCTCCCAGTTCAATGGCAACTGCGTCTCACAAACTAGTATGAATGGCTAGTGCCGTGACAAGATCGCAGCCCCCAGCTTCCCACTCACAAACACTACAGAGCTAAAGGCCATTATGCTGGGAATTGAGCTCCCATCTCTATGGTGATGGGTAGCTGTGCCACCAATGTATATGGCTGCATGTGAAAAATCTAACAGGAAAAATGAATCTTGTGAATTCTTACCGTCACAGATACATGAATTTAGTTACCCATGACCTTTTTTGCATATTTGTCTCTGCCTCATCTCTCCACTTAATATAAACAATACAAGGCATAAAAGGCAGCAAACAACTTGGTATTATAAATAACACCAATGTGAAAATGTGCCTACGGTAACATCATGATTGATTATTTCTGCACAAGGTCCGGCAAGAGAAAAAAACCTTCCCACAAAGCATACAACATGAGTTAAGCAAAATGGTTCACTGAATAAATACTGACCTACAGCTGTAATTTAAAAAAGAAATTAGATAGGAATCAACCCCAAAGTTACTTTAATAGGATATATGAATTTCAAAAGAAGACTGCAAGAAATAAGCTAGTGTGGAAAATCTGCCTATCAATGGTGCTGAGCAGATACTGTGGCGCTTTAATTGGTTCAAAGTCTTCAAATCTTGCGGTTAGTATCTTTCTCAATGACAGGATGCCGGCAGACCGTCTGTTACTGCAGTGTGACTAATGAGGTTCTTTTTAATACTGTTAAATTGAAACAAACTTTACAATGGCCGAACAAAGCTTTCTTATGAGGAACAATGTCTTGTTTTTTCTTCGGAAAACATTAAATAGCGTTCAACACATTGGGAACGGTTTAATGGTGCAGAAATGCAATTAATACACAAACATGATGTAAGAATATAGATAAAGAGTTTCATCTTTGCATTTTAGCACCTTTCAACAAACCCCTTGTTGATAAATGATCAGATTTAATCCGCACTCCTTTCTTTGTTGATGAAGACAATTGATTTATGTTGTCATCAGTTACTTTACCTTTAAACACATCCATCACACTGTGTATTCAAATAGAGTGTGACATCAGGAGAGAGCTTATATAGAGTCACACTGGGTGCTGCTGGACAGAATACTCTGTGTCCCTTGCTGTGGTCATTTATTTCCTTAGAGATTTGTTTCAAGTTTAGTTACTGTCTGTCTACATTTAATCTAGAAACACTATCACATGGGGACAAATCATGTTCTTTTGTATGCATTTTGTCCATGTAGATAAACTGTTTGCATTTGTGTGCCCATGGTGTGTGTGTGTGTGTGTGCTTGTATGTTGTTCCAATGTGCGTTGCTGCGTGTGTGTTATCCAAGGCTGTTTGTCATTCTCTATTTGAGAGGCAGTGTAGAGGAATAAGCCAACTGAGGCTTGGCAGCACTGAGCCTCCATCATAATGAAACTAGCTCAGGAACTGCCCCCAGGCACACACACACACACACACACACACACACACACACACACACACACACACACACACACACACACACACACACACACACGCACACGCACACACACACACACGCACGCACACACACAGGCACACACACACACAGGCACGAGCACACTCACATACCCACCACACAGTTGCAAAATCTTAACAGAAATATTGAAGCATAGTGCCTAAATATGAAATCACACATCAAATTGTCAGAAACTGCCAGTGACACAATCCACACAGTTAAACCATGGTTTAACTGGATATCACTCACCTGAATATATGTCAGGTACTGGTCGACGCTAGAGCACTTTGGGATGCTGTAGCCCTTGTAGAAGTTGAATGCAGGTCCAAACATTTCTTCACTGAACCACACCTTTGAAAAAGTGTTCAGGAGCCGCTTGTCATAGTCGTCAGTCACGCGGCCGCCGTACTGAATCTCTCCGATCATATAGCGCACCGTGTTCCAGGACACGCCCTGAGTAGATAGGAAACAGCTGTGAGAAGCATTTCGCTAAATCTATTTGATGTCAGACAAGATGACCGCAAATAGAATTTGTGAAAGGGTTCTAGTTGTTCATCAAAGCCCTGGCAAAGGTAGTTGATGATTGGTTACCTTTTTAATGTCCATGTCATCAAGGTGGTTCTGAACAAACTGGACAGTGGCGTTGAAGTCAGCTTGGTTGAACTCGTAGGGGATGTTCCATCCCAGGGGCCCGTACTTTCTCCTCTCCTGGACTGTGCTGTGGAGAAATGCCACTCCGTACAGCATTGGCTTCCACTGCACCATGTTACTGACATCCAAAAGGTCCTGGTTTATACCTGGTTGGTAGTAAATGGAAGAACACAGCCTTCTCAGGAGAAGAACATCCACAGAAAAACATTTGAGGTCCACATTTGGAGCCGAGATACAAAGACTCCCAGTTACAGAAACTACGTCATTTCTAGTATAGTAGACATGGGAGATAGTATACATTAGGAACAAATACCAGTGTGCAGTACATTTCCCGTTTAAAAGACAAAAAAAATTATTGTAATACTTTTACTGGAAAATTACTGAGAGAATTGGTTTTAGTTAATTGGGTAAAATAAATTAGTTGTAGCAATTAGCATAACTCCAGTTCTGACACACATCGCTGTACGCACACTTTGTACTCAGCATAATTGAAGTCCGCGATTCTCTTTCACGAAAGCTCTGACAAGCAACCTCAAACCTCAAGTAGCTTTAAGGAAGTTTGGGAAAATCTTGCCAGATTGAGTTAAAACGTTATATATATATATATATATATATGATTTTATTCAGGACACATGAAGATCCATAGTACAATGTATAAAAAATAGAGTCAATACATAAATAACAACAAAAAGCACACCAATGCATGCAGATTAAAAAGAAATAAAATAAAAATAAAATAAGAGATCAGCATACAACACTTGCAGTATACAAAGATGCCCTCCAATGTCTCCAGAGTGAGGATGAGAACCTGACAGAGCTGAGCCCAGGCTTGGCCAATGCCTGAATAATACTGTTTTGTGATGCTGTCACTCTACATATAAAACGATACATCAAATTCCTAATTAAAGCATGACAGGTAGGCACACCAACATTTACAAACATTTGACTGGCACTAGACCATCTCGGTATTCTGAGAAGTATCCGCATTCCGTCATTATACGCCACAGTTAGTTTTTTCATATTGCTTTTTCTGTATAATCTACTTAATAGAAAATACCAGCTGCAATTACCATCTTTCTATCTATTTTTATCAATAAAGCAAGAAACGTCTGTCTGTCTGTGGCTCGCATATCTCTATCGGCCTGAGCTTCCTGATATGGATTGCGTACGGAAAGTATGGCAAATATGCTGAAGTTATCATATTTATATCATGCTGTTGGCGAATATGTACGCACACTAAAGGCCACAGTGCGTATGGAGCATGAAGTAATCCCCGACTAAACCCCTCCCGCTGATTTGATTGGCTGCTGCGACCAAAACTTGCATTGATGAGCAGACACAGCCTGTTGTTACTTCCTTATTCAATGCACCCAACTTTCCAAACAAAACGTTCTTAAACCTTTCCACAGACATCACCAACTCCTCAAACATGTCCGCTCTAGTGTTAAAGATTGCATGTTACGCTATTTTAACTGTTATACAGTTAATGTATAGTTAAACACTTCCACGACAGTGATGCTAATTTCAGTTAGCGTAACAATAGCGTTTTCCATTTAATTTAATTTAGCACGGTATCGGATAAATGCTGCTGCCTTCAAAAATTCACCTGATTTGTCAATAAAGAATAGAGGATTATGGCCCCAAAAAATATTAAAGAAATACCAAATGTGACTGACGAGCGATGCGACAGCCATTTCAATGACTGTCATAGTGCCAATGTGTAGGCTACATCTGAATTTGTGTCCCACTTCATAGACGGGTTACATTTAAACATGCATAAGCTAATACCTGCTTCCTGCAGGTAATGCACTCGTCTAAATAAACATTTCCAAAGGTTCAATTTTGAAAATATATCTCCGCCTAAAAGGCAGTTCCAATGTGTGAGGTTTGGTTTACCCCAAATCCAAGTGGTTCAGTATTGAAATTCAAATTTGAAGGAATACATACTGGAATTTGAGTTATAATATTCTGCATGCACTGCCTACAACAAGTGTGATGTATCCCTATCTGATGAAGAACTGCATTTTTTAATTACAGCTAGTATTATACAGCTAAAGATAAGCATACCCAGCCTCTCAATTGCCCTTCAGGAACCTCACACATCCCTTTTTCATACTAGCCAGCCAGTGGCAGCTGGTTTATACATATTAAACATTATTCACTTTCTCCCTCTAAGGCTTGAATAAAACACACACTATGTGATTCAATGCTATTAAAATTGTATGAACCTTGCATCATTTTGGTACTTTTGTCTAAAATACACCAAAGCAGATGTCTATCATCTTTTCTCCTGTAGCCTTTACCATGGATACAAACACATCCCTTTAGTTATTATGTGACTCATTGAAGGTCTGTGTGTGAGTGTGTGTGTGTGTGTGCAACATTTTCCGACTGTACTGACAGGGTGTGTACATCTTTATTCCAAGTACAGTCTCAGCGCACTCACTTTTTTACCAGACATTTGATTAATTATGATTTCAGCTAAACAAAACTAAATCAAACTAGCCCCACCTCCATAGGTCCTCTTGAGCCCAGCCTTGAGACCCTGTGGTGGTTCATTGGTGAACTTGATTGACATCTGTAGAAGGGTGATGGGGAAGTGTCTGTGGGCCTCTGTGGTCATCCAAAGGCGGAAGCTGTCATGGACAAAGTCAGTTTCTGTCACTGTGTCCATAAGCTCGTCCATGAAGTCTAGACCCAGGTGGCAGTTCTGGAGTAAGGCCCAGCCACCCTGTGGACGAATAAGCAGAGAAATAGGTGTTAGTCCATATCAAGGTTACAAAGGCATGATTTAGTAAAGACATCTGTGAGTAAAACACATTGGTCTGTAAGGGATCAAAGAGCTTAAATACATTTTACAAAATCCAGAGACAGAGCACCTTGCAGTCCAGTTCAACATATTGCATGGAAAACGGGTCTGCTGCTACATCGAATGATGCAAAAATAGCAGTAACCTCACACCACCGACTCACATTAGCCATGGTCTGCTGCAGAAGCTTGCGGGCATGGACCTCTTGTCCTTGTCCCATGGAGACGTATCGGGTCTCAATCTTCAGGCGCTTCCCCAGTGCAATGATGGAGTCGGTTGGATCTGAGCCCATTGACAGGAAGCAGATGAGAGGTGTCCGCGGGTCGGATTCCTCCCACATCTTTTCCAAGTCAAGAATCACCCCTTCAGTGTACTTCTCCCCCATTGCATCCATTATGTATTTACGGGCCTAGAGAGAAATAGGCAAAGAAAGGAAGCAAAGCAGACGTGTTTGTACTGCTTCATAATGCAAAACACTAGTGAAAAAGACTATTTTCAGTCAACAGTAAAGACTGCTGCATCAGGTCATACAAGGTCAGCTGCTGTTTGTTAGTGCATCACAAATAAACCCCACTCCAGGCTCATCTGCAGTGGACCAAAAACTACCCATCAGTAAAATGTGAATGTTCATTAGACCCTGTAGATGTCCAGTGCCAGGGAGCTTCAGAGAGAGAGAGAGAGAGAGAGAGAGAGAGAGAGAGAGAGAGAGAGAGAGAGAGGGAGAGCGAGAGTGTTTCACTAATTGTATTCCACTTTTCCCTACAAGGAAAGCCTTGGCCAAAGGAGATATTACTATGGATAAAGATATTTTTTAGGCAGCTTTTTTTACCGAGCCCGATCTCATTAATACAAGTGCCTTTTTGAAGTAACCAGCATCTCTTTCCCAGCCCTGAACCATCAATTAATTAAGAATAGTTTGCTTTCTGTCCCTCTGCTGCATTCATTTCCTTTGAACTCAAGTTTATGTTACAGTATGACTGCATCATACTGTTGCAAATACATTACCACATTCATCCTAGCTACTGTGGGAATCGGATTATTTCATCATGAAAGCATGAGCTAATGTATTGTGATGAAGCAAACTTGAAGACCAAAGTTCTGTTTGAAGCCAACAGTGGTTACACTGGGCAGATGCCATCTGCCCAGTGTAACCACACGCACAGACGTGTCTTTTTCTAACCTGTGCGATGGTCCTGTCGGGACACCAGCAGCGTATGAGGAGTAGGCGTCTAAAACAGTCCAGAGCCTGGTCGTAGGAGTTTGGGACCACCTCCTCCTCTGGAGCCTCCTTATCAAACCAAGACCTCCACTGTTTCTCGTTACGACTTATCTGAAAGAAACATGTATACAGCTCTGACTCCGAAAAAAAATAGATCAAAATGAGGAAACATTTCCTAGCTCCCCCTACATCAAACCAGCTCAAGGGGAGAAGATGTAGAGAACAAAATGAATAGATACGGCAGGAAAACAGAATAAAGATGGGGTACTTCAGATCATTGCTTTTTTGCCATCTTCCTGTTAATTAATGAAACGTATTCACTGGGCCCTCTCCTCGATGCATAACATAAGTGATCCAAATGATCCTTAAGGACCAGGGTGGACATGTGGCTGTCTGTATCTTCCTGTACCTGCACAGCATGTTTGGGTGATGAATATTATTATTTGTGTCTTTTCTTCTCTTCTCAAAAACTAACACAAGAAAACCCAAACAGCGTGTGTCCTACATATTAAAGATACTTACATTATTGCAACCAACAGACTGACACATGACATGACATGTATCACGTTATACTAAGTTGACGCGTACCACTTTGCTTGTAAACAACAATGCACTTTCAAGAATTGATATAAATGCTTTATAGCAAAACATGTGCAAATAAACAACATACATCCCATAACCTGTTTATCTCTGAGTTTATATGCATGCAGGAAACCAGGTTAGCAGGAGAAATCCAGTGAAACTAAGGTAATCAGAGATTGTTTTTACAGTACATGCACTGCAGAAACCTGATTACTGACCATCTGCCTGTTAATAACGGTTATCTGATTTTAATTGTGTTGGTGACATATAGCCTTACAGCCTGAAGTGTTTCTTTTTTTTGCATTTGGACAGAGGACAGGCCATGTGTGGAATGAGCACACTGTTTTTGCTTTGTGTATGCATGTGTTTCTATAGTATAAATGTAATTTTCAGCTGTGAAACCAACTTATTTTCATTCGTTTAAGTACGTTGCAAGTTAATTACAAGAGACACCGCTACCAGTTTGTCATTGTCTTTTACAAGTGCACTAGCTTTCCATGATGTTTAAAAAAATCTGGTTACGAGAATTTAAACTGTTATTCTACTTCTAGAGGACATGATGCTACTTTACTTGAGCTTAATGTTCTATTAAAAAGAGGTTGAATTAAATGTGTCTTCTTTAATGAGTATTTATTCAGGAAAGTGAAGCAACCATCTGCTTTACATTTAAAGTGTTGAACACATTCACAACTGACTTGTCTTTGCCCAGTAGCCACTAAGCAGCTCCACTTAAGATGTTAAGAGGTGTTCAGTCATTAGCTGAAGAGCACATAAGTAGTTGCCTGAGCGCACTTTATTGATTCAAGTGAATCTCTAGAGGCAAAAGGCTAAAAGGGTTGCTTGAATATAATGATTGTTTATGTGTTAAGTCGTGCATGGATCTGCGTCACATATGTAGTAAAGTTTTGTTTTTAGTTTGAAGGCTGTCAGAAACCATGCAGGCCCCCAGATGGGTTCCCCGCTATTCTTGGGGGGTGGGGGCGAGGAACAACTGACATCACAATCCTGTCCTTGATTTGTATTCAACAAATAACTGTTAATCCACCTCTGTGTTAATCATCCACCCAAAAAACACTATTTTAGGTGCGTGTCCAAGGAATACAAGACACACACACGCATGCACGCACGCTAAGCCAAAAGTAAGTTATTGGAAGTTTCTCCAAACTAAGCTCATTTCACAGAGCACTGAGCTTTTCCCACATGGAAGCCACCAAGCTGTCACTCACCCATTACATCGTTGTGCGTGCGCGCGTGTGTGTGTGTGTGTGTGTGTGTGCATGTGATAGTCCATTGTGATTTGTGTGTGTGTGTGTGTGTGTATTTGTGTGTATAAAAGAGAGATGAAGCGAGACATGATGGGACTGATATTGACATGCTTACTAGAGCAAGGGAGAGTTGTTAAAACTATTTAATAAGCACCTAGAGACCACTGCTATTTCTCTGTGTGTGAGTGAGTGAGAGAGAGAGACACAGGGATAAACAAATGACAGATGAGCACTGTTATCTGCAGATATAATAGATTAAAAGTCCTTATGGGAAAAGACTCAGCTAAAGTGTGTGTGTGTGTGTGTGTGTGTGTGTGTGTGTGTGTGTGTGTGTGTGTGTGTGTGTGTGTGTGTGTGTGTGTGTGTGTGTGTGTGTGTGTGTTGTACCTGATCCAGTATATCAGAGAACTGCCAAAGTTTGCTGAGCTCTACGAGGTTAAGCCAGGTCATGTCAAGAATCCATTTAGCTGGTTTCTGAGGGCAGGCCTTTAGGTCCAGAGAAGCACCTCCTTGATGACATAAAGACAAGACACACATAAATGAAGACTCAAAATGAAAAGGTATGAAGGAAGCAATATATTAAAATGCAAAATACAGAATGATAAATGCTTCAAATACATCTGCTGACAAAATATACACAAAAGGAAGTATTTGAGTCAATGTTCAGCAGGTCGGAGCTGACAGATGGTGAAGCTGCACTCAGCAGACTGTTCTTGCCTTGGCAGTGACTATAGCTGGCTTTCAGCCCTGCGGTGAGGAGGACTTTGTATCTCTGAATTCAGTCAACTGCTACAATACCAATCTGTTTGATATGTCTGTGATCTCTTGAGATGAGCTATCTACGTAAATGATGAATACATAACTGCAAACAGAAAATACTTGTCTTTTTGAGGTGAGCTTTAGCTGTACAACAGCACTTTAAGCTTATCTTCTTTCTATACATACACACAGAATTGTGCAAATGTTTAAGGCAGGTGTGAAAAAATTGTGTAAACTAAAAATACTTTTAAAAACTGAAGTTTTTATAGTTTACTTTCATAATTTAACTAAATGCAGTGAATGAACAGAAAAAATCTAAATCTAGCAGTGCCATCAGCTCAGGAAACTAGCAGAAACCAGTGGGACCCAGGCACATCTATCTACTGTTCTCAGCATTTAGGACACCATTTAAAAAAAAAATAATAATCTTCAACTCCATTTACAGAAAACTTGGAAGGAACCTCCACTATACTTCACTCAAGCCTGCAGACACTGATTGTTGCACAACTCTCCAATCCAGGGAACCTGCTGCCATTTTTCTGAGCCCCAAATCCTATGTTTTGGTGCATTGTTGAGTTGATTGGCCTTGTTTCCATGTCGGAGGTATGGCTTTAGGCTGCAACCCTCCATGAAGACCACTTCTGGCCAGACATTTTTTTTAATTGATAAAAATAAACCATTATTATGTATATTTTTGAAAGCATTCTTAGTTTAGAGCATTTTTTCACACCTGCCTACATCTTTTGCACAGTACTGTATATATACTATAAACTGTGTATTATATTTTGCCGTCTCAGGAGATGGTCTGTCATTTAGTCTGCTGTGTTCCAAAAAATATTTTCTTCCTGGAAACCTTTACCAAATATTATGTATGACAAATACAGGCAAACACTCAAGTCTGAAATAAATATAATAAACAATTGAGTTATTTTCAGCACCTAATAGTTTTATAGAATTCTGAAATCATAGAATATATTAGTATTTTCTCAGTTTAAAAAAACAAACAATGTATCAAAAAGCTCATCTAGCCATACAGCTAACTTTACCCTGCCCTTTGTCCATTTCAAGAAATTATAAATAACATTTCAAATAAATACAATGAATAGCTGAGGCCTCTTTACCAGACACTTCATAATCATGCACTGGAATGAAATACTTTAGAAAAACAGTCAATAGGGAAGCAGAAAGAATTTAACTTAACCCATTCTCATCAGATCCCACAATTTCAGACTAAAACAGCGAGCTTATTTAAGCAATGGGACCCATGAACAGTTTCTTGCTTCTCAATGGATCTAAAGTTATATTCTCCAGGACTTCTCAGCCTTAGTCTAAAACAAAAGCTTCAGTGATGTGAAGAAGCAACGAGGGAAGTTGTTGCCCTTACCACATGACTGTGTTGCCTAGAAACGTAGTGTTGTGTGTTTGCGTACTCTACATGTTGTGCAAAAAATTTGTCTTTTGTCTGTAGTGTGAGTGTTTGTGTTTGCAGCCACTGTGGAGTTTATAATGTTAATGGAGCTCCATAATGTCTGCTTTGGTGATACTATATAATATATATATGAAATGAATGTATTGTTGGTTTGGACTAAAGGTCATGTGCTCCTGATGTAGTTAAGTTAAATTAGTGTATACATTGACATTTTAGTAAGTTCCGCAAAAATGTTTACTCTGTCGTTTTAACTGTCCGTTTTCTTTTTATCTAAGTACATTAAACAAGCACTTTTCAAGTAACGGTGCATGTAGAGGTAATTTCATCCAATATTGTATTACTCTTCCCAGTCGTAGTTATTGTTGCAGTGATGTCTTCAGTAATGCAAGGAGCTGTTCAATTTGTATCATCTTTTTCATACATCTGCATATTGTTTTCCAGGTTTGACTTTCTGACAGTGTACTTTATGAAGTCAAGGGAGCTTAGAAGCCAGCTTACAACCACTATTCCAAGGTTGGAGCTTTGTAAATCTTAACATGTACCGCTAACTGACAAATTATTATAATTCTTTTTTTACAATATTTATATTTATTTTTACAAATAAAACGTGCACAATGTTAACACTCTTCCTCTTACCTTTAATGAGAGTGAGGAACTCCTCATGTTTGACCCTGTTGCTCTGCATGTCGATCTTCAGCGTCAATAGCAAAGTGAAGAGGAACTTGTGCTCCTCATACAGGCCCCGTGCTGCATACATATACACCTCAAAGGTCATAAACTCTATGATGTTGCCAATGCGTTTGCTGGTTATAGGGCTTTTGGAAGACCTGTTGAAGCAGAATTACAAAGCAAATACCATCTCAGAAATGTAATTACATTTGCAGCGTATTAGCCCATGCCATATAGTTTACAGTTTTTTTCGATTGCTAACCCACAGTGGGCACAACTGTAGCTCAATGTGCAAAACTCTAACTACAGTCTGCACTACCAACAGTCATTGGAGCTGAACAGTTTACTTCACCTCCAAAATGGGCTCAGTGCAGCAAACACTATGAACCAGCCTCATTGAGATAACACATACTGTCATTCAGAACACACTCAGAGTATAAACACTAGCATCAAACCCCAATACACAAATGACAAACTTTTAATCTTTACAGTTTGAATAATTTGAGTTACTTCACACAAATAACGTAATATTTTCTTTGATGAAAGAGTGAAATTATTTCACATGAAATTGTTTATTTTATAACATACCAGTTATGTTTAGGTAAACAAAAATAAATGAAAATCAGACCTTTGCTTCAATAGATACATATATTTATTTTATATTTTATTGATATTTATCTGTGTAGATATTCTATAATTGTAATACAGAAATACAATTCCTGTAATGTTGTCATTTACTGTAAGGATGCAACTCTTACGTTTTTGTTTGCTGGAAAATTCGTATTACAGATTCAACTTTGGATCTTTGCAGATTGGTTTGCACCCTCAACCCTGCCTCTCTCAATGACAGACCATGATTCACAACAGGGTACATCAGTGTAGCCCTTACTGTATTTACAGTTATCAGAAAATACAGCTGTATGTCTACTAGGTCTTCCACACATTCAAACTCTCACTGCCTCTCTTCTCCCTCCAACAACCTGTCTTCATTGGTCCATTTCCCCCAAAAATATATAGGCCTATACTACATACTGTATATACTGTATGTTCACTAACAAGTCTAAAACAAGACACTTTCTTAGTGTTTCAGTTGAAATTGCAATCAGCAGTGTTTAAAATGCACTAGGCTGAAATCCATTCCGTTTTGAATGTGTGGTTTACAGTTGTGACAGCAGTGGGTTAGCATTTGAAAAAAGTGCTGGAAATCCACAGTGTTGTGCAGGATGTGGTTAAGCCATGAGATAAGTGTGTAAAGTTTTGAAAATTGTGTTTAATCAATGAAAAATGAGCTAGAGTTTGGTCCACATGAACCGTTGCGGTGCATAGTGTAGTTAGAGTTTTGCACTTGTCGCTCCAGTTGTGCCCACTGTGGTTTAGCAATCGAAAAAAACTGTAAGGCTGACTACTGTATGCAACTAATGTGATTAAAGTACAGTACGGGTATTTTAATCTATTGAATTTCAAGGAAGAATACTATAATGTGATATATACCCATACAGTGATATAAAATGACCTATACCATGATACAAGATGTGTTCCATACCGCCCAACCCTAAACAGCCATATATAAATGAATAAATATAATTACTAAACACGATGAATGTGTTGTGTGATTTGCCTCAGACGGATACAGTAGCCCACGCCTCCGCAAACTTTCGATTTTGTATTTACCAATTTATCATTCTCTTCAAAAATCCATGTCAAATTATACAATTTCTGACAACATATGGGTGCATCCTTTTCATGCTGAAGTTACTTTGTGGAAATGTGGAACAAGTAGAAAGACAAGAGACATACATAGTTAGGATCGGGCGACGTAAATTTATATAGTTAGGACCTTTTAGGAAATCTACACTTGATCTGCACATGACCCCTTGCTGGAGGTATAAACCCTTGATAAGTGTTTTAACCAACACAAAGGCATCCTTATAAAAATTACTTTCATGAAAAAAACCAATTAATTACAGAGAGAAGCAAATGCCAGAGTGTTCTCACCTAGCCAGAGAAAGGTCAAAGAGTCCCAGGAACTGTCTCAGAGAGGTCTGATACATGACGTTCACCATACTCATTTCTGTGATCAGGAAGTACAGGATACTGCCCCTGGTGGCCACTGAAAACACACACAAAAAGCAGTGTGTTTTTTGAAGCACAACTTTGTAACCAAGTTATTGAAAGGGGTGTGTTAACAGAATTTAATTTGCTTTATTGTATAATATTTTAATGCACAATACATGCTTTCTGGCTGTTGAACTTTGTCCCAAAGAACTCCAAAGTGTTTTGCTACAAGTTGTTGTTTAGCCTTGAAGAAGAAACTGCCTAATAAGATTCTGGCACATACAGAGGTATGACGCATTCATATGCACAATAGTTGAGGAGAAAAGACTCCCTAAATTTCCCATATCCTGTTATCTGCCTAATTAAAAATGTTTCTGCTTTCGCCAACAAAACGGGCTGGACACACAAACCGAGTGTATACGCCTACACATTTCACTACATATAATCTCTGTACACTGTTCATTCGATGTATTCAACCATGTATCAAGCCAGGTACATTGTTGATTCCCTTGTATGCTGTTTGCAAGTAAATTCACCTGCTTCCAAGAAGGCCTGACTCAGTTTCAATTATTCAAACACTTGGGTAGTTTGATGAAATAATTCTAGTAACAAATGGTCCTTCGAGTTGCCGGATCCAACATCCTCTTCTCTGGACAAGAAGAGCCTGCACGTGAAGACGGGGGAGTCTGGGACTCTCCACAGAAGACCTCCAGCCCGTTGCTACAGGGAGAGGCCGTCAGCAGACTCGACTTGGACAGAGGGGGGGTGACGGAATCCAGAGCCAAAACTGAGCGAGTCGAGGCTTTCTTGAAATCAGGTGAATATTAACAGCTGATTTTGTTTTGTTTTGTTTAGAATACATCACATAGGGTGTTCTAGTTTTAAATTGGTGAATTTTGTTAATCAATTGGAGGGAATAGGGGTGTTCACCCTGTTTAAATTGATTACTGGGTAATTTAATGTTAGATTTTACATTTTAAAAATTAAATTACTTGTAAAAGAGTGAACAGTAAAAAGAAAGGTGGTGGCCAAAGAGATGAATAAGAGAATGTTGTTGAAAGTGTAAGAGGAAGAAGATTGTTTGGAACTGATTGTTTATGGATGTTATTGTTATAAAGAAAGAAAAAGTATGTAGGGGAAGGGAGATAAAAGGTTTTAGTAAGTGTGCATACAATTGTTATGCTGTTATGATGGGTTATAAAATGCTCGTCTCCTAAAGATGACCAGAGTTCTGACTAAATTGCTAAAAGCTTTAAAGTTTAGAGCTAAATATCTCGCCAATCCAAGCCCCATAGTGAACCTTAAAGATTAAAGGTGTAGTCAGTCAGTTGAAGTCCCAGCATAAACTTAAAAACAAGCGTCCTTTTGTGTTCTTTTTATGAAAATGTTCACTGAAAAGAATTGTTCAATGCTTTTGATTTGAATTACAAGTTAAAGGGGATTTTTATGCTAAAATTTGATCATAATGTGTATTGTTGATATAAATTGATTCAAAAACTGGTTAACTGTAAAGACACCTATACTTAACCTAGATGTTAACTTTTGTTATTTGAAGAACAAACTATAACACCATGTCAGATTTGGAGAAGTAGAGAGCTTCTCAGGAATGTGGTGTGTGTGTGATTCAGTCCCATGCAGAAAAGGGAGGGCCTGTCTCACTGAATGTGTGTGTGTGTAACTGAGCCCAAACACAGACAATGTGTGTGCGAATTCTACCCAACACAGAAAAAAAAATGTGAACTGAAGAATGAAATCAAACCTATCCTAAAATGTTGTTGTGCGTTAATTGTGACATCTAGAGCAAGCAAAATGGATAGGATGATATTTTAGAAACAACCCTGGCAGAATGATGAGCATTTCTTTTGAGAACATGTTACTGCTCAAATTCATTCTGTTTCAGATGCAAGGAGAAGACGAAGCTGACCATGCTTCAATAAGGACAATTGGACACTGAGGAACAATCTGAATAGGTTATGGTAATACCTAACCATTCCCCCAGTGACTGTGATATGAAGGACACTTTGCGTCAGAATGCCACAAAAGGGACTTGTTGACCATCAAGACGACCTAGGTTCCTGTTCCCTGGCTTCTACAAAGACTGTCCTCTCTGAAACTGTACATAGACGATGTTGCACCAGTACACACACTTGCAATTTCACAACTGTGATGTTGAGATGTTGATGTACTTGATATTATTCTGCTTGACTGAAATATATTTACTCATATGCTTTGCCCTTTTGCTTTGAAGTGTTACCTAAATGTAGCATTAAATATTATAAAAAGGGTGGAATGTTAACAGAATTTAATTTGCTTTATTGTATAATATTTTAATGCACAATACATGCTTTCTGGCTGTTGAACTTTGTCCCAAAGAACTCCAAAGTGTTTTGCTACAAGTTGTTGTTTAGCCTTGAAGAAGAAACTGCCTAATAAGATTCTGGCACATACAGAGGTATGACGCATTCATATGCACAATAGTTGAGGAGAAAAGACTCCCTAAATTTCCCATATCCTGTTATCTGCCTAATTAAAAATGTTTCTGCTTTCGCCAACAAAACGGGCTGGACACACAAACCGAGTGTATACGCCTACACATTTCACTACATATAATCTCTGTACACTGTTCATTCGATGTATTCAACCATGTATCAAGCCAGGTACATTGTTGATTCCCTTGTATGCTGTTTGCAAGTAAATTCACCTGCTTCCAAGAAGGCCTGACTCAGTTTCAATTATTCAAACACTTGGGTAGTTTGATGAAATAATTCTAGTAACAGGGTGTGTTTAAAATCTAAGGACGTATTATGAAATCAAAGAGAGTGTTGGTACACACTTTATAAAATATATTTGAAGGGTATATACAGTATATAAAGTTGTGTTTGGAAAAAAATACAAGTTAACTTTAAAATATATTGCACAGATTGACATTGAGCTTTATTAAGAGCAATATCTGTTTCAAAGAGATGTGTGTGATGAGAAAATGTTGCTCTCAAACAGTGTCCACGTTTGTCATAGCTTTAGCTGAATTTGGCTGCAAATGAATGTGTTCCATCCATAGATAGTATATAAAAGGTTCCCTCCAGTTCTCATGACTTACCGGGTCGGTACTCCTCTCTGGCAGCATTGATCTGGATCTCCGTCTCCGCTGCAATCTGTAGCTTCTGAGTCACCTCTTCAGACGTGCGCTTGGTGTTGCCAAGGACAACAATCAGACTCTCATCATCCACCAGTGAACCCTACAAACATAGATATATGCAAGAGCCATAAGTCATAAAAATAAAATAAATGCTACAATTTCCAGTGGAATTACTAAAATAATGGCATTCAGACGAGAGGTGATCTATTTCTCTTCCATTGGTCGACCTCATTACTACAGCTTTCTTTTCTTGGAATATTTTCCAGATGGGCGTATTGCTGCCAAATGTCACCAACAGTCACACTCAACATTTTTCACACTGACCTATAACTAAGCAAAGAAGGACCAGGAGTCGGGTCAACTTGTTTAGGAATATATAAAAAATAAGAGCGTACATTTTTCCACTGCTACAGTATCCATGGCTAAATCCCCATTTAGTCAGAGGTAATGTTTTTGTACAACGAGAAAATATTTCCTGACAGATTTAGATGTATTCCCTTGCCTGTGTGCTTGTCAGACGGTAAAGGAGGTTGTCCTCTAGTTCCTTCATCTTTCTCTTGTTAGATGTCACATCTTCCAAGAGGTCCGTCCTTTCCTTCTCCAGTTCCTGGTCGAATAGAAAAACAGACACACACACACACACACACACACACACACACACACACACACACACACACACACACACACACACACACACACACACACACACACACACACACACACACACACACACACACACACACACACACACACACACACACACACACACACACACACACACACACACACACACACACACACACACACACACACCTATAAGTTATAAACCTGAAGCATGTTGCTAGAGGGAAAAGCCATGAGATCATTAAAATGTGGTTAGAGATGTGGAGAGTAGAAAGTAAAGTTCTTGTAGGATTGATCTTGTTTTCCCACACCAGATTTCATGGCAGTCTGGTCTTTATTTGAGAGAGACACTGACTGACACCATCATGATTACATGCTGCTGTTAACAGAGTCAAAACAGTAACAAGTTACCACTACTGTCAGACTGACTGCTATATAACCCTATAATATAATGGATTAAAAGCTATGATTACAATGCACACTTTCCTAAAGGCCACATTGCAAGGCGTTCATTTGACAAAATAATGTTCTACAAAGAAAGGGAGCAGTCAAAATACTGTATTTTGATTCGGAACGCAGGTGACAAAGGTAAACTTTGTTAGCCATTACAAGTAGCATCAGTCTTTTTTATTTCACTATCAATGTGTGTTTCGCATGAGGTGCATATATAATGTAAGTCCCTGACCCTTAGGTTGTGTGATAATTACCTCCCAGTTATACTGACACACAGTTTGTGCTTGCTAGATGGAGGAAATGAGGTGCACAGTATGGGGAGCTGTTGGGAGCCTGCATTTAAATGGTCTCCAAGGGCTTCTGAAGGAGCCATAAGGATGTAAGTATTTGCCCCAAGCCGGAGGTAAATCCTTTCTTTGGAGACATACTGAAATCTAAACAAGGTCATTAAAAAGCTCAAATAGCACAAGTTAGTTTGAATATGTTTCTATAATACATACAGAGGCCATAATGGTTAGCAATGTTATGTGAGAGCAGTCTACCCGTTTTTCTGTGAGGATGACTCTGCCCAGCAGCTGGTCTTCCAGTCCTCGCATGGTGACGGTGAAGTCAATAATGGAGGTGCGGGCGCTGATCTCGGGGGTGTAAGCTGGGTTAGGCAGCTTGGTGGTGACATACAGCCTGAAGCCCTTCATCACATCCACTTCTTTGTCACCAACTTTCACCTACAAAAAGCAAGATCAAGAGGGAGGGACACATCCTCATTATCAGTTGGTATATTAAATTATCAATACAATACTTTCCAAAAAAAGCTAAAAATTGCCATCACAAATACCTATCCACATGCATACGTTTTAAAAGCACATGTACCAGATGTGCCGACTGTTGGGCCAAAAATTCTCCCGTAACCAACTCAAGAGGACAGCAACATAATCACAAATTTGTCATGACTGTCACTTATTTAAGCAGACGTCTTTGTCTGTATGGCCTATTCATACATTCATACATGGTCAGTGTCACATTGTATCAGTGAATTAAGAGCTGCCCAGAAACCATTCCTGTGTGTGTATATGTGTGTACATGTGTGTTAGCGTTTGCTCGGATCAGCATTTAATTACTCATGGCAGAATATAACTTCTAATTATCCATCTGCTGGTTTGTCCCTGGAGCAGTCTGCCACAGACACCTTACATTCCTGCTCACACCAGGATATTAATAAAAATGTAAGCCTTTAGTGGAGGATGGGAGGGAGAGCATAGACACCTCTAATTGGGTCTCTCATTAGGTAACAGAGATTTCTGGTTGAATGTGTTGTCTGCATAGAACATGTGTATAGTTGGAATCACCACAGTATGAGTGTGTGCGCATTTCGTCCTGCAGTAATGTGTGTGTGTGTGTGTGTGTGTGTGTGTGTGTGTGTGTGTGTGTGTGTGTGTGTGTGTGTGTGTGTGTGTGTGTGCATGCATGTGTGTTTGTTTGATGCATGTGTGAGAGGGAGGCAGCTGCAGTGTCAGTGGCTGAATAACCGGTATCAGCTTGAGCCAGGAGTTGAGAGGTGATAATGAGAGGGAGAGAAATGGCTAGAAGCTGACTTTCACTCTTCTTCCTCCTCACAACCTCTACATTCTCTCTGTTTTAGCTTTCTTGTAATACATGTGTTTGTGTGTATGTGAGAAGGATCAATGTTGTCATGTACAGTACAATAACTTCAGTTCATGGGTATCTAGATGAGAATCGTTCACAAACAGAATGCGTGTCAACTGACCTCTCAATTGTGTTCAGTGGAATAGACATTTATGTGTGTAAAAAAAAAAACCCAGTTTTATTAAATTCAAAAATATCTAACTCCAGTGGTTTATTTTTTTACAGTCCATCCACAATATATCAAAATATCTAGCAGGGTGGACTCACTATTAGTATTAATCAACTAGTTATTCTTCCTATAAAAAGGAAATGTAGTTTCTGTCATACCCTCTATACAAATACACTCCTTTTGATAAATAGGACAGACTCGTATTATGAATTTAATCAACAGACTTGTCATGGCAGAATCAAATTACCCCACTGATGTAGATATTTAAAGCCTGATTTGCTTTTCGATCCTGGATATTCAAATGTTTTTTTCTCATCTCACACGCAACTGCTAAACATGATACAATACAGCATAGGGAACAAAGCACAGAAACCATCTGAATACTTCAATTAAACCACATGAATAAACTTCCTACCTCATCACTGAATTTCCTGCGCCAATTTAATTTTCAATTAACACCACTGATCCCATCAACAGCATTTCTATACTAAAGTAAGTCCAGGTCATTACAGAGTTTTATATTTATTTTGGCAAAACAAAATGCCTGTAAAATGTCTTATATTTCGTAGTCACATTGTAAGAAACAAGAGTAAATCGTTGAGTGTACACTTCATTTTGAAAAGAAAACATCTTAAGTGATGTAACACATCTCCCTTACAAAGAATAAGGAGCCAAAAGCCTTGTTGCACTTTGACTCTGTCCAAGTTGCAAAATAGTTGTTGTATCATGACGGATGTGCATTTTTGTAATTTTTTTATTATTATTGATTTTCTTTACAAGAGCTTGAGATGTTGCTCTTCTATATAGTCACAAGGAACAACATATACAGTTGAAATCCATGGTGCCAAGGACCCAAAACAACAGAAAGAAATGCCTTCTGCACAGGCACTTACTCTGCAAACACTCTAGCTGACTGACCATGCCTCAGTGAGCACATTTTAATTTGTCCTGAGACAATTAACATGGTTGGCCACAGGTGCTCTAGCTGGCATGTTTGGAGGAAATCAAAGACTATCTCTAACTCCAGCCAGCAACTACCCATGCTGTGCAGTGTGCTTGTTATTTTTCCTGTCAGAGCCAATCAACCTGTGTCGGAACAGGTGTGACCGTTGGCATGGCAAGGGGGATCTGACCAAGTCCCACAACGTTTTCCACCAGGGCTTGAGACACACCTGCTTATTTCACACTCCTCTCACCGAGGGACCAAGACATCTGGGACATTGCAGTCTCAGGAGGGTTTATTTTTGTCACTTTACCTTGTAAGTGGAGCCGGTTTTGAAGAAGTTTTTTTCAAGGATATTGTCGAGTGCTGGGTCCAATTCCTCCCCTACATCCTCGATCAAGAGGGGGCGCCCGAGAGACAGACTGTCTTCCAGGTGGTTCTTGAAGTACTTATGGTTCAGTGAGGTGATCTGGGGTCAAACATGGGAGCTATATTAATATATGATATAAAGAAATGCTCATTGCGTGACATAATAATGTGAAAAGCATTTGACACCTGGAAGCATTCCTTTTTGAATCAAGCTACTGTGTCAATAATCAATAAAACAATGTATTTAAATATACAAATGTCCAGTGTGGACATGGTACAATATGACCTTACTAACTGACCTCAGAGGTTATCACAACCGACTGAAGAGCAAATGTATAAGGCAGACAGAGAGAGTGAAGCATCTGTTTAAGTCAAATGAGGGGGACACACATTTGACTTCTCCCTCATTCCTACTAAGGCCAACCTCTGTCTGTAAAATGTGACCAGTCAAACTGATAACACATCACTTTTAAAGATGAGCCATTTTTAGACATTATAAAAATAAATACAGTTGGTTTGATGAGGTCAATTGTGGAAAGAGTTTAAACCCCCTGCTTTGGGAAATGCGTCTTCAGGACACTAATAATAGGACTGCAGTATGCATTCACTCGGCTCACAGATTGCCCCTAACAGGGCCAGTGACCTTGGCTGGTCCCATTACGTCTGCAGAATTCTGCAGAATGTTTTACAGACACTGTACAAAAGCAAAAACATGTTGAACGATGAAAGGAAAAACATTTGTAGATGCGGAGCAATATCAAATATTTTCAAGGTAAATATATATAATATTATATTTATGAACTATCACGTTTTCTAATTTGAAATGTTGGCACTTTTGCATTATTAAAACGATAATGGCTGAAAAAAAATATTGAAATAGAGGAACATTTACTTGAGACCCACATCAGTGGGTTTTTATTAAATATGAGATACCTGATTGGCCTACCGCAACGATGTTGTTGTTTTTGTGTAAGGCTAATGAATAGTACGCCTTCATGTGCATAGGTCACATATTTTAAGGGAACAGATAGAGATAAATGGAGAAAATAAAACCCCAAACCTGCAGCTCATTCTTGGCCTCTTTGTTTTTGATCCAGATTTTCCCTTGCGTCTGGGGGTCAATAAGGAGGGGGAAGCGGGCGGCTTTGGTGATAATGATGCCATTCTGAGTGGACAGGTCATCATTGGGAAGCCCCTGTGAGATGGAAGACAAATGACTGGTGAGCCTCAATGCTGATGCTTATTTAAGAGATGCAAGCTAATTAATTAACAAAACTGTTTTAATTGAATTTCTTTCACTACCCAGAATGTGATTCAGTAGCAGCAAATATTTCTATGACACATATACGTTTTCCTACAAAGAAGGATGTTAGTTATCAATAATTCAGTTACTACAGTTTTCAATATGTAATTGCAATATGAAGTTTTCATAGAAGTTGGAGAAAACTTGAAGGTGTGCTATGTGAGAATAGGGGGCATTTCCTTCTGAAAGTACTGGTTCTGGTGGAAGTGTTGACATTTTATTTGTTTGAGGATTAATATAAATAAAAACACAGCTTGTTGGGTTATGAAAAAGAATATACAAATCCTTACTGCTAAGTGCTCATCCTCAAAAGAGATGACCAGCATACTTTATGGATTGTGACATACAGCATATAGTGCATCAACATTCACTGACACGTTTGAATCGTTACCAAAATAGATCACTGACCTGTAAGTTCCACTCACTAACAGTGGGTGCATCAATGAGCAGCTCGGTCAGATTGAGGTTGTTGCCAAATGGGATGCGACGCTGCTTCAGTTCCCTCTGCCAGTCACTCAGTAGTAGGTTACGAAACTCCTGATTGAAGGGGCCGGAGTAAGAGAGGAAAGCTGTGGCAAGAAGAACGTCACCTGGAAACAATAGGATAAAGGCGTTTTTTTTACCAGTGCATGTAACTCTTAAAAACCTGTTTGGTGAGAAAAGTGTAGAAGTTCTATGCAAGCACTGTCTGAGAACAACCCAATACGGTTAATGCACTAAAAAGTTAAAAACTCAAGCAGAGAAATGTCACTACGTTTGCTGTACATTAGAGATAAAAGTTAGTCAAACAGTAACATTTTGATCACTTTGTTGGTAATGATACATATTACTGTAGTATGCATTAGGGTTAGTAATCCAAGAGCGAGTTGAATCATCTTAAATGGTGTAAATCTGTGGTTAAACCCTTCACACGTTTCACAAATCACACAAACAAATCCTTGTTATTCATTCGACAGCATTCATTATAATTTCCGAGACATTTCCTCTGATGCCATTCTTTTCTGAAAAAAAAACTGTCCTGTTTTGAAAGCTGCTTTGAAACCCACCAACAAGGCGCTTGGTTTGGGCAGCGAACTCTTTGCTCTGCTCTGTCCATCTCTCCTTCTCGCCAGCGAGGCCACTGATGAGACTGGAAGCTGTCTGCATCTTGCGTCTGCAGCGTTCAGCGTCCTCAAGCAGAGTCTGAAGGGAGGGCAAGGCAAACAAACAGCTCAGTGGGATGATGCATCTGTATGGCCTCCTTGTTTGTCCTTACAGCTGTCTCTTTATCACTTCTTCCCTCCTGCTCTCAGTTAGCCTTTTATTCTCTGAACATCAGTGCATAACGTAAATAGGTTTAATTGTACAAAGAGTGCATATTCCTATCAGCATTGTAAAAGATACAATGTGACTTGAGGTGCTCTCTAATCCCAGTTCATTAATATTCAATACAGGATCACCGTAATTAAAACTGGTAACAAAACATAGATGGTAAATTGAACTCTAAATTGGTGCAAATGTATGTGTTAACCCAGTGATAGGCATCTGCCTGTCACCTAATGGATGCTGGGTTAATCTCCTGATGGATAGATGCATTGTCATGTTCTTGTTAGCATGTTTATCCTGTCTAACTGCCTAAATAACTTTTCAGTTTAAAATGTAAAATTAAATATTTAGGTACTAATAAGGCAATTTGCCCAACAAAGTCAACAGCAAATGTCTGAGCCTCAAACACCTCTGCAGTGGGACTCGTAAATCTCACCCCTCTGGCCCCCTGGAGCTGAACAGCTCCAATTCTTAATTAGAACATTAGAAAAATAGTCTACTTGGGCTGTCTAGATTTCCTAATCAGTCAGTGTTGGTGCACATACTGTCCTTATTAACATGCTGTTTTCTAACACAGAACAGGCAGTACTGATCATGAAACACACACATTTGCACATAAACACTCAAACAGCAGACTGACTCACAAACCTGTACACACAATTAACAGCACTGCAGCACTGGCATTAATTTGAAAAGCAGCGTAATACAGTCACAGGTCTTCAGGCTGCATTTAGAAAGACAGTCTGATTCCATTTTACACTGAAACACTGTACATGCTTTATCATACAAGCTTAGAAAAATATTTACAAGTAAGATACTTATTAAGAACTTAAAGACCTACTTCACCAATATGAAGGTATATTGAACTTGGAGATCCTATGTAGTATAAATGTGCAAAAAAAATTGAAATCGGATCATCCTTGCCTGAGAAAAGGCAGAAAGAGTGTTTTATGGTATCACTGTCTAACCCTACATTTTCCTTCTTGTGACATCACAGTAAGGGTCAGGATTAACAGGACAGCTGGGCCAAGGGAAGACTGAGGGAAGACTGAGGAAAGAAAAGCCTCATTCATTATAGTATAATAGTGATTTTATAACGATAGAACGCTGGTTCTGTATGGGTGAAGTATTCCTTTAATGTAGTAAAGTAAGGTCATCCTATAGATTTTAATTACTACTTTTTCAATATTTATTTTTATTCATGGTAAAAATGTCTTCAGCCTGTGTGTGTAAGCACCAAATGTACTGTACATGAAGAAACATATGGATGCTGTGAAATGAAAGAAGTGTGCTGAGATAAACTTTAGGTGTAGGCACAGCAGCACACTGCTCTTTTTTATCTGGTAACCAGATTAACATTTGTGTTTGGAGAAGGTGAGTGAGGTTAATGACCTGTTTCTCCATCATGGCCTTCTCATACTCCGCCTGCACCACATCCAGCTCTGCCTGCTTGGCATCCAGCTCAGCCTGAGCCTTCTGAAGGTCGTCATTAGCTGTGGCAAGACGATTCTGTTGCACTGCCAAATTAGCCTGAAAAGGAAAGAGAAGAGACAGACAGAGGGATCTGTGATTAATGTATTGCACGTAAAAAGTCATGCTCACTTCTTAGCAAGAGAGCTAGGAAAGAGAGAGCAGCAGTGAAAACAAAAAAAGAGAAGACAGACCAGATGAGGGGACATTTAGGAGGATTTGAAGGAAAAACAGAGGAGAGATGGTAGGAGAGCTTTTTTTTGGGGGGGGGGGGGATTCAATCTCTTAAAAAATAGTTTGGGACATGTTTTGGCTCAGAGCATACCAAGCGGCATTGGAAAATTAAACATGCAGTTGAAGTGGTAGGAAGTAAATATTTTAAGTGAGATTTTTGATGTTTGAAGATCAGTCACAGGTGCATTTGCAGGGACTCAACGCCTCAAGAGTCAAACTAGAGATGCAAGGACAGATATTTACAAGAGGTAATTCAGGAGATGGGGAGCCAGAAATGTGGCTGGAGGGGTCATGAGAAGGACAAGGCCAAGGGCTCAGGAAAAATGGAAAACGGAAGGGAAAAAAGGGAGTGTGAGGATGACGAAGGAGGAAAAGCAGAGAAGATATTTTCAGGGCCAAGCAAGAGGTTTAGTGACAGAGATTTAGAGAAAGGTTACAACTTAGTGCAGCCGAGTGTGTTTTGGTGGCCTTGGGAATAGGAGGTCTGGAGCAAACATTTAATATTGATTTACATCTGAGAAGACCGACCCTTCCTGCCTTTCTCCTTGTCAAACTGTATGTCTGTCAAACTGTTTCTGTCTGGAAGTAAGGCCGACCAGCCTAAACGGAAGCCACCACTAAGCTGGAAGCCAGAAAATCTATTTGCCAGGATGTGTTGTACACTCAAGCAAAAGGTCAAGATCACAGAGGAGAAGCAGGGAGTTATCATGGAGCTGGTGGAGAATATGAGGGAAAACAAATGTGTGTGAGAGAGAGAGATTGAAAAAAAATAAAAAAGGAGAAGGGAGAGGGAGAGGTAGAAAGTTGACGAGAGGGGATAAGGGAAACGTAGTATGTAGGAGGGGAGAGAGATGGGGGATTTGAAAAAGCAGAGACAAAAGGAGAAATAAGATATGGCCGTAGGCAAAATAAGCACTGCAGAAACATATCACGAAAAGTTTAAGTAAACATAATAGAAAAAGTTTAACTGCATTCTGATAGTTGAAGCTTTTAAATGATTGTCATGCATCAGATAATCCCGAATGCACTCCGGGAAGATGAACCAGAATTTTTTTCATTTTTGGGGGAGGGCAACATTTGCATTGGGTTTAGCAAGCAGCAGCGTAGGTGTGTGTGTGTGTGTGTGTGTGTGTGTGTGTGTGTGTGTGTGTGTGTGTGTGTGTGTAGTGCTGTGCCCTTATTTATCAAGGATTTAGTAAACATAGAATTCAGCTCTGCAACCTAGCTGTCTATATGGGCCTACTTATTCCTTGAAGAAATACATTAAAGGTCACATATTATGCTAAATGCACTTTTTAAATGTGTTCTAACATATCCATGGGTCCATGGTGTGCCTAGAGACTGCCAAAATATTTTAAAAATAACAATCTCTCCTGTTCTCACTCTCCCCCTTTCTGAAACCCCCACCCCTCCCCCCCAATATACTCCAGTCAGAATTTTCCCCTTTTCTGACCTCACAAACTGGAAAGCCAGAAGCTTCCACTGTGCAGCCCACACCCCTATTTCTTATTGATCCACGGCCCTGACAGACAGAGGGCGAGGCGTATCTGGCTTCGCTTCCGGACAAGGGGCGGGGGCAGCTCAAAGATTGTATATTTACGAGGGGAGCTGCAGCTCTTTTTAAAAAATAGGCCATTGTGAGATTAGCTGAACATCAGCATAGTACAATAAATTATCTGAAAGTTTTTTTCAGCAAACAATTAAAGAAAAACGTATTAGGGATCACTAAGACCATATAATATGGTGTATAATAGTACCGAAAAGTGTATAATATGGGAGCTTTAAAACTGGCTGAAGGACAGACAAGTGGGTTAAAGCAGTATTTAAGTAGTGCTTGTAAAAAAGAAGAAGATGTCAGTCACTTTGAATATAAAACGTCTGCATCTCTTTTCATTTTGCTTTAACAAGGTTTTAAAAGTTCGTTTGAAATGTGTTTCAAATCGTAACATGGGTGTGACCTTGCTAATTCGGTTCTTGCATCGGCAAAGGATAAAATCTCCAAAATAATATGTTCCAATGAAAATACAACACACTGACCAAAGTACGAGCTTAAGATGAGTAAGTTATGATCCGAAAATAAGTCTTCTGATGTTCACTGACACAGCAACCAAACTCTATTAAGCCTATGGGGGGTGATTTGCCAGATAATAATTAATGTATTGTGTTTGAGACTTAATCTGTTTCCCATTGATGACTCTTTTTTCGACAATGAGTTTCATGTATAAGCTCTCTGCCTGGGGAGATCCATTTTAGGCTTTGTACTTGAGTTTAATTAAATTAAAATAGGCCCAAGCAACTTGACTTGAGATGCACCAAATTTTACCATTCAAAATGTTTTGTGTGCTCATGATGCATGAATAAGAGCCCAATTCTCTATTTTTTTTTTGGGGGGGGGCACTTCTATTGCCTACACCATCAGTAAATTGTTGCTGCACAAATGTGGGAATATGAATAAATCCTTTTCAGATGACAGACAGTTTGTGATGATTATTTAGCCTGGGGCTTATTTGCAGATTAGAGCTCTCCTGCAAATGTTCCTTATTCATCTGATTCAGCAATACTGTTATATGTATTTGTAGGGGTGAAGATGACAGGTGCATTTCTTTTTGTCTTTTCTTTGTGTCACATACCATCTGACACTGTTTTACCTTTCTCCTTTGTCAAGCACAAACTAAACTGTATATTACCTTCAATGGTAAGACCTCCTTGTTGATGGAAAAGAAGGAAGCCATAGCTTTCGTCCAGGATGCAAGGCCGGCCACGTTGCCACAAACCCTTTTGGCTGTTTCAATGTTGTAGTCGGGCATGTCAAAATAAGGCATAAGCAGCTCCACCATTTCCCCATTAATGGAATCTTTGGGGAATTGCTGCAAGGGAGATACAGACAATTGTAGAGAAAGTTGAAGGGAGTGGGAGAGATCATTGTTTTGAGTCAGCTGGCATATGAATATTTACAACACAGGTTACTAAAATACAAAAAAAGTAAAGAGCAATCTGCCTCTGCTCTGAGAAAAAACAAATACTGTATAACCAGGAAATAAAAGACAGGAGGCAGAGCAGGTGGTGAAAGCTGCAGAGGAAAAGATAGGGGAAAATGGAAAGATAGGTTGGGTGGTGTACTGAGACAACGTGTAAAAGAGAAAGGGAGGCAAAGGACAAGGCAGGGTAGCTCAGATGCTGGGAAAGAACACAACACAGAACAGAATAAAGATGCAAGAGTGAGTTAGACAGAAAGAGTCAGAAAAATGCAGGGGAGCAGCAACAAGATGACATACAGAGGTAAGAAGGTAAGAGAAGAAAAAGTGGCAGTGGTGTTGGTTGAAGAGAGACTTTTAGCAGATGATATTATGCATTACGAATTGAGTACCATATAAGTATATATATGTAATATCAAATATTTAACGTATTAGTTAGGCTCCAGGCCATAGCCCTTGCAACAGGATGTTTGCACAAGGATATCTTTGATGACACTTATTTATTCCTGCAAGAAAACCAACACAATCTTATATATGTTTGATACAATTTTACAACATAAGATTATGTATGACAGATTAATGTATCATTCTAATGGAAGAGAAGGGAATTAGCCTTTCAGTGTGAATCATTGGAGGTGGGTCTGCTCCTTCAGTGTTGTGTCTACAATGATTTTGTCTATTTTCATTGTTGATACAGGCTATCAACGATGTCGCCTTACCATCGTATGTAAGTAAGCCTTATGCAGCGGCAATACATCAATTTATAATCTCCACTGTATATGTCTGACATTGGCGTGTGTACCTGTAGGCTGGCCACAAAGTTTCCAGCTGTCATGAGTTTTAGGGACTCCTGCCAGGATGGCGTGTGGCTGTTCTTCTCTGGGTCAATCTTCACTGTGTTGACCCGCCTCTGGAAGAGCAGCAGCACACAATCCATGATCCGCATGATGAGGTGGGGCGGACGACCAAGTGTTCGCACAGTGGCAATGTCCGATGGCTTGATTGTCTGAATGGGTACAGAGAAAAACACATGTTCGACTGTATCTAAATGCTTAATGATCCCGTTTGGGTGAACTGAAATGAAGGACAACATGGGTTTACATTAGTCGTGTTGTGAGAGCATTCTACTGTCAGAACACTATTGTCTATCAAAAACAAGGGAAACAATTACACTTGCATGTTATATGAATATATATATATATATATATATGTGTGTGTGTGTATTTGTTCACAATAAACCCATCATATATCCATTTACAGTTGTCATATGAAGCTGCTAACACGTTATATTCACTGTTTGTGCCCATTCGTACACATTGGAGGACTGGAAGTGTGTGTGTGTGTGGGTGTGTGTGCGCCTATTGGATTTAAAAATTAAATTAAAAAGGCGAGAAGAGAAGAATTTAATTGGGATGAGTAAAAAGAATGAGCTAATTTAATTTTCATTAGAACTTTCTATGACAGGGAGTATAAAGGAAATTGAACACAATGCTGCAGTTTGAGAATATAAAGCAGGAGTGTGCGGGGGCAGTGCCCAGAGGCATACTGACGAGGACAGATAGAGGGGAAATACACAAAGCAAGAAGACGGTGAATGCAAACTCCAACAGAAAGAGAGGAGTTCTGCAGAGAGGAAAAGAGATTTTTTGAAAGGGACTAATTAAATGAGGGACAGCCACAGAGTTCAGAAAAAGTCCCGGGGAGATTTGTTTGGCTGCTTCATCAGGCAGGCCTGCTCGTCTCATCTCTTCCCCTTCTTGCACTTTCCTGGTATCTTCTCTCTTCTCTGCCTCAATAAGGAAACCCGGCCTTAGGAAATCATAGTTACTTTAAAACAACATATACAGGTATATAATACATGTTTCTTCATTAATGTGGGATGTTTTCAGCTTTGTGCGGGGTCCTTTGCTATTGAAACAAAAACATTGAATTAGCAAACTGCTTATTTCTCGATCTATTCCTTAACGTCCTTAAACACGTGATCATCAATCCAAACGGTTTGCCACAGGGTTTCCTGTTTGGTAATATGAGGTTTACATAATGCAGCAGTACAGCGCACATTCTAAATCAGGGACCTGCCATAGGAGATTTGTATGCAACCATCTACCCAGGAGGGCAGCTTTAATTACTACCCAGCTCTAGGCTGCAGAGCCCCATGCTGACCTTAGACACACTCTCTGTTACACACACAAACACACACTGGGTTGGGAAGGCTGTAGACAAAACCTGCATGCAGCTACTCGCAGCAAGTCATCGAGTGCTGTAAGTGGAACCCTTAAGGTACACAGAGAGAGGAAGCAGGAAAAAACCCTGGTAGGGGAGACATTAAATCACAGAGAGGAGCGCAATCAACCACTCTAACACATGGTTTGCTGATGAACCCGTGGGCTATCATTTAAGGCAAATTAGACAGGGAGAGCAGAGAACGTCATGAGCACCATCACTGCGAGATACTGTCAGTATAAGAGGAAATTATGGTATAGGTTTTTCCTCTGATAAGTGAAATCATTTTTCCCTTTTTGACACATTTTCTTTCGATCTCGTTATAGTAAATATTACAACAACCCCACATTGAGAAGTTAGTCCTTACATATTCAAAACAGTTGATTGTTGTAGAGAACTGATAGTGTGTTACTTTTAGAAACCTTATCACATCTTGGCGTTTTGGGTCTGGACTTTTAATCGTGCATCTCGGTCACAAATCAACTTTAATCCGCGTAAATCCTTCGGTTTTATATAAGAGTGATGGACAGGGATAAGAATATATGGCAGTTACACAAAGTGTTGTTATTTATTTCACTTCTTAAAGATATCAGTTGACTGGGATACAATATTATAAAATGGTGCATCTAGTGACAAACCTCACCAAATAACATTCGGTTCAATTGGGGATCATGCAGACGTCAGACAAACCTCGGAGAACTATAAAGGTCTAGAAGTGGGGTATTTGGATATGACATTATATTACAAGAGCATGCAGTGCTTTGTAGACAAACGGTAGTATTTCAAATGCAACTCTACAAATAACTGAATCAGTAAGGTGATACAGGAACTGAGGTCTTCTTAATGGCAACTTTCTGGACAAGCTGATGGTAAAATAAAGACGCATCAGTTTGACCAAAATAGAGAGTTACAGCAGTCAAGCTAAGAACATATTTAATTATACATACAATACAATTTAACATTTATATATCAAAGCTCCATACCTGCAGTGCAGCCTCAGCTTCCTGAAGAGCTGGCCGGGCAGCTTCAAGTTTCTCCTCAGCGATGGCCTTGTCTGCTGAGATGCTGTCTACAATGGCCTGGGCCTTGTCCTTCACTTTCTGCACCTCCACCTTCACTCGCTCGGCTGCCTGGGCTTTGACCGTCACCTCTTTCAATACCTGGGTGTATTCACAGAGACAAATATACATTGTCTTGAATCACTGTCATCTCACTTGCATTCCTCCTTTAACATTAGCGAAACAAACAAACAAACAAACAACCCGTGACCTCATGTTCATCTTGTTGTCGCTCATTTGTGTCCACTTCTGTACATAAAGTTTTAATTTCAGAAAAGTTGACATGCACCTGAATAATTGAAAATAACTGAGGTTCAGGTAATTCTACTACAAAAACTCAGACTCCGTTATTCAGTTATTTTTTAGTTCAGCACACATCTTGGATCTTCAATTAGGAACTATGAATGACCAGAATAAGAAGTATCCATACACAATTGCATACTTAAGATACATATTTAAGCAAATTAATAAAGCCAACAGCATAGGGTAGGTAACTCAAGAGACACTATTTAATCTGCACACACACACACACACACACACACACACACACACACACACACACACACACACACACACACACACACACACACACACACACACACACACACACACACACACACACACACACACACACACACACACACACACACACACACACACACACACACACACACACACACACACACACACACACACACACAGAGCCTGAAACCTACCATATCAGCCTTGTCATTGGCAACCTGCAGCTCCTTCTCTTTCACCTCCAGCTCCTTGCTGAGTATTCCTACAGACTCAGATGCTTCCTTCAGCTTCTGGAGACCAGTGTTCATCCTAATTAGGATAAACATGAAACATGATCGGTTAATATGCATTTCCAGCATAAACCTTGCACCTGTGTGCTAGACATTTTGAAAAGAATCTGCACAACACACTTGGTGTCCTGTTTTATTATACCTACAAATGTAAACATGAACTGAATTACATTCTGAGTGATTTTTTTGTAGTCCACTGGGCACCAGGCGGTGAAAGTCTGCCCATTATTCACAGTTAAACCATTTTATATCCTTGGTCAGCTGATATTATGTGCTAGATCAAAATTCTAAATAATATGGTATCCCTTCAACTGGTGCCAATAGATCGTTGGACGCTTGGGGATGAGCAGACTTGGGTTCAGAATTGTGAACACAGGAGAACAGAAATTGTATGTTTTTCTGAGTTCTGTGATGTTTTTTTTTAATGGTGCAATTTCTGCTGCACTTTCAACAAATGGCATGCTTTTTGAGGGTTCTGAACGGGCATCTTTGACTGTTGGTGCCATTAGGGAATCGATAACTATTGACTTAGAGTGGTTTTAATCTGTGACACAGTTCTCTGAAAATCTACCTGTGGAAAAGTGTGTTATTTTTCAGGAAATGCATTAATAATGCCTAATTATTGATGCATCCTATATAACCGACCACTAATGGTGACTCAGAGGAAGACTAGACTACAGATTTAAAACTCAACAACTTAATTTATCTATTATCATTCATTTAATGCAGTTGGAATGAAAGCAATTTTAAATTCAACAAATGCTAAAAAGTGCTACAGTGTAACCCAAACACTAAAATTGTTGTTACAAGTATAACACATATATTCACATCCACAGTTGAATCCTTAAGTCTTGTTGTGGTGTACCTGTTGAAAAGGGTCTGGACTTCGGTTCTCTTCTCTTTATAGATGTTCTTGTAGCCCTGAATGAAGGACAGGTAGGACTTGGGTGTGACGTGGGTTGACCGCCTGTATCTAAATTCAAATTAGAAAACAATAGGTTCATTTCATGTCACAATTTAATCACTATTTAGCAAAAATCCAAATTTAATAACCTTTATTTAACCAATGATTACTTTTTGTGAGGAAATGTTTTCTAATCAAAAGCCAAATGAACAATGTTTAAGTCAACCTAAATATAATGCTATATTTAAAATAAACCATTTTGGTCCACCCTGACGACCTAGTGGTCAAGGCCACGAACAGCACTGTGCTCAGTTCATGTCAAGCCACCACATGTCCTTCCCCATGTGTCTCTCTTGTCTTTATCTTTCTATTAACCCCTCTCTAATAAAGTCATATAATGACCCCCAAAGGTACATGTGAACAAATACACATCTTTAGAATGTATTCCTGATGCACAACTCCTTGTATCTCCTATATTACTGACAATATCTATAAAACTGCCCAATACATCTAAAATGACATGTTTTAGTTCAAGGATGGATTCCTGCTAAATACCTTTGGAAGTAGTCCACACACTTCTCTGCCACACCATCCTGGAAGGAACCCATGCACTGGACTACCTCACTTTTAACCTGGGCTGAGCAGTCGATGTCATAGACTGATAGGAAGTGCTCCGAAACTGAAGGACAGAAAGATGGACAGAGAAAGAATGACAAAGTGCAGATTTATTTAAATGTAGAAAGTTAGAGAAAGCAGAGAGTGGAAATCGGTCACATAAATCAGGCCGGCAATTGTAAACAAAAATATATTCAAGCTTCTTTCTTGCTCAGTAGCCTACTGTCATGCTGCAAAATTGTCAAATTGATTGTTTTCCCAACAAGAATAATTGTCATGGCACACCATAAAAGATGAATGATCGGTTATATGTACTACAGCATCTGTGTTGTTTTTCTAATTCAACAAAATATGGAATGGACATTTTAGAAACAGAAAACAACAACAGCGAATAATTGGAAAATATTGACTTTTTAAACCAATTTATACTCAAAAGCAATCCGACATGCCAGAAATGGATGTGCTGCAAGATATTCTTTTTTCAGAACAGAATGAGCTGCTACATTTAAAATACCCCAAATAATGAAGACTTATCTATTGCAATTCGATTCTGCATATAAATACAGAATGCTTTTGTAACAACATACTGAAGTCCTATAAATTACTGGAAAACTGTAGCTATGCAGCTGGGATTAACAGTTTACTGATGTACTTGTTAGCAAGCTTGAGTGAGAAATACTTGTTGAAATAGTCCAGTTAAATCAGTGTTTGATACCATTGGATCATATCGATATAACATTTTAAAATTGTCTGCTAAATGTACCTGCAACAAGAGCATCTTTTGGCCAGCGGCTGAACCAGTCCATGGTACAACCAGATATCAATGCTGGAAACTTTAATGCCCGGTTGCGGAACTTTTCCCCAACAGGTGAGAAGCAAAGAATAACATGGAGGTTAT
Organism: Ammodytes marinus; assembly: GCF_949987685.1. Taxonomy (NCBI): domain Eukaryota; kingdom Metazoa; phylum Chordata; class Actinopteri; order Uranoscopiformes; family Ammodytidae; genus Ammodytes; species Ammodytes marinus. Next base: position 12,776,843 of record NC_137217.1, on the reverse strand, counting down.
GACGGACTCGTGACATGAAGTACTCGTACAGGTTTTCATTGGTGGGTGGTCGCCTGGGAAACTCCCGCTTCATATTGGGGATTAGATCGCTGAGGATCTCGTCAATCTCATCACGGGCAAATAAATTGGACACCTGATAGAAACACACAAACAAACACACACACACACACACACACACACACACACACACACACACACACACACACACACACACACACACACACACACACACACACACACACACACACACACACACACACACACACACACACACACACACACACACACACACACACACACACACACACACACACACACACACACACACACACACACACACGTGTATTTATTATCTCCTGATTTCTTTTGCAAATAGTTTTTAGCCTAGACTTTCAAAATTGCCTCAACAGTCACTAGATCGCAATCCAATAGTGCACTAGTGGGATGCTAGTTAACATTGCCCATGTTTTAAATTAAAAGGCAAATTGTGTTGATTTGTCATAAATACACTCACTAACAGTAGCTTGGGATAGTTTGGGATTTTAGTGACATCAGCAGTTGATTTACATATAGATTTTTTTTTAGTTGGCTGCAGAAACCCTGCTCATCCTCCACATAATGCCTTATCCTGATGCTGAAACATTTAAACAAAAATACACCCACTTTGACCGGGTTTGACCTAGGCCGATAGTGGTGCTATATCTTTTCACATTGCTTTTTGCGCCTAATCACCAATTCTGTAGGTAGCAACAGAGAAATCGAGCAAGTAACAGGGAAGGGAGAGAGCAGGAGAGAGCCTGGGAGACGCATGTGCTGTTGTGGTTAGAAAAACAATTCCTCTGACGTCTTCTGGGTCAATCTCACATTGACAACAACCTCACACTAAAAGCTCACTCTCTCACCTTTTTATTTCTCAGCTTTGTCACTGTCACTGTCACACACACACACACACACACACACACACACACACACACACACACACACGCACACGCACGAAAAACGTTTCACTCCCCGACATCTACATACACAACACACCTCACCTTCACACTAACAATCCCCAGATACCAACTATTTTCCTTTTAACCTCCCCTAATCATTTAAGAAGAGAGGAGAGGAGCAGGGAAGACAGTGGAGAGGTAAGCTATCATAATGACTAGTAGAGAGCGGAAAAACAATGATAGAAAGAGAACACTAAGTTCTAGTAAATAGAGGCTAAAGGAGGAAAACATTTTAAACCAATTAACAGAAATTCCTTTGTGTACATTACAATGAGTGAGCATTGTAAGAGCCAGATTGCATAAAACATAAGAAATTGTTTAATAATATTTGTGGAAGTAATATGTGTTTTTTATAATTCATAATAATTTACAGTTCATGTTATTTGCTTTGTATAAGTGTATTTTCAGCTAAAGTAATTTTGTAATATTTGATATGTTTAGGCCAAATGCTTTATTTTTGTGACGTAATGACTCGCGCCATTTTAGTTTGGAAGACAGCTGCCCATAAGCACGGGAGCATAATATTTCTTTACCGTGTGACTTTGTATATTTTTTGACCTTTTTTCAGTAAATCTTTTGAACCAGAAACAATATCTCATGTCATTCGCGTCAGGCTAAGTTACTGTGCCTACAGCTGGATTGTGGTATCGAAATTTGAAGTATACAGACGGAATGCCACTACAAGCATAAATGAAACAACAGGGAGAAATAAGGTTCTTGTGCATCTTGGACAGCAGCTGATTCAAAAAGTCATGTAGGCCTAGATGATGTAACTCTGCAACTAACTTTGGTGACATGAAATGTAAAGAGGAATTTCATACAAAAATCATTAAAAAAAAGTAAAAAATTCGGCTTGATTAGATTTGAGTAATAATCAAGGGCGCAAAGGCAAAAAAACAATCTTGTATATTAGATTCAAGGACATGCTTTTTGGGAAAATTAAATGTGTTAAATCCTAAAAAAAAAGAGTCATTATCATTTACAAAAAGTCCTGTAGATGTCGAGCTTCTTGAGTCTTTAATTTGGAAAATGTAAGAAGATGTACAAGATCTCTTTATGCTTAGCATGCAGTTAGGAAAACTGGGCCCTGTTTTCACTGCTTGATTAGAATTACATTATACCCTCACATAACTCCCAAGGGGGGCTTGGAAGCAAGACAGCATACTCCTACAGTATGTCAGCACAGAGCAGCAGTAGGAGTTGCAGCCTGATGGATAGGCAACATATACCGTTTATAATCATGGCTTTACACTGGGCATGTGTAAAATAATAATGACTACTTATTTGGTCTAATCAGCTTATATCGAGAGATTTTCTTGAATGACCATGCATGACTTGGTGCTCTGAACTTTGTCATCGTAAAAGCTACCAATACATGTTTCTTTCTGTGCTGTGCTGCTTTTGTAATACTTTCCTTATTAAGTACTGCAAAAGACAGTTGGGATGAAGGAGGAGAACAAGGAGGTAAAGAATATAAAGAAAACAAAGGCAGGAAGAGACTAGATAAGAGCAAGCAAGGATCGCAAAGGATTATCTAAAGGAGAGGTGTGTTAGGAGAAACCAGGCAAAGAAAGTATAAGGGAAAGGATGAGTGGGAACAGAGGGGCAGCACAAATGAGAGGAGGAAGTGTGAAAGAAAAGAGCAGAGTCGGGTCAGAGTAAGAGGAGAGAAGGGAAGTTGAGAGGATAATCAGTTAGAATGCAGAGAATAGTGTTTTGCCACAGTTACAGCACAGCCACTGGATCAAACAAAATTGATAGTTCTGGGATAGCAGCAGGGAAATTGTAGCGTTTGACCTTGAAGCCAACTGCTACTATTGCTGCTGTTACAGAGTAACACAGGAAAGAGGCTGTTCTGTGGCTGTGATGCAAAGTGCTGCAGCATATAATAGACACAGCCATATCTGATTCTGCTTCCCCAGTTCCAGCTTCAATTTATAACAGATGGCATTGTATTGAAAAGGGAAACTGCCATTGCTTTATTATTTGATCGAATTGAGATAACTGCTCATATTAACCCATATAGAGACTACATCGTTTTCTCTTCTGCAGGTCACTGCCTTGGTGTGACAATCATGAAATGTTTACTTCACTCATTTATCACTTTCAACAGCACAAGTATAATTGAGGCTATAGTACGGTGGCCCTGAGAGCTCACGGCACTGCAACATCCGAAAACACATGCAAGAACACAAAACGCAAGCAAATTAAGAAAACATCTTCATCAATTTGACAACACATGCGCACCATTTAGAAAACACATGCAAGAAGACAAAACGCAAGCAAATTAAGAAAACACAACGGAATTGCTTCTGTAAGTGTTTCCAGAGGACACTTAAAAGTGATGCACACGTCCAGACAGGCTTGTTGCAAGCACCGGATTTCGGATTTCAGTCAGTGGTGTTGGAAAATGACATAAACAGTAAGTGTTTTTATTTTAACATTGTGATCGCATGATTCAGATATTAGCCTATTGAAGTGGTCTGCGGTAGGACATGTGCATCACTTTTAAGTGTCCTCTGGAAACACTTACAGAAGCACTTCCGTTGTGTTTTCTTAATTTGCTTGCGTTTTGTCTTCTTGCATGTGTTTTCTAAATGGTGCGCATGTGTTGTCAAATTGATGAAGATGTTTTCTTAATTTGCTTGCGTTTTGTCTTCTTGCATGTGTTTTCTGATGTTGCAGTGCCGTGAGCTCTCAGGGCCACCGTACTGTAGTGCTGAAAAAAAAACTATGGGCCAGTTTCACAGACATGGATTAAGCCTAGTCATGGACTAAATGGAAGTTTGAATGGAGATTGTCCATTGAAAGTACAATTTAGTCCAGAACTAGGCTTAATCCATGTCTGTGAAACTGGCCCTATATATTTTATCTGAGTCAGGGCAGCAGCTTTGTGGACTGGTCCTACCAGACCATCGTACTGCATTTCATTTGTACAGAAGGTCTGGAATTACTTAATTGACAAATGTTAGCTGAAGGCTGGTGTCGTTTGAAGTTTAAAACTATTGGATCTGCCCAGTGCCACTCTGGATCTGCCAACCAATCGCATAACGTTTGGTTGTGACGTATGTCTGACTACAACTGAAACTGGAGCACAAACTCCACATCATTGTTTTCAGCCACACCCTCTGTTCGCTGATTGGACCGCCAAAAATCTGGTGAAGAACACCTGCTAATATACCGCAGGCTCAGGCTGACTACTGAAGGGAAATGAAAATTGAGCAGAAGTATGTAGGCGGGCGGTGCCAGGCTATAGCTGCTTTGTATATTCACAGTAGGTTTTTTCTAATAAAAAAAGTGATTGATTATTGAAACTGCTGTAAAAATACTGCATTCATTAAAACATAAACAAATCAGAGAAAAATCAATTCTTGGAAAGGAATTTAAACATTTGACTGCTAACAATAACGGCTGTGCATGGTTGAATGCTGACCTACACCATGTATCTTGAATGTCCGCTATGAGCCAGAATGCAGATTCCTGTGTTTCTTACTACTTAACCGGCAGGAACATTTGGCCATGAGGAATCATGCTAATAATCTGATGGTTTTTCACACTTAAAACAAATTCACATTAAATACAAGTTTATTTGACAGAAAACATGCTTTCGCTGTTTGTTTAAAAAAGTAGGAAATGTGTTTTGTGGACGCTATGTATGATGATTAAGCTCATTTTCCACAGTGAAAATATTTGAAACAGAAAACATGTTATCATTTGCAATTTTGTCTTTTTTTCCACGTGTGTGTTGCTGACCTCTCCCGACGACAGGACGTTGTTCATGTACTCGAGAAAGGACTCCTCTTTGATTTCGTTGTCAGTAAAGATGAAGCTGATACCTTTGCCCTGTTGGCCAGCTGTTCTGTACAAACCCTTCAGGTCATCCATCAGATTGGCTGTGTTGTATGAGCTGTTAAGAGAACACAATGCATAAAATAAATATGCATTTATATGTTTTTTATGTTACTGCTATTGGCAGACCAACACAATTAACAGAGAATGATTAAAAAAAAAGGAAAACAGTGTTAGTGAGTACAGTATGAGTATGGCTAAATATGTTTGACAATATGTATTATGTTGTTTGAGTTATGAATGATGCACCAGCTGAATTTAAGGCACCATCACAATCTGCAATAAGTCATGCATGTGGTAGACACAGTTCAGTGCATTACTTAAATATACAGTATGATGCTTTAGTCCAATAAGAAAACAAAGATCATTATAAAAATACATATTTATGATTCAATTACTTTGTACAATAATCTGAAAACCTGGGTAAACTGGGTAAAAAAAAACAAGTGTCTAAAAATGGAATCTTTACGGGTGGAATTGATTGTAGAAAAAAAAACCTAGGTGAAAAACTAGATGCATAAAAAAATCTAGCAAGAGAGTGACAGAGTCAGAATTGATATTTAAATGAAAGCAATCCGAAAGCTTAAGTCGCATGAAGTCAAACCGAGACAAGTCAAGTAAAATATATACTGTAACTCTATGGATGTGCATATAAAAAGTCAACTGCCTGTGTGTAAAGAAAGATAAGGAAAAGCAGAAGAATAAGAATCAAGGTGCCTGTTTTTCCACTCACAGGTTTGAAAGCCTTGAGGAGAAACACAAGGCTCATTTATATCAATACAAAACAGCAAGGTATGTTAGGAAGAGAGACTGGGAATATGACAGCGACAAATACACATGGGAACCGAGAGAGAAAAAAACTGAGACAAAATATTCATACTTTCTTTTAACCTATGGTGAATAAATATCTGCAACAGCATAATTTGAATACAAGATGTATGTCATTTCATGTTACAGGCTAATTATACTCTGTAGAAAAAACTGCAGTGCAGAAAGTCATGCAGCAGTGTGTTAGTTACATAGGTTTTTAGTGTTAGCTTAGTTTAGTCTGGAAACAATGTGAGTTGAACAGCTTGATATTATTTATTATCAACATACTATAAGATTAAGCACACGGTTGGGTGTGTGTGTGTGCGTGCGTGCGCTTATGTGTGTGTGTGTGTGTGTTGTACCGTGTGAGCGTGATCTGGAAGATCTTGTATCCAGCTATAAATGAGGCTAGTCTGGTAAGGCTCTGTTTGCCTGAACCCCCAACACCAACCAACAAAGCGTTACCTCCAGGTGTCCGTATGATCCTAGACACCTATGAACGCAGAAGCAGACAGCCATAAATATGGGGTTGATACAAGGGCAAAGCATATCTGACATGTTAAACAAGAAAAGGAGGGTGGGAGATTTTGTTCGAGTGAAATTAAATGTTAGCGACCAGGCATTGAAAAGCTCCATAAACTAAGCTGTACTAAAATAAAACTGGCTGAATATAAGACGCTTGACAATCAAAAAAAAAAAGTGTTAGGTGGCCAGAAAAACGACTTACATGGAATCCCTGTATCTTAGGGCTCCGTCTCAAAATCTTTACACTTTAATTTGAAAAACATATTCATGCCTTTCTCATCACATTGTGTTCTTTTCTGTAGTGTAAAAGGTGATGTACAGAGCTGCCAATATTACAATGTATTTCGTTTTAGGCAAGTATGACAAAGTAATACCAAAAACAAAAACAAAAAAAAGAGTACAAGAGTACCTTGACCAGATGTAGCATAGCGTCCTGAAAGAAGACCATGTCCATGCCGGTACCCCTGATGCTCTCATTGTAATGGCTCAAGAACATGTTCAAACGTTCCTTTAAGTTCTCAAAAGATACCATAGGCTCATAGACCTTTGGCATATCAAAGTCTGAGTCTTCTGGCTCTTCCCCTGTGCGAAAATCACATTTTATATTAAAAAGATCATAATACTAAGCAATTATTAGTACGACAACACTGTTAAAAATGCTCCAGTGCTGCATTTTCTTTTGATTGGTACCTGTAGCTTCAGGTGCGTCCCGTAGAAAGTCAACAAAGTATCGGTCAAGTCCATGGTCCACTATGTTCTTGTGCTCCTCGCCAAGCTCCTCCTCTGTCAGCTTTGCAATAGCCTGGTCAAACCACTCCACGTCCTCAGGCATGGTGAACCTGTCAGCTATCACCCGCTTACACTCATGCTTCCACAATGCCACCAGTATCTAAAATCATGTTCATTTAAAAAAAAAATTATGTATTGTTTTTTTTTTTACAGTAGCTATTCAAGTTAACCAATACAAGCAAGCGGGAAAGGGGATTGTTGCTACTGAAATAGCTAATACAGAAAGGCTAACCAATATGACAAACATCATTATATTCTTGAATGGAATCTTTGTATGAGTTTAAGTAAAAAATTATTCACAGGAGCAAAGAAATACATTGAGCACTGGGTGATTTGCTTTCATTAAGCCAGCCATAGATTAGGTGTAGGCATATTGATAGTGGCAATTCTGCATACAGCAACATTATCATTAGAAAAGGTTATATTTTTTAAAATGATATACTCTTGTATTCTGTTTGGGTGATGTAGTTAATTCTAGACTTGTCTGAGGTAGATTAAGCAGGGATTTTGAGAATATTTGCCTAGAATCTGTGCAGTCTAAAGTAAAAGATATATTTCATTGTATTAAATTATTCAGTGAGGCCAGATAGTGACAGGGAGTTGGCAACAAATGTACCGGTACTGCTATATGCTAGAGATTTCTGTTCTTTCCTGACAACAAACATTGCTGTCTCTCTCCCATACTGTAATGTATTATATCCTAATATATCATGTAGTCATACATAGCTCTACCAAATAAGTAGGGGTTTTGATCATTGTAAGAAAACAAAAGGAAAACAAAGGTTATTTATGTATTTATTTTAATATTTATTTTACTTTGACTGCTGGGAGACTGCAGGGAGAAAGAGCTGAATAAATAAAGCTTGATTTGATTGTCTGTCTAATCTATTATATAGAACTCCGTCCCACACTGCACTACCACACTATGATGGGACTTCTCTCTATGCTTGGTTGACATGCACAAAAAGGGACCAGAATACTGGGTGAAAAAATGGAATCGATAAGGACTGAGCCTCAAATGGTACGCTCTACCCCCTACACCATGGGAGAGCCCCCCTCGTACGAGATTCAAGCTTGTTTATTGTCATCTTATTGTGTGTTTTCAACTTTTGATCCAATGCACAACAATACTTAACCTATTTTATTCTTTGTCATATACATTCATTTGCTGTTAAAACCCAGCGTAAATAGTCAGTCAGTTTTAACTAGTACAAACCAAGCCATGTTAACCATTGTTCCTAATTACATGACATTTTAGAAAAAAAACACAATATATATATATATGTAATCTTCTCACCTGGACAGAGTTGACCACCTCGGCGCTGGTATTAAGCATGCCTTGCCAGATCCTGGACAGATCCCTCAGGTTGAAGATGTAGTGGAACTTGGCAGGAGTAGGAAGCATCTTCACCTTGGTCAACTGCCAGAGACGGCGGGTCAGAGACACTAAGCGGGTCACGGTGCTCCGAACCTCAGCGGCAAAGCTGCGGCGTGCACAGAAGTGACCCTCACCAATCACACCTGTAACAGGGTCGATGGTAGGGTTAAAATAAAGGGGGAAATGTGTGACCAAAGCGAATCAGCTAACGTACTGTACTATGTCATGAAATTATATTTTGGGGCAACATTTATCAATTCATCACTGCAGTTACACATACTAATATATAAAGGAACTGATTTACTTAAACTGCCAGGAAAATATATACATTTTTATTAGAGTCCCATCCTCACTTCATCATATTTTTACAACTTGGCAATGCAGTATAATAAATATCAGTGTTGATATCACATCCCTAAACATTTATCAAATGTTTCAATACCAAAAATAATAATGAATGTATTTCTTTCTTTTTTTCTCACCAAATATCTTGTCAATGGAAGAATTGGAGGGCAGGGTACAGTTAAAGACAGAGAACTGCCTTTTCAGTCTCTGTGGGATGTCATTACGGCCTCCTCCTGGATGGATCATAGCTGCAAGAAACTGAACGTCCACGATGTTGGTGAACTCTCCCGGTTTCTCCAGATTGAAGAACCCATTTTGCTCCATGAGCTGCCTCACAATTTCATTAGTCACCTATGATGAAAGGCAAAACAACATTTAATAAGAAAGAGTTGTATTGTCATTAGTTCATGTAAGCATTCTTCTTGGCTGTTATCATAAGTTCATTCATTGTATACTTTAATTAGGTCTTAAATTTAGTTAGTTACAAAATGACTTGAAATGAAAAAAACCTTTCATGGGATTCCATAAAATGGGACACAATTTGACATTTCTGATTAATTGAGTTAGATTAGGAAAGGATAATGTAAGTATTCCAATTCATTTATGTTAAAAAGACCCCTAACCTGGTCTCCCCATTCGTTGATGACAGGCATGTTGATATCATCTATAAAAATGGACATTTTCTTCCCAGCAGGGGGTCCATAAGTGGTCCCCATCCTCTTATCCACATAGCTCTCAACCGTCCTCTGAAAGGGGAGCACATGAAAAATGATAGCAAGAATGGAGGCAGAGAAAAGCAAATGACGGATAGTGAGTTCCACTCAGAAATAATCAATGTGCAGTGTACAGGAAAAGAGAACCTTAATCAGACCAGACAACGATCAATGTTACTTCACAAGCTCATGATTAATACATGGCAAGTTCACACAAATGTAGAGCATCCATCTTCAGATGCAAGTGCAAAGAAAAAGATAGCAAGCTGTTTAACATAAATGAATTAAGAGAGCAAACAGTTGATTCGACTTTACCTGGAACATGAGTGGTGTGGTAGCAGAAGAGAAGTTGAGACTCTTGCCCTTGTGGGTCTCAGGATCATACTTTGACATGTAGCCCTTGATGATTACAGTCTTGGCTGTTCCTTGCTCTCCAATCAGCAGAACAGCCTAGAAAAATGTTTATATTGTTTAAGTTTCCGCTAAGACAGAACTGGCCTCTCTCAAAAGTCAATAGACACCTCAAGAAAGCAGATTAAGACACAGGAAGAAATAGGAAAGGATTGACAAATGTGCTAAACACAACATGAGGTTAGTATATTTTTCAGGACCTCAATATATTGATCTCAAATGTAATCCTTAAATCCAAGAGCACAGTTTTGTGGAGGGAGAATTACATATGATCAGTCATTCACAGTGAAGCCTGTGGTGACAGACAAAAGAGACTGCTGCATGTCTGTGTACCAGCCATATGAGATAATCAATTCATGGAACTTCCTCAACGCTTGAAATAATGAAACAACTCTCAAAAAGAAAGCAAATCACATTCACCATGTCAAGATAAGTGAAATCTCACACACCACTTCTTTACAAACACAGCAACATGCAGAACTTCTCCTCTCCTCTCCTCTCCTCTCCTCAGGCATTATGAATCTGAATGAGTCTTACGCACATGCATACACACCCAGGCGCTATGATGAATGCCACTCGTTGGAGCATTTGATGGGCTTTAAAACCAAGCTATCGACCACAGTATTTCAATGTGGACTTTTAGCGGTGCCATGATGCATCTGTCCGTGCTGCCATGTTATTGATCTGAAGCATGTGAACGTGTGTCTATTCAGCTGTATCCAAGAATAACTCAAGCATAATACAGAGTGGAGAAAATATTAAATGGAAGCTACCCTCTCTAAAACCCCTTATAAACCTCAAAGAAGCTAAGAAGAGGGGCGTGTATATACAAAATGCTCCTGTTTACGTCTCTTTAGGGTCCTGTATGACTTGTATCATGACAACCTACACAGATATACAGTACTTTAGATTGTTTTATTAGCAAACCTCACCTTGCCCTGTTTGGCGATGGTCTGAATGAGGAAGTCCGTTCTAACATTGTCCACATTGGGAACCAGGATGGAGCTGTACTCTGGGGTGATTTCAGAAGGATAAACATACTCCTCCACTCTGGTACTCCAGTGGACCCACTGACCTGGAAGAAGAATACATGAGCACACATTCAAAAGATAAACCTAGTGGTGAGTAGGGTTGCAAAATTCCGGGAATTTTTCAAGTTGGAAACTGTCCATGGGAATTAAAATAATTTAGTAAATGGAAGGTTGGCCCTTAACAGTGATTTTAAATATGGTTGGGGAAAATATGTTTTAGTAATATCTTGCAGGGTGTATTGAGGCCACGCCCCCTACATGCACTGTGCATTCCTCCATTACAGGTACAGATGATTTCTAAAACCCTCAACTGTTGAGGCCACATTTCTGAGCCCAGGGCACACGACTATTGAAGCCAGACATTTGAGCCCATGGACTATATAAAGATAAGTAAAACGGGGTCTTTTAATTTTTTTGTTTTTGTTTGTTTTTTAACTGTATTATTTTGCCTGGATTTGTCTATGACAAAATTTTATGTTTATATTTTTTGTTTAGATATAATACAGTCCATTTAAATTACCCCCATTTCCAGTTAATTCCCATAAATTCCCAATTTGGAATATTTCCGAAATTCCCCCGCTTAACTTAATTCCACAATTAGATAAACATCGGCAGCCAAAAGTGCATCATAAGCTAGAATGCTTCTAATTGTCAAGGAACAGCTTTACATTTTAATTGGCATCTAATCTACAGGTGATGATATCTGTTTATAAATGCATGAATACCGTCAGTTGTGACATGGTAGTCAAACATGGTGTCCTCATTGTCAAGAGGAATGTCTGGCAGGTTTAAAGAGATACTATCGTTCTCCCTGAGCCAGATCTCCAGCTTTCTCCGGTCGTCAAGTTCCAGTAAAGCTCCGGTGCTCCACATTAGTGCAAAGACGTACAGCCGCTCCAAGTGCTCTCTGGATAACTCGCCACACTGCTCCTGTAGAGAAGCACTTATTTCAATTCAAAGATTTTGTCCAAACGACTAAACTTAAAACACATTCAGTCATGAAAAGAAAATATCGATGCTGAAACTTTCAACTAAGGTGTATTGGCTTGAACACAAAAACATAACGCTTATGGGTTGCAGCCTAAACAAAGTGAACAGATAATTAATATCTACAATACAGCTTCTAATCCACTGAGCCTGTATTAACATTTAATAACTAATGAACATTACTGGTCGTGATCCGAACACCAATGGTATTAAAAAGAAGCAAGATAAGAAAATGAACAAAATGTTCTTCTGCTGGTTTTATCCCCTAATTACACAACGTGGCATAATAAGGCTTGTATAACTCAGTGGTTTTCAATTTGGCTTTTCTTTTGAAATGATAAATGAAAAAAAAAATTATTATGTGATTGAAAACCATTTAACCATTTTACTTATTGATGCAGTACTGAGCTTACATCTGTTATCATTTCACAACCTAAGGTAATACTAAGCATTTCATGGATTACAGACCTAACACTCAAGTCCATCCATTAACTTCCAACTGTTTTAGGCTTTTACTTAGAACAGCAAACAATTCAAAATGCCTTTTATCAATAAGTTTTTTCCCTGTTACTACAGCATCCATTTTAGTTCCAACTGTAAGAATGCAACTTTTTTTCTACATACACAACAAGTGCCGTCTGTCCCATTGGTCTGAATTCATACCAGCTGTAACCTTACCTTTGGTGGTATGAGGCCCTGCAGCATGTTGATGCACTGCATGATGACAAAGGCCTCTAGCATGTCCATCTTGAACTCTAGTGACTGCACACTGAAGCGGTACAGCTCAGAGAAGGAGGAAGAGAAGAGTTCCCTGAGCACCTCTGCTTCCTGGGGGGAGCGTTTATTCAACCAACCCTGACAACAACAACCAAAGAATTAATTGTATAGTGAGATTAATGCATTACATTTGTTTTTTGAATGAATCAGGGTGAGGGCTGTTAACAAAAGCCATAGCCCAGTTGTGTGATGTCAACAATGTCAAGTACTCTGAACCAAGATAACTGATCATTCAGGCAAAGTGATATTAAATGTAATGGAAACATTAATGTATTAAAGCAGTTTTTCATTAAGTTGATTCACCTCCAGTATAGGGCTCCAGTTGAGCACAGAAGAGCTCATGAACACCATGCCATTGCGTGAGACCGTGGCTGGAGAGGCATTGTCGATGTTGTGTGGTTCAAAAACAACTTTACAGTTGGGGGCCATGGGTATACGGTCTCCATTTGCCAGTGTAAGAGTTCTGTTGTCATCTAAGACTGAGTTTAGGTTCTCAATCCAGATGGCATCTACTGGTCCATCCAGGACTATCCAGATATGCTCTCCTGAGAGAGAAAACAGCTTGTTTGTTTATTTACATATATATGAATATGGCATGATGTACGACCTTGCACTTTTACCCATAGTTTGCTATTTTGTTGGATGAAATGGCCTCCACACATGCATTAAGTGTATTTCAAAGGTGGCATCACTACTCTTACTAAAATTAAGTCTGAACTGCCAGCCGTTTTCGTCAGATAGTGCCGCGATGGAGAGACACGACTCATTGTTCACGGCACATAGAACCGCCTCTTTATGGCGCTCTGTCTCCTGATTGGATAAAACGACCGGGATACTCAAAGTTTAACTGGCAATTACTGCAAAGCTGGATGACTAAGAGACCTGTGTTATGAACAGTGCATACTGTTTAAGTGATAGCTGTATGAATATAGAGAGATTTTACACGCATATATCATTTCTCCTTCAATATCATATGGTAACTGTGACTGTTTGACAATAAGCATTAAGCGCTGGGTATAGGCTTTATTGCGGTGCACCGTTATTCTGCAGACGGATGTGTTGCGTTCTAAAAATAGAGAATAGTTAAAAGAGGAATCGATTGATCCTCGAGTAATGCAAGCGATCCCTCGAGTAACTTGTGCCAATCCCTACTCTGGAGCCCTGTTATAGCTCCCCATCATCTGCTTTGGTATAAACAGCAAGAAGCGGCACAGAGGCAAACGGCAGACATATGGAGTGCATCCTGCTTACAGATATGAATATAAGCATGGGAACATATGATGAATAAATCAGATGCATATTTTGACACAAGCACACGGTGTATGCATGACTGTACACACATACATTTTTAATGAAGTGTGTAGGATTAGTACTGAGGAGAAATATAAAACAGCTGTGCTGCTTTGAACCATGGATGCAAGGATTTCCCAAGATAAATGATTCAAATGTATCTTTAATGTAATACATGCTAGTTTGCCTAAAGAAAAAAGTACAAGTTTAATAGGAGAACTAAGGAATCATTTGAGGAATCATTTTTTCAACTCAGAAATGATCATTCCTATTCTTCCTCTTCATCTTGTGTTAATTTAGAAGAAAAGATGCGGTTAATGAAAGCATATTAGCCAACTTAACAGTAATAAACAGACACCATATTTTGATTTTAAGTTTATAAGATTAGTTTATTTTTTTCTTTTCCTTTCAATTATAAATTACTTTCATTCTACATTTAATGCGCTGATCTCACCTCCAATGATGACACCAAAGTTGAGTAAGAAACGTGTCAAACCTTTCTTTGCTCTCAGTGTTTTCCTCCAAAGTGTAGAGAAGATGCCATCAGTCCAGTCGTTTGTAGCTACATCCAGTCGACCAAACATTTGAGGTGCTGTGATTGCTTTGGGGTTCATGCGCATCTCTTTGTGAGGCTGACCACATTCTGGGAAAAGAAATATATTGACAGAGATATAAACTCATAGATTTGTAAGTTAAGTGAATCTAACATCACATTTACATAAAAAAAGGGAGAAAATGGTCCATGTCTTTCTTTTATCTGAATCCCAAGTCCCAGTGTTTGTCTGTCTATTTTCCTCAACATGCATCCCGCAACATGTACAAAATCCTCTACCTGTCATAGCTTTCATCAGCGTGTGTATACAAGTGGTCTTTCCGGCCCCACTTGGCCCCAGGGCCATCATTCCGTGCCGGACCCTCTGAGTCTCAAACAGCTGGATGACCTTCAGCTTCCAGGGAGGGTGAATGATCAGACCTGCGTCCTCAACCTGAGGGAACACAATTATTGTATAATGCACCCACCTGTTAAAATCACTCATGTCAAATATCATTGTAGTGAACAATGTACAAAGGTGCATTATCTGTTTACCAAGTATACCCCACTGTCCGTTTGTTTCTTTATTATTTATACCTAACTACAGCACTATCCCGTTTTCTGCTGTAGCACTGCAAACTTCCCAGCTGTGGGACGCAAAGGATTATCTTGTCTTATCTGATGATACATGCGGTGATATAGCGATAAACATACGTTACAGCACATACACATGGTGTAATATGAAGACATTTTACTTTATCTCTAACTTTCTATTTACTCTGCACTATTTTGACACATACGATGTATGCATGACTGTACACATACATGTTTAATGAAGTGTGTAGGATTAGTACTGAGGAGAAATATAAGACAGCTGTGCTGCTTTGAACTATGTATGCAAGGATTTCCTTAGATACATTATTAAAATGTTTTTTTTTAAAGATTTTTTTGGGCATTTTTTATGCTTTATTGATAGTGTAGAGACAGAGTTGAAATGGGGCAGAGAGGGGAGAGACATGCAGAGAACGACCGCGGGCTGGAATCGAACCCGGGTCCGCTGCTGGCCGAGGCCCATGGGGGGGACGCCCTACCGACTGAGCTAAGGGCGCCCCCATTAAAATGTATCTTTAATGTAATACATGGTAGTTTGCCTAAAGCAAAAAATATAAGTTTAATAGGAGAACTAAGGAATCATTTGAGGAATACTTTTTTCAACTCAGAAATGATCATTCCTATTTTTCCTCTTCATCTTATGTTACTTTAACAGTAATAAACAGACACCATGTTTCGATTTCAAGTTTATTGTATAATGCACCCATCTGTTAAAATCACTCATGTCCAATATCACAAGGTGCATTATCTGTTTACCAAGTATCAGTGGCGTGGCGTGGGGATTTTTTTTGAGGAAGCCAAGTGAGACAACACCTTTAATCTACATGTTTATTGGAAGGTGGGGGACATAAAAGAGTAGGCTACGTCGCAGCTTGTATTTAATGTAACTACAAGAGCTATTATAGCGCCTGGTCACTTTACCAGGACTTGCACACGACTGTAATCTGTCCAACACCGCTCGTTCGCTCACTCACTCACTCTCTCACTCACACACCTCATAATCATTTTATTAAATTATACATTGTATTATAAATGCACCCCCCACCCCGACCGGAATGCACAACTAGCCGCTTAATGCCCAATACAGATTCGAATTCATTCACAATATAATTAGGGGGCGTTTTATAGGCTATTTTAAGTTTCACGTTCACGTGAGACACGACTCACACAATCAGTTATATGCTTGACATACACACATACTTTCTATACATCCTTTTCGTTTAAGAACTAGGTCACTTTACCAGGACTTGCACACGCCTGTAATCTGTCCGACTAGAATCTAAATGTAAAGGGGCGCTGTTTCGCGCATTGTGAAATGCTCAATGAGAGGAGAAAAATGGGGAAGAAATGACAGCAACACAGCACCAAAGAATTACCGAAACTGTTAATAAAAATGTTTTTATTGGATGACAACTACAGCCCAAAAAACAGGGAAGCCTGGCTTCCCTTGGCCTCCGGGAGAAAACGCCACTGCCAAGTATACCCCACTGTCTGTTTGTTTCTTTATTATTTATAACTACAGCACTATCCCGTTTTCTGCTGTAACACTGCAAACTTCCCAGCTGTGGGACGCAAAGGATTATCTTGTTTTATCTGATGATATCTGGTGATATAGCGATAAACATATGTTAAAGCACATAAACAACAATGCTGTAATATGAAGACTTAACATTTTACTTTATCTCTAACTTTCTATTTACTCTGCCCTACGTCTGGTGAGGGCCGTGACACATGGTTAATTATTTGTATTCACCATTTGTATCCCTTTGGGTGCTAAATCTTGAGGCATTTAAGAGTGACATGAGAGATACAGTGGTATCATGGCCAATGAGTCTTTTGTCCAATTTTAACTCTGCTTATCATTTCCCTCTCTCACCATCTGTTTACCTTTTCTCTGTCTTTCTTCACTCAAGCTCACTCTATCTCTCTGTCCTACTTTATTTCTTTGACATTTCACTATCCCTTGCAAACACAGACAAACTCATCCCTCACTCCCTCAGAACCCTACCTGTTTGTCAATGGCAGCCTCTAATTCGGGGTATCCTGCTTTATCAAGTTGGATGCCAGGGAAGAGGTCCTCAATCAAGCTCAGGAAGAGCGGCTCGTCCTCATCGATCTAACAAACAGACATGTGTGCATACACATAGACAAAGAGTGGGCAAATACACACACGAAACAGCTGAGGACGATTCATATTAAAAAAGTATTTGAAATTGTGTGCCTTTTTGATAATATATTTTTCAATACTGTCTTTCTAGATTTATATTCATTACATAAATTGTTTGTGCATTCTGTATTCTAATTCCCTGCTCATTAAAACTTCAATCAAAATACATGTTAATTGTCCTATTATTAAATTTAGTTTTACAATTTCATGATAAGCCATTCTGACCAAGTCAATTCTATCTGGGACTATTGTTTTCTACTTTGTTACTAACCAGTTTGGATAAATTCATGTCCCTGAGGACCCTCATTACGATGGTGGACTCTGTGTCATTGGGGTTGGCTCGCTTGGCTGCTCCCAATGTTCGGAGCACTGACAAAATGTTCCTCAGTCCGAAGTCATAGTGAACCTGGACAATCACAATTAGCATTTTAGATTCATCAAGGTATGTTTGCAGTCTATGTAAACTTGCCTCAATAATCATCACTACAAATGAAATAACAATGTAGATGAAAGCAACAAATCATTTGACTCATAAATCATGTACCGACTTGAACCAGTTAAGAGCCAGAGACCACTGCATTGTGCTTCATGAAGCTTTAGACACTTAATCAAATATTGCATTTGATACATTTAAAAAATAATAATACTATAAATTGAGGGTGGCTCTGCACATGTAGGTCCAAAACAAGTTATTACTAATCATTTAATCACCAAGCTGTTTCTCCTTAGACCTTCATCAAGGAACATGGTTGTGAAAATGGAATTGCCTTGTGTATTGATTTAGCTATAGTTTCTGTTTTAAGTTATATTTGAGGGATTTTCAATGTTTTTATTTGGACCATGGAAAACATAATTGCGAATTGAATTTCCTGTGTGCTCTCTTTAAAGCCATTAAAACACCCTGTACTAGGCTTACCTTGAAGGTTTAGCGATAAAAAGGCTTTATTATTAAATACTTGCATTTGAAGTGCACAGACCCTTTTTCTCAATACTCAATACATTTTTGCACCTTTGCCTGTGCTCTGACCAACCAATACAATATATCGAGCACCTGTATGTATAAAAAAACAGGGAGAAATAAAGTTAGAAAAGCCTAAAGTCTGATAACAGACCAAAAATATATTGTTTACTCAGATGTTATCCAGTTTTTCTTACTTGTTTGGAGAGTTGCTCCTCACACAACTTGTAAAGAGTGAAGAACTTCCGGGCCAGCTCAATGTTGTCTATAAACCCACAACTGGCCAATTTGACCCTGATGATGATCTGACGGTCAGGAACCATCATGGCCACTGAGCGGAAGTTGATCTTCAGGTTCTCAGGAAGCTCCTGTCGACCTGCATAACCTGGGTTCTGTAAAAGAAAAAAAGGACAAGGGGAGTCTTAAATGGCGAGAAAATAGGAAATAAAGATACATCACACCTTGTATATCATCGAACGTTTGATCTCAAATTATACTGTTAAAAATAAACGTAAAAAAGAACATGTCAACCACATAAAAAGGACAGAAAGTCATAAAGCGGGTTTATTAATAAATTTACAGGTACTACAAATAATTACAAGTATCGTGCACAACGCTTCAAGATGGCTATACACGCAACACCTACGCAACTCTATTTATATTGGAACATCTTTTAAGTTCACAGCAAGCACTACTCTTCAGCTAGTTAAATCCCTATGGCCATAATTTAGGCCCTCCTCTTCACAGAGCATGCCTTTGATTACTGTCTCCACATACACATGCACACACACACCCACACTTAAAACCAGAGAATGATCTTTGAACCCTCTCCCCATATGGGAAACATATTTCACTGTTCTGTTTAATGACTTGCCTTGGGATAGCAACTGTGCCAAGGAGATACAGTGATTTAACTAGCACTGTATGGTAATGAACAGTGGCTACTGGCTAATAGTATTAAAGGCAGTCTGTCATCTTTAATATTGTACAAACTGGCTTGTTAAAAAAGACATCGTCCAGGTGGATTTCATTTGGCTACGCCCATTCTCATTAAATCCCTACAAAATTGGATTATGTTAGGAATGATTAAATCTCTCTAATTAATGGGACCAAGTTATTTTTGCTTGGAATCAAATTAATCATCATGCTGTCATTCTGCAGTTAAAACTGGGTGCATTAACCCGTTTTTATCTTACCTCTAGCTCAGTACAATGGATGACACATTCACATAATTACAAAATGACTACTATTAGGCACTCATTTTAACACAAATAGCCTTTTTTCTCTTTAAATAATTGGCTCTGTTGTGTCACTGACCATGGTTAGGAAGAGGCCAAACTCAGGGTTCATGTCCACATTGTCTCCATCAGTGAAGATAAAGTTTTTGCGACGTTCCTTCTTGCAGGTGAGAATTATTGCGATCTGCTGGGCCGCCACCGACAACACCGGGAGGTTAATGCGGTTGAACTCGTCGAAACAGCCCCACGAACCAGACTGAGCCAGCCCTGGAGATGAGACACATGCAACTTGATGAATGAGGTTAACGTACAACTCCAACTTATTCAATACCCAATTGGCTCATACTTATTATGATTCATAAAAATAAAAGTGGTGCTGTTGTATTTATAATAACAAATGCATCAATGCATTTGCTGCTCTGTGATTCATACCTTTCATTATTCTCCCCAGGCCTCTGAAGTCCATCTGGTCAGAACAGTTGAAGACCACAACATACTTTCCAAGACAACGGCCCATGTCTTTTGTGGTCTCCGTCTTCCCTGATTATAACAATTCAAACAAGCATATTTGTCACATCATTACATGAGGTGCAAAAATACAAATACATTATCAAACCAAAACACCAAAATGTGTTTTGTGATGCCTTATGTGCCCCAGGCTGTATACAGTATGTCTATAAGTGGGATCCCTTAAACTTCTCTGATTTGTTCCATTATCTGATTAGAGCCTGAACAGGGCTCCTGTTATATTAATCACCATTGTAATCTAACAACTGGCAAGACACAGTTATGGTGATGCAGTCAATATGATATTGCGTCACTATTGTGGGTTTTTGATGGCATTTTACAAACAGTAAAAAAAGAAAGTCCAAGTGTTCAGTTTGATCCCAAACAACCAGTATACTACTAGTGTAACGTCTTTAGTCCTGCCTTTAGTTTGCAGATTGTATAAAATCAGTATATCATTAAAATGTGGTCAGTGAGTTGATACTTCAAGGCCTCAGTCTTACCTGTTCCTGCAGGACCAGCGGGAGCTCCACCCATGCTCATACCAAGTGCCTGGGCTAGAGTGATGTAGCACCTGACCATACATAGAGAGGAAGACAAATACATTTCATATGTATACCACTATAATACTTTTTTTATACTGTACTTTCCTTCTTTGCCACCTCACAAAGCAGTTTTAATTTCCCCTTGCATTCAATCTACCACAAAATAAAACTAACATGGTTAGATTCTCCACAGGGAGGTTGGAGGTCAGGCACATCTGCAGAATGCTACCCTGGAGGCTGGTGGGGATTCAGTATTGTGCTCAAGGGCACTTCAGCAGAGACAATGACAGACACTGTGATGTGACCTAGGCCCTCTGGCTTAACACTGATTGCCCCTTTGACTGCATGGTTGGCCTCTAGTGAAAAATAATGATGAAACTGCACTTGAAAGAAATGTTGTGTCCTCTGGAAAAAAATGTAGAACAAATCAAACAACTGCGTTAAGAAGAATTTTCTAAATGAGGTGACCTTTGGTGCTTTGAAAGACGCCCTTATATACAATGTTTGTATTTATGATGGGTTGTCCACATACTTTATATTTGTTATGTCAGTTTAATGTTGCCTTCATGAGGATGTGTGTGTGTGTGTGTGTGTGTGTGTGTGTGTGTGTGTGTGTGTGTGTGTGTGTGTGTGTGTGCACTTTCATGGATGGCCCTGTACCTGTCAGTCAACGGCGTTATGACAAGCCTTTCGGTGCAGCCCAAGAATTCATTCTGGTAGACAAAGCCCACGTCTGTGATGTTGATAATCATCTTGTCCGAATCCTCATTGAAGTAGAAACGACACTGCTTCAGCCACTCAAAGTCATTGGGGCTTTTGACATGGAGCCGGCACTAAAAAGAGGAAGGGTCAGGAGGAGGGATAAATAAGAGAAAAGAAGAGCGATGGAGAGAGGAATTATTTTTTTTAAATGAGTCAAAGCTTTCCCGGATCATTGACCAAGCAAGTAAAATAAATGGCCAAACTCAAATTCCATTATCAGTACTTTACACCCAAGCAGTTGAAAGGAAAGCCGAGCACATTGTCCACGTTTGTTTTGCACCGTATGTTGTGTGTATGAGCCAGGTCTAAGACGATTTTCTGTCACAGCAGACAATAAAGCTTTCATCTGAAACTGAAGGGGGAGCAAGATAAAAGGATGGAGAGAAGACAGTAGGTGAAGAATTGGAAATGGAGGGGGCACCGTTCAGGAGGTCATGTGAGAGGAGAGATAAAAGCAGGAAGGAAACGGTGGAAGGGCAAGTTGTATGCGGGTGCAGGTTACTGGAAGGTTATGTTAAATAGTTGAGGAGAGAGAGAGAGGCAGGTAAGGGGAGGATGAAAGAAAAGAGGTTAGAGGTCATGAGATGAAAATGAGGTGGAAGAAAGTTGAAGGAGAGATGAGAGGATGGCAGAAAATAGGAAAGTCGAGCAGACAGGAAGACTGAGTGTATGAAGTGCAGTTAAAAGGAGCGGCAGAATAAGGAGGGTATAGAGATGAAAAGGAGGGATAAAAAGTGAAAGGAGGGAAAAATGATCGGAGAGAAGAGGACAGTTAGGAAATATTGCAGGAGAGGGAAGTGAGGTGAAGACGACAGCAAAAAGATGTTAGAAAAGATGGTTTGGGAAAGATGATTGTGAGAGGTAAAGAAGACAGTAGAATACATATAGACAGATATGTGGAGATTATATAATGATTAAAAGTTGTTCAAATAATGTTTTTTCACACTTGTTTTGTTCACCTTGGAGACCAGCCAGGATATTTCTATTGTTCATGAAGTGAAGACCTCAAAGACAGTACGTTGTTAGGATCTAAATGTTACTTGGCTGTCATCGAAAATGCTTTGAAGACTTTTTTGTCAGATAGAACCGACGCTATGCAACAAACACTGTTTGTATTCTGAAACCCCAACGGTTGGGTATCGGAATATCAAAAGGCAGTTTAAAAAAAAAGGATAGGCACTGTTAAGAGCTTCTTTTTTTTGTCCAACAAACTTCAGTATACTGAGCCAACATACAACATGGGACATTGTACTAAACGATCAACAATATACTCACCAGGTCATCGAAAATGTCCCTCTGGTGGACATGGATGGTGATGAGGGTCTCATACTTGGTCCTCTCAACAGACTCCAGGTCTCTTGTGGTCATGTCAATGAGTGTGTTGAGCAGATCCAGGAATAACTGGTTGGTTTTTGCCATAATGCGACGATCATATCGGGCATTGGTCAGGGCCTCCTCAGAGTCCCTTGTCCACATCATCTGAATACCTAACAAGCCCACCTGGAGCAAAAACATTTGTTAAATCACCTCACTTTGTGACGGTCAAATCTGCGGTAAACATCACATCTTAAATATTGCTTTCGCGAACAAGCGGTCTTAGAAAAGTTTTCCAAATCAAAGCAAATACTAGATTGATGTTTAACACACAGAACTTCTACAGACAATTCATTTGCTAAATTCATAATGTTAGTCTAGTTTTTTATAATTTCATTTCTCAAACCTATTTTTCTCTTCAGTCCACACAGTACTTCACAGAGAGAAACGGCACGGGGGTTTTGAAATATTAGTGGATTGGTTCGTTGCCGTCTATAATCTACCTGAGCTGGGAAGGAGTTGAGGAAGTCGATGAGCTGGAAGCCAGAGTCCTGAATGGTCAGGGCAGCCTGTCGGATCACCAGGTGCAAAGATCTCTGGGATTCCTTCAGCAGAGCGTTGAGCCACACCTCTACATTCCCCTCTGCCGTGACAGGACGCTCTAGCTCCACAGTCTCCCCTTCCCGGGATGATACAGCCAGAATACGGTCGTACACCTGAAAAAGATCATTTGTTTTATAGATTCGGTTGTATACTAAATCATATTTACACAAGACCTCTGGACTAAGAACTCTGAACCAAGCACTCTTAATCTATTCAATACTCAGCCTGCACATCAAAATGCCTTACAATGTACAATCAAGTTGACTGCATATTGCACATACTGTAAATATGTGTCATCACATCACACATTTACACAATAAAATTAAATAAATTAATAGAAAAAAAGAAAAAAAACATTTCAATTTAACTACTTTTTACTTTCTATTTCATACATACTGTTTCATATTGTACAAAAAACTAATTTGCACTACTTAGTATTTAGAATGTATCCAATGTAAATATTGTTTAGGTTACGTTTGTCCTATTCTATACTACTCTTTTATTCTTATTTTTTTTATCGTTCCTATTGCACCGTGGGCCAGTGATAAACGCCATTTCGATTCTGATGTATGTCTTGCATATATCAGAACTGACAATAAAAAACTATGACTTTGATATTGCCTTGTACTGCATTTTATTTTGTTGTTTTTCCCACAGACCTTCAGTTCTGCAAAAATAAACTCTTGTCAGAAGGTTTTGTAAGGTGTGAGTGTTGTAACACCGACCACGTCAGAAGGCCAAGCGCGTAATGTAAACACAACAACAAAAACTGTCTCAGAGGCTCCATGGCAAATTCACCTTGTCATGGAATCGGACACATTTGATGTTGTCGAAGACATTGAGGAGGTGGGCCTGGATGGTGTGGGAGTCTGAGGCCTGTCCCAGAATCTCCAGCAGGGCAGGGTCAGACACAAAGAAGAAACGAGGAAACAGAAGACGCTTCTTCTCCAGATAGCTGTTTGACGGCATGTTAAAAAAATGAGAAGTTACCAGCAACTGACAGCAATAAACACTAAAATACATTGTTGCTTATTGTATCAGTTTATCGCAACGGTTTTAAAAAGTCATCTTCCTTTTCGAAACAATGTTTAAACTACAGACACTTTGACCCTCATATTGCTTTGAGTTGTAAAATGATTTTGGTCCTCGGTATTCACCCCGTTAGTGACTTCTGGCAGATCTCCAGCTGTTCGAGGAGGTGAGGAAGCAGCTGTCCCATAGTCTCATCTCCCACACATGACTGCACTACATTGGGCATCTCGTGGGCTCGCATCATGATCTTCACCCATGATTTGTCGATGTTAGAGAAACGCTTGGCTTCCTAAAAAAGGTTAAGTCCATTAGTAATCTGATTATTATTGATTTATCAGTGTTGTTAGGAGACGAATGTCTTCAATTATACGCACCCATCAAAGATGATACTTGCAATAATTCTCAAGGTCAGGTAGGCGTGTTTTTACAAAAGCTCTCTATAGAAAATAATTCAAATCACAAATGAGGGATTTATGATCCGGTAGTATTTTTAATGAAATGTAAATGTCAGGCAATAATGAAAGGGGGGATTGCAATATGGAACCGAGTTGTGTGCATTAGCCTGAACACCATGGCATTTCAATCATCCCCTTAGATTAGAAAATCAAATATCACTAATGCATTGTGCTGAATCTACCTTTGGCAGCTGTTTAGCGATGTCGCCGCCCACAAACACAGCCTCCAGGTAGATCCAGAGGTTCTGAACAGTCATCCAATTTTCTATGATGTCAGTAGTGTTGGAAAGATTCTGAACCCACTTCTGAATCTGAGCTTTAAATGGTGTGTTGTACCTGGGGAAAGAATGTCAGACTTATTATACCAGACTCCGTGACATCTTGTGCGGTTGGAGGGTCAATAAGACTATATACTATATAAATATCCCAAGTATCCCCCATAAATGTCCCCCACAAAGAGTAGTTTGTCCTCATACTGAAGATTTTGACAATCAACATGGACATACCGATTGCTCATTAGAGAGCCCAACATCATCAGGCTGTCCTCCATGCTGGCGATGATTTCTGATGTGCTGTCTCCTCTCAGTAGCAGTTCTCCACGGGTCTTAAAGTTAGCAAAAGTGAAAGTCTTGTTGTCCCACTCAGCGATCACCTGCTTAAGCTTCTGCTCGATATCCCGCTCTTTCACAGCACTGATACAGATATCCTGTGTATGAAGGCCCCACATTTAGCCAAAACATCAGTTATTTCAATAGTGGTGGCAACATAAATATCTTAACACAGTATTAAGGTGTCAATAGCTGATTTAAATGCCTGCATGAAAATGATGCTAGTTCAAACACATGAATTAGGTTAAGGTTAATGCTCACTGCATCATAAGAAAAGTATTAAGGAATATTGAAATTATGTCACATTGTATGTTTACTTAATGCATGACCTAACACATGAAAGGAACATTTACGAATATTCGTAAATGAATGTATTTTTTAGCTAAATAAACGACACTGAACAAATATATTATTTTATTTTTCAAGCACTTTAAGCTGTAAATGAGAATGTAATGAGAAGAATAATGAAGGTACTCTGGCTTTATCTCTTAACCTACATAGCTTGAAACACTCTTCATTCTTACCTCAATCTCCTCTTTATACTTAAGCAGAGGAGCCTCCATAATATTGCGTAGTTTGAATGTGTCAGATTCGACCTCAAAGGTATGTCCAGTCACCTAGGAACAAAACCAGATGGATTGGTTGGTCATTGTAGAAATTGCAGTGTGTATTCATACTAAATGTCAAAACAATAGCTATTATCATTGTAGCTGGTATTATTATACGAGTATACCAGCGGAAATAACCGGCATTTCACTGACCTCTGTAATTCTCTTCCAGTGGCGAGTCATCATTGCCTTGTTAGTCATGAGTTCCAGCAGAGGGCAGCACTCACTGAATTCATCAATTGTTTTCTTCAGGTCCAGGAAAGCCTGCCACTCCTTCAGCGCACGAGGGAGCTTACGACACCTGGTAGTTAAGGGGACAATGTTGAAAGAACTTAAAGCCAATACCCATCTTCCAAACTAGAAATTCCTGCTGTGCAAATGTCCAAAAGGTGTACATGTGTGTCCTTTAGGGTGTATTCACACTGGGAAAGTCCGCTAGTTCACTTGCTTTGGTCCAGGCCAAATAGAATTTAGATTTTTTTTTGTTTGGTGTGGTCCACTTTCATATTACCCTTTTTGCAAGTGAACTAGCATTACGAAGCAAAACCACACGTGATCTGAGGTCATTCATTAATTTGACAGACATTCTGGGGTGGAGAGAAGCAGGAAGAATGAAGTAAAACTTCGAAATATATCATTGATATAATATGGGGTTAAACATAATAAAAAGGCCTACATCTAGACTATAAAAGAAGAAAAACATCAAATCATTGTTGTTTCATATGGTTATACTATGTAGCCCTATGTCAATGCCACTTTATGTGGCTTGTAGCCTACGATGTGAAACATCATTTTTACTGTATGTTTGCTGCTGGACACGCGGCTCGCGAGAAGAAGGCTCAAGCTGACACACAGCTGATTTAGCTGTGTATCAGCTCGGTGTCAATTCGGCGCAGTTCAGCTCCAAACTGACACGGGGACAGTATTGAGTCAATTCTATTGACGGTCCCGTTACCATGGGAAGAAAAATAAAAACACACACTTCATGCAAAGCGCAGCGTGAACCTGTTGGCACGGTGCGGGAGACGCTACCCTCTCCATCTGATGGCTGAACACATCAGCATGTGTACGCGTCTCTATCAAATGTAATATTTTCGCTTGGGGCTCCCAGTAAAACCACAACTAATCTTCCTAACAATGGCGACAACAACACTTTCCCATAATGTGGAGCTGACAGCGATTTATTAAAAAAGAAAAGAAAGAAATGGGGCAGTGCTTCCTGCAATTGGGTCGGATTCACACCATAAACGAACTGCAGCAGAGTGGGTTTGGAAGCGCATCGAGACCACCTCTTCAGCTGGGTCTCGGAGCGCTTGTTTGGTCCACCCCCGAGTGCGATTGCTGTATTCACACCTGCCTGAATGATGCGCACCGAAGGCACCTGAGTTAGTTTCAACCGATCTAAACACGGCAGGTGTGAATACACCCTTAGAGAGACACATGCACCAGCACTTTTGCACATTGCAGCCCACCCAAAGTAACATTCTACAACTGATGAGACAGCATTTCTGCTATAGGAAGAAGTCTTCTTCCACATTGTTTGCGTCAGCACATATGCCCTTTGTACCAGCAAACTGCTTGCATCCCTTCAAGTTTCACACGTTCAGGGCAATACAAAAATGGAGACATTAAAAACTACATTTTCCTCTAGATGGAACCTTTAACTTGAATAACCCAGCCCCTTCAATTTCCCTTTGACACGTGCACAAGGAATAAACCCTTTTAGAAGACAGAGGGCAAATATAAACGTAACTGGAAATGGTTAAATTGAAATTGTTCGTAGCCCTCAAAAAATTTCTTTTAGGTTAGTTCCAGGTTAAGGACTGTGTGTCAGGCCAGGAAAGCGGTGATGCTGAGGGAAAGACAGATATATGAAAATCATGGAATTTTGCTTTGCTGTGATGTTATGGTCTTAATATGTAAGCCTTTGAATTTGATGGTAACTCACTTCCTGCAGCACCATGACGGCCTGATTATTACGTGCATATGCCACTTTTATTTTGATTACTCAGAAAAAACCCTCATCGGCTGATTTCTCAGTAGTCCCTTAGATGAGTGCATTATATTTCCTGGAAGTGCCTTGTCGCTTTCACTTCCAGGTTAGCTAATGTTGGATACACAGAAATAAACAAAACAAGAAACCAATCACAGAAAAAAAACCGCTCCAAAGTGCTATTAGGTCTAAAAAGATGTCACATTAATGTCACACTAAATGAACAGTCTAACCTCGCCTGAAAGTCCAAGAGCTCGTTATTGATCCTCTCAATGTGAATGTCAGCCCAGAGTATATCATAGTAACCGTTGACTGTTTCGATGACATTGTTGTAAAGGCCATACAACTTCTGAAGCAGAGTCAGCTGCTTCCTAATCTCCAACAGCTGGGGATGCTGGGTAACGGGAAGTCCAAACAGCTCCTCGCCGCCTGTGTAGGTGGTGTACTTCCTAAACAGGTTGTCGAATCGATTCTAAAGAGGAGAAGAATGGCAAAAATGTATCCCAAATTGGGGCATCATTAAAACATTAAAATCATAAAAATTTATTTTATTAAGAGCCTATTTTTTAAACTATTCAGAACATTGGTAGTTAAATATAAGTGATTATCAAATGACAGAAGTTACACAGTCAACAAACAACAAAACAAGCACCGTTCTTTCAATTAACAATGAATAAAGAAGATGATGAAAATAAATAAAAAAGGGTAAAAAGGTTTCATCAATAGTAAAAATAAAAATGTCACTGCCTCTGCAGGGAACCGGGTCAATTTCCAGACCCAAATAACCAGCACACTGTCTGACTGCCAGGCTCAATACTTAGCTTGATTATTATGCCCAGCTCAGATCGTCAGTAACAAACCTGGAACATGATGAGTCTATCACTGGCATCCTGAGGGGCTAGTCCCACCACCATGGGGCCATCCTGAAGCAGAGAGAAAAAAAGTGAGTCAGTGGTTTCATCCCAATTGCCCTAAATGCATCCACGTTTCCATCCCCTGCATCTTAGTCCCTCCCACTGATAGATGCAAAGAAAAGATGTGAGGAGAGAGGAATAATTAACCAAAGCCACAGTACGTATGCACTGTAATTACAACTGATAGCTCGATGAGAAGTTGGCACATTAGTGTAAGTGTTTGCCAGGGCTGACAACACCTTTTCATAATCCTGGTAAAAGTGTTGACAGTCTTCCAGGAAGGTCTCCACATTGCTGACGAGCTCTCCTCTGAAGTTGGGCTGCAGGGCCACCAGCTCGTTCTGCACCTCTGTGCTCCGGGACAGAAGCTTCTCCCAGGTGTAACGCAGCGTATCCACCTTATCCGCCTCCTCTTTTGCCACCGACAGGTCATATTTATGAAGCATGGCATAGGACTCCTGTGAGGAAGGAAATAGATTACAGCTTTCACCTGTCATCTTAAAGAATTGTGTCAAGAAATGAACAATAATAGATATAACTTAAGTGCTTGTTTCATATCAGGATACAGTAACCTTCAGATACATCTACATAATATATATATATATATAAATATACACTACTGAAACACTCTCAACGGTCTGCTGAAATGATCTAATTTAAATGATCTTATTTACACTACTGAAGACATTTAGTTTCCAGTTGTGTGCAGTGGGGAAAAGGGGGTCAGGAACTACACTGCTGTATGGAAGAGCTAATGCTGTGCTTTACCTCTATGGGGCCAACTTGAAAATCAATAGATATCAGTTGCTCTCGGATCTCCTTTAGTGATGCCATAGCGATGCGAATGTCATCCAGGTCTTTGATCTGCCGATTAAGCTTTTTTCCTGCTTCGTCGACAAAAGCAAAGATCTGCTCCATCTCTGAGCGATATTTCCTGTTACAGTACAGTCCATAGTCCATCATCCAGTTCTTGGTTTCAGCAGTGAGGGATAACTTCAGGTCAGCTGATACAAAAGAAACATGTGAACGTGCAGCGATCAGTGATAGATGGCCTAGAAGTTCATTAATCAAATTGTGTTTAGAGTAGGGCTGGTCGATACATTTATTTTATATCATAATTCAAATCAATTTGTTTGGTCGATGTTAAACAATGAAAATCCAGAAAATCCATTTTCCCTTTAACTAGGGTAAATACGGTAGCCGAGGGCTCGCTCCCACTGCGTTCAAGTGAGCCAATAACTTACCGAAATAGCACTATAAAATGTGCAATAAATATCTAGATGCGGCTGCCTAGCTTGACCACAGCTTTGACCGCAACTCTGTAAAAATTGGGATTTTATTTTTAGGCCATATCGCCCAGCCCTAGTTTAGACTTATCTGTTATAAATAAATGTTTTCAAAGTGTTTATCAAAGCAATATGTTGATAATGCTGTAAGAACCAAAGACAGCTAGTAACAGTTAGGAAATGCAACTTAATCTGACCTGTAAACAGAGCCAAAGCTCCAACAGTGATGTACTCTGGTTCAGAGTTTATTTCCAGCTCCAGATCTCGATAGAAAATAATCTGGCTCTCAAACTCTGAAAGCAAAGGACTGCCCTGGATAAATCTGTTAAAAGAAATTAAGAAAAATGTTGGTTCACATTGGTTAGAGACAGATATTGCATAATTATTGGTCGGTGTATCATACTTTTGCATGGTGTCTTCTCGGTCCTTTCTCCAGATGTGATGGTAGCGGCTGAAACGGTCTAGAGCAGTTATCACTTCCTGCAAAGTAATATAAAAAAAGGAGCTTCGTAAGGAATGGGAGGAATACAATGGATAAAATCACAGTCGTCCTTTATCCATTTACAGTGGCCACACTTGTTTATGTTGAAGCAGACAGGTAGCAGAATCACAGGTTCCAGTAAAGTTTTTCCCCAATCCTATACACATTATATTCAACTATACAGGGTGTACCTTTTTGGTAGAGCTGATAGAGGTGCTGAGAACAGACACTAGCTTGACTATCTCCTTGTTTTCAGACACGCTCTTGTAGTAGTTTCTAGCTTGGAATGGAATGGCCTGGATCACAGATGCTGAGATGTCTGAGGTGCTGCCGTCTGGATAGTATAGAGTTAGAGAGATATGCTGTGATAGGAGGTACAGAACGTGGCTGGAGAGTATGGATCCAAACAGCTTGCTGCTTGCTTGGAATCCTTCATTTATAATTATTATAATAGAAGATTGTTCAAAGCGTCGGAATCTTGTAACAAGTTTTTATGATGATGTTGTATCTTGCAACTATAGTTAATAGACATTTTAAATATCACTTATGTTACCTTAAACTATTACCACTTGAACTTTAGTGTCGTCGATGAATGGATCACTAGGGAAAATCTATAAAACCTATTTCCTAAAGGTATCTGAAGGTCAATGTTCATATCCGGCTTTTCAACTTAAAGTGTTTGTTCATTTTAGCAAATCAATCACCCTGTGCAATGTGACTTAAAGGGCTGCCCTATCGGAGTTAGATTTTAAAATGTATTTTAGTTCATTGTCTTCCCTCCGAAGCCGCTGACATAGTCAGAGTTATTTCTATCAACTCGTCTCTATCTGCTCCCAGTCCAGTGTGGCTTCGGTCTGCTTAGCTGTGAAATAAGGACATCTAATTTTCAAGTGACTGTGGCTGTAGCAGTGGCTGATGATCAATGGCCTGGTCCACATGGGGGAAACAATATGATTCAACTGTTCTGAAGTCAAATCGCCATCTGCTGAGTTGATGAACTGCTGATTTTAAGACATTTCAGTTGTCATGTCGTCTCATACCAGCCAGACTCCTGTATGTTGTTGCTCCATCCTCTGATTCACTCTCAGAACTTTCCTGTTTCAGAGCCGCCATCCGTCTCTCATTCATTTTCCGCTTTAAGAGAGAAAAGGCACAGTAAGGAACACCCTCAGGGTTTGAAGACGATACAAAGCACCACATTATGACTCGTTTACAACTAACAGCACAGGACAGTTCAGCGCGGAATGGTTCGGCAGGGCACAGTTACTCTAGATTTGGCTTGCGTTTCCACTGCCGACAGTACCCGTACTTGGTAGGGGGGTTTATGCCGGATGACTACGTTACAATTGTGACATTGTAGCAGCGGAAGACCGTGTAGCTGATTAATTCAATAAAGAGGAAAAACGCCACACAATTTATAAAGGGCTGTACACTGACACTGTTCTCTAAACAGAAGACTCTTCCCTCTTGCCGAGGTGACTAGACATGGCTGTTATATCTCTATTACGGAAATTATGATTCTGTCAACCAATCAACTGACTGCAGTGTGTAGCTCCACCCTTTTGGGACCCTTTCATACTGCTTGGTACCACAAAGAAAGGGTGACAAAAAAAAGGTGTGGCACGGTTCGCTTCTACTGGTACACTTCCCAACTTTTGACAGTGGAAACGCAAATGAATGTGTGCCAAGCCGCACCTCACCACTCTGTGGGAACAAGGTTTTTAACTCACCTTGGAAATCCTTTCTTTGCTCCACTGGCTGACTCCTTTGCTGACACTGACCACACACTCTACAGAACGGTTAAGAGCCTGTTGGACCTCCTCCAGAGCTGGAACCATGGCGATGTTAGGGATGGAGAGGGTCACATTCACTCTGAAGATGGCTTGCTGACCGCTGTTTTTGCCACGGCTGGTTGAGTCACTCTCGGCTGCAGGGGGAGGGAAGCAGTCGCTCTAGTACACTATGATGTGATTCATAGACTGACATATTACGAGATCAGTAGACATATTAGGCAACCATCAACCTCGCTAGCCAGAATATAGGGTACCTGACAAAATTGATAGTGAATGTGCTGAAACAGCCCTGCTTGTTAAACACAAATTGCTTTTCAAACTACTTGCTCCAGTGAAAGAGAAAGAGAAACTACATGTCGCTGGAATTAGGTTTGCAATGCACTTTCTTGCTATGCTTTCTTTGGAGAACAAGTGCTCCAGAATAACAGTTCAATCACATGCTGAGGCATAGAAGCTACATATTATTTTTTTTAGCGCCAGTAACTAAAAATCCTGCAAGGAACTTGACATAAGTTTGTAAAAGAATGGTCCACACTCCCCACCTTTTTTTCTCTTAATTTTATATTAGTTATCATGCTGGTTTGACTAACGTATAAGTTCATTTCCTTAAGTGTTCTACTTTGATGTCTAAAATAGAAGCCCTGCCCCAATAAAATAGTAACTATGAGGCATCTGTAGATTTGAAAAATACACTGCTGAAAAAGTTTGGCATTGTCACAGAATAAGCTGCTGGCCTCTTGTGAGAATGGGAAAGTACAAGTATTACCGGTGTACCTTACCAAACTGCTTTGAGATCACAATGTAATACATGTTTATATGTCGTATGTAATTTATATATCAAGATAAGTACTGGGAGCATCAAGGTGTTTACACAAGACCCACCCAAGAAATGTACTAGTGACGAGGCGTGAATACGCTTGCGTAGCATCTCGAGGGTGTTGCGAGTCAATCTGAGTAGAGCATCCACGTTGCGGTGGTTAAAGTAGGAAAGCAGCTCCTGGGCTTCCTCCTCCATCACTTCCATCAGGTCCCTCTTCTTCTTTCTCCTCGCCAAGGGAGAGGAAGGGCCAACGCTGGCAGGAGGGACCAAGGTGTTTCTAGAGAACAGACGGCCCTCTGAGCGGCCTTCGTCTTCACCTAAGATGATATTAGTGATTACTATTACAGTAACAATTAACCCTTCTATCTAGATCTAGTTCCCCCTCACTACTGAGGAGTTCTGTCTCTAAAAGTGAGAGTACAAACTAGAACTTTAAGAAAATATATACAGTCCATTAACCCATTGATGACGGCTGCTGCGCGATGCCACATTGGCTCTCCTGCCTGATGCTGCGTCGCGCAGCATTATTACTTTATCTAATTTTCATGGCATTCCCAGCATAGAATGCACTGCCATTGGTTCAAATACACATGAGGTGGGTTTTGTTGATTTTTTTAAGACCACGTGACCACCCAAAAGTTGTGTGGTTTGCCGAAAATCATGTCAATCAAAAAAATTAAAAATTAAAAAATAAAACAAAATAATAAAAAAAATACGCCAGCTATGTCGGCGACAGAACAGTTAGTGGCGTTTGGTGCGCAGAATCAAGGTCTACTATAGACTACTGACGAAAATCACACAACATATTGCATCTATTTATTAACAATATTTAATAATTTTCTAATTCATCTAATTTTGACGATTTTTAGAAATATTTGTTGGTTTGTAAGCGCTAAGGGAGCATGTTTAAATAAAACCTGTGAACCTTAACTTTTAAATGTATTTTATTTCATGTTTCTATGTGCTACACAGGCTTAGATATTTAGGTTTTGGTAGACTTGACAATTCGTACTATTTTTTCAGAAAACCCTCAGGCATTAAGGACATGCATCCTAGATTGCCATAGTCATCAATGGGTTAAGGTTATAAACAAAGTGGGCCTTATCATGTATGCCCGTTCTATGCTTTCATGCTTCTCTTCTGATGTTTCATTTGACACTGACATTCTCTCTTCGAGCATGTGCCATTATTACACCTTATCATACCCTGTTCTATTTGATCTGAAAAGGAAAACGTAAGCATACCTTCACTGTCAATGTGGTCTACTGCCTTGCTCTCAGCGCAGCTTTCTTCCTCAACCTTTTCCATCTCCTCTCTGTGATTGTGGTCAAACTCCAGCAGCATGTTGATCAGTTCATTAGCAGCCTCCTCCACGAGTGAGCTCTTGGTGTGGAGACTCTGGGCCTGTCTTATGCACAAGTCCTATACACATGTGTACAGTGTATGACATTTGCATTAAATACACCATATAAGGACTACAGCAGCAATTATTTTGCTACCTGTCCGTACTGTGTGTGCTCTGAAAATAATTCTGGTGTTAATACAAAGCCTAGGTTCTGTAAAAGGTTATGTATTTTACATAAAGGGTATACAGTACAACAGGGGCCCACCGTAGCTAAAACTATGCTTTCAGTGCACTGTATATTACCACAGCATTTTCCAGCACACACACAGTGGATATTGAGACGATATTCACTAATTTTGACAAAGTTATTTTAACAAGAAACGTTCTTAAGAATCACTGACTCCACCTTAAATAAAATTAATCAAAATGAATGCCTTTTCAGAAAAAAAAACTATTATTTATTTACCCTGGTGGTCTGAAAAAACTCCTCACAGGTGACCGGATCATCTTCTGGCAAAACACACAGTGTGGATCCGCTCATCTCCTGCAGCACTGCATCTATCCTAAACTCCACCAAGTCATTCACCCTGTCCATCAACAGCTCCAGTTCAACTGAGAGAGTTCAAGTGAGAGTGGCACACCAGCCGACAGAGGTGGAAGGAGAGAAGATAACATGTATTGGAGGAAGGGTAAGGGAGAAAAAAGGCAGAAGAGGGAGCAAATATAAAATGTAAGAATCAAGGAAAGAGGTCAGTAAAAAAAACAGCAAACAGCAAAGTACATTTTGTCAGATGCTGCCAGTGCTGAGTTGCACGATGTCAGAATGTGGGAAATTGATCTTGTTGGATTTTCTGCTTACCCAAAGCCTTGTCAATGCGGATGAGGTACTTGTCTATGTTCAGAGATGTCCAGTTGAGGGAGGTTAAACCCGGCTGTAAAGCCTCATCCACCTGTCAATTCAGTGATGTAAGATTAGGCTCTTTGAACAGTGGCTGCAGTTCTCAGCAAGGCTCACTGTGTCATAGATTCATATGCACATTTTGACACGTTAGTTAAAAAAAGTTATTTGTTTAGCTTACTCTTTCCCCTCTCGTACTCACACTGCCAGTAAATTGTTTTTAATAAAATCTCTTCTGTAGGCTTGACCATCCAATATATTTTCCCTGTATCCAAGGAGCAGATCAAGTTTTAGAAAATCATGATTTTGAGCACAACTATGTTCCCTTTCAGTCGATTCACTTGGTACAACACATCACGCCCTCGCGTGGCTGACTGAAGACACCTCCTTACAAGGCAAATGACCTGTGGTGACGTATGTGAGGCCCCGCCCGCACTTAAAACACCGGCCACCACAGTCATCATTTCTCAGTTCTTATGCTCTTCACCTCGCTAAGAACACCTCTCTGCTCTACCGAGTCAGGCTGGCTAGCTGACCGGGCTGGCTAGCTGACCGCTGCATCCACCAACAAACTTCACTCAAAGGCCGTTCGGATGGCAAAATGAACCAGCAGCATGAGTGGCGTTCTGGGTCCTGGACCACAACTTCTGTACTCCATCACAGAATATCAGGAGTTGATCCAGCGTAAGGCAAAAGCCGCGTGACACCCTTTGTTTTTAACCGGGTATTCCCAGGGTGCCACTACCAGGGGTGCGGGCCACTATCTGTACACCATCAACCCCCAGTCCGACAGACATTACTCGTTTTTGTCCACACAAGATTATCCAGACTCTAGTAGTCTACCACACCAATGTCAACCACATTTAGGCAAATAACATGCAGGTAATGAGGTATGGTTTAGATGTAACACGCCTTACCTTTGCCACATGTGGCATGGCCAGCTGTTCAAACGCATTCTGAATCTTAGACCGCACTCTGGTGTTCTCACTCAGCATTAACTGGAAGGGGAATGACAATCACAGTTTGTGTAACTATTTACTCATGACAGTGTTGAACTGATTAACTCATTGGAGAATACTGTTCAATTAAAATGACCATAGTATGACAATCCTTTCTACAATAGGTCTGCCCTTTTTACTGCTCCCTGCAATGTTTCTCAATCTCAACCAAACTTTTTGTATACAGACACAGTGCTGCTTGAAAGTTTGTGAACCCCTTGAGCCTTTTGCAATTGTATTTAGTTCAACCATTATTAATAAAACATTTTCAATACGAGTATTTTTTATATGAATTAACAGATGTTTGTTTATCAATTCCACATTTTTATTATCCAGAAATCAATTGTTAAAACAAATAAAACAACTTATTTGCCAACTAGCAGCACTGTATGTAGGGTTTTCTAATCCACATAAAACACAAGTGCAAAATCAGCAACGTGATCCCCTTATATTCCTTCTTTAGGTTATAGGTGATGTCTATGTGCAGCTATGCAGAATATCTACCAGTAATTTGTTGTAGTTCTTTTTGAGGGTGGCCTGTCTCTGCTGTAGCAGTGCAGCAAACGGTGGGATCTCCAAATTCATTCTTGTCATGCAGTTCGCCTCCCTGATCTGGGTCAGAATCTCAGGGTCAAAGTTCACAAACAGTTCCCCTGTCTCTGGAGACCTGACCAGCAGAGAGGCCTGCAGGCCCACCCGGGCAACCTCCATCTGGGCAGGAGGTATCAGGGTAGTTAAGAAAGGGTTGTTAGGACAGGTGAATGGAAGAGGGCAAAATAAGCAGGGACAATTAGGGAGAAAACAAACAGTGGAAACAAAACCCACACATGTTGTGTATGATGAGAGCATAGTTATATAAAATGTCCATATCAAGTTTCTCCCTTTACCTTATTCATCCAACTGTGATGGTAGAGCATCTCAAACTCCAACAGGACCCTTGCTACCCTATTGTAGTTCCTGATAATCCTCTTGGCCTCTGGTGTGGAAAGAACCCCTGTTTGCTACACAGGGACAACATGTTACAGTATAACTTAATTAGGAACAATGTTGATATTTATACTGTAAATCAACAAGAAAAACACTTGGCCCCAGCAAAACTAAATTGTAGGCAGACAATTAATCGTACCTGTTGAAAGAGATCCATTGGACCCTGGATCCTGCTGGACAGCTGCCGAGCCCACATAATACGGCCCGCCACTGGGGGCATGTCCCGGCCAATGGGTGGCTCAAGTTTCTGCTTCATGTAGATACGGGATACCATTTCAATGTCCCGGCCATAGTTCTGCAGAATGCGCTGATACTTCTCATCAATGCCCAGGTCTGGGATGCCAAGTCTGTTTTTGAGTGAGTCCAAAAACAAAAGTAGTTGCATTTAATAAGAATTCAGAGATAAGACAACCAATATTAGAAGCGTGAAACTGTAGTAGGGTATTCCAGTGAATTCAGCCATTAGATTAGGGTTTTAACAGGAGATTTTAAATACTGTAATTTAGATGAATATGTTCTGGCGTCCTTAAGAATGGGTTACCTTTCAAATTTCTTCAGCACATTCAAGGCTCTCTCTGTGTTTTGAATTTTTTCAAAGGTGCTGTCCATGAAACTCTTCAGCTGGTTCTGGAAGCACGAGGGGGCAATAACAGAAAATACTTACAATGGAAGCAGTGGATTGGAACCGTTATAAATGATCCCCCTCCAGTATAGCAGGATAACACACAGATGTTAGATTGATTAAACCTTCTTTCCGTATTTGTGTCGTTAATATTTCACTTACATGAAGCTCAGAGGTGCTTTTGCAGAAGTCCTCGTAGTCAACATCAAAGTCAGTTCTTCTCTGGTCTAGAAAACTGTAATGTTTTTTCTTCATGGTCAGCACAATCGCCTTCCACACACAAACAAGAATGAATACAAATACGCCTGTACATGCATGTATATACATTTTTTTTTATCAGTCAGGAATCAATCGTTTTTTGAAACCCCTTATTGTTCTGCTGCAGGGAAATACTGTGGTTCTTAGACAAATTAATATTTAATGTTAGGAACATATTATTTTAGTCTGTGAATTAATCTTGGCTTTAAAATAGCGAAAGGCACACAAAGTGCATAATAATAGTGGACATGTAATACCAAAAGAGCTTACCATTTATAATGTAGATAAATACTGTAGCGTTAACTGTCAATTTATACAAAAGTAGAGGCCTGCAATCTGTTACAATCCAGCTCTGTCTGGTTACTTGGGCCATAATAGGACTTATGGAATTACAGCAGGTAAACTCAACAGCATAAAGAAACATTGCTTGTAAATAGCTAGAGAAGCAAAAACTGAGCGAAACACATGAAAGGAGCAGCTTATTTGAACAACATGTGTTGGAGCTGGTTTTCTGTCCATGTTGCATGCAGTTAGTGTTCTTGTGTTGTTGTTAAGCGATGTGTGCAGTGGTAAAATTGCATGTCTATGAATTTAACCACTGCATGCCGTCAACTATGGAAATGGGCCATGCATTACTGGAAGATGAAAACTGCAGAGAGACATTACCTCCCATTTCCCCTGCATTTCTGCAGTCTGTACATCCAAGGAAGCAGAAACAAACATATAGCTCATATCAATATAGCCTCAAGGGAAAACATTCAAAGGCCAATTACAAAACATTGTGCAGTTAAAGAAATACATTTTTTTCTATGACCTAAAGCGGTACAATCTTTTTGTTCAATTTATTTGAAAACTATCTCCTACAACAAGAAAAATAGGAAAATAGTAATCAAGAACAGTCACACTTATGTACGTGTGTGTGTGTGTGTGTGTGTGTGTGTGTGTGTGTGTGTGTGTGTGTGTGTGTGTGTGTGTGTGTGTGTGTGTGTGCGTGCAGGCATCTCAGTCAATGGAACAACTCTCCATGTTATCAAAAGGTCTTTACAACAACCTACTCTTTAAATGTACCCACTTGTAACCTGGTGGCCATGGTCTCCAGTCCTTCTATCTTTGAATCCTGCAGGGCAGAGTAGGTGGAGATTGTGCAGAACATTTCCAGGATCTTGTTAAGTCGTCGCTGGAATGTGTCAAACTTCCCGAAAATGTACATCTCACTGAAATCAAACTGCCTCTCTGAGGGAGTCTTTTCAAGTCTCTCCTTGGTTTTATGGAAATAACGCTGGTACTCCTGGGGAACGTGAAAAAAACAACAACAAAAAACAGGTCACTTTGAAAATGACCTTGCTTTAAGCAGTCCTTATAGTATGTGTCATTATCCTCAGGTAGTCTTCCAATCAATATGCGTGTCATTTTCAGTAAAACATGTAATGAATACATGTTTTGCGTAGAAGACAAACCTTTTTTTTCAAACATTACATACAAATGTTGAAATGGACATAGATTTGTTTTAATACGGCTAGACTATGCTGGGAAGCAACAACATTTGATAAGAA
Source organism: Ammodytes marinus (assembly GCF_949987685.1). Lineage (NCBI taxonomy): Eukaryota > Metazoa > Chordata > Actinopteri > Uranoscopiformes > Ammodytidae > Ammodytes > Ammodytes marinus. The sequence goes on along the minus strand of NC_137217.1, from coordinate 12,737,051 downwards.
CACAAAAACTGAATTAGGAGAGATAAATCATTTATATGAATTATAGATGACATATTACACCAATAAGAAGTATATAATACCTGGTTTAGGTGGATGGCCGCTTTGATTTTGTCAGCTACAACTTGCTGAGGCTGGTCCCATATTGAATTAGATCCAGTATTAGTGATGTAGGCCTTGCATGCTGTGATCATCTGGTTTGTCACCTGAAGTTATTGATGGTTATGGTGAAATGAAGATATGCATCTAAATTATTTGTTGACAATTAATTTCAGATTATAGATTTAGATCAAATGAAAAGCTGTATAGTGCACATCAAGAGCAAGGATGTCAAAAGGTCAACGGTGCCATTAATGCTGACCTTAATATTCTGTTCACATCAATTCTTTCATAAATCAAGTAAGTAGTGTGTTCACTGGGTAGTTGACATTTTAAAAATCATTGTGCATTAGTATTTATTTATTTATTTTCACGGTTAATTAAAAAATGAGTTGCATTGGTTCAATTATTCATACATAACAACATAAAAATGACAGTTCTCTGGTTAAAATGGAGACCATGTCCACACTGTAGGCAGAAGCTTTGCTAAATCCTATTGTTGATTACAGTATAATTCTCTTTTTTAATGTTGCATTCTCTGGTAAATCCCCAACACGTACCTTAACAAAAAGTGATGTTATCTTTTCTGATGTGTTGTAGTAGCGAGAAATACTGTGAATCATCCTGATGGCATTGATCAGACCTGGGATTGCATCCACCATCGATACCTGGGGGGGAGACATGCGCACATTTGGTACATTTCACAGTATTTGTGGAACAAATTTGAGTGCCACTTTGACAACTCAAGGACAGTTAGACATGAATAAAGAGACCACTCGTTAAAGGGATTAAAGTACATTTCTTACAGGGTCACTGTTGTAGAGTGGGTCACAAAACTTCTCCAGGCTGTACAGGTACTTGACATTGTCTTTGGCCTCGTTGGCTGCGTCAGTAATCCTAGTGTCCAGTTCCCGCCATGACTAGACAGAACAAAACCTTATTGCATACAATGTAAGACTGCGTCACAATGAACACTACAGTATCTTAGACTATAAATTAAAGACTTTTCATTATCTTGAGGTAAGACAAGAATAAAACACTGAAATGATGGACAAAGGTGATTGGCAGAATCAAAATAGCTTCATATGAAGCAGCAAGGAAAAAAGAAAAAGAACTGTGTACATGTAAGTGACTAGAAGTATTGTCTGACCTTTATGACTTTTGATTTGGCCAACATGAGCACACCCTGTACAGCCTTGACGTCAGGGCTCTTCAGCTGGTCCAGAAGGTAGTTGAAGCGGGACATTCGTTTCTTCCAGTCCAGCTCAGCCCGAGGGCCAAGGTCATCAGCCTCCTTTCTCAGCTGGTCACTCTCAGCTAAAACCTGGGGAACAGAGCTACTTTATCGACTCGCTGTTTGAGCACATTTCTACAGTTCAACCGGTGCTTACCCTGAACATCCCCACCCACTAACACATTTTTAATTCATTTTGATCATTAAAAATGTGAAAGATAAGAAAGATCTCATTCAAAACATGACATTTTTCAATATTGTGTGCTGATAAAGAAAGAACTCATACAGCCATGTTTAAATAAAGTAACAGTAACTGAAGCTTTAGTATTTCTTTCATTGCAGATTTAAAGACATTTCAATCACACTTATAATTAAAAAAATATAATAAATACTTATTTAAAATCTGGTAACAAAGTAATCTTTACAGCATATATAGGTAGACTTTTACAGCAAGTTTGTGGTTAAATAATGGTTATAAATAGTGGATAATATCTAACACATCTCACCTGTTCTATCTGTTTGATCCAGACTTTCATGCAGGCCTCTATCTTTTCTGTGGCCTCTGTGCTGTTGGCTGTTGCCATGTAGTCAGACGGGCCTTTCAGCACCCGCAGATCAAATGTGTCACATTCTTTCAAGGTAACCTGGAGACAAGCCATGACATGGATTATTTTTGCAGCAGTGACTACAACTAATTTGTTTGTGGATGTGCCGTGTGTTCTCACACAGGTTTCTGCTTGATTTATTTAAAGGAAAATGCTGTATTCAAAACAGCCCTCGTTCGTATTATTATTACAACCCCAAACAGTAGACAATAGTAAACATCAGCGAAGGGCTCTGAAAATGATTATTGATATCTGTAACCGAATTCTGATTTTGATGAGGAGCCAGTGTAAAGTCTTCAGTATCAGTGCAAGATGGGAGCTTTCTAGGGAATTTGCAGCAGCATTTTTCGCCATCTGTATGCGGTTTAGGACTATTTTGCTGAGGCAGGTTAACAGGGATTTACAATAGTCAAGTTGGGATGTATAATCATCTCCAACTTGGTTGTGGACACAACGGGACTGAGTTGTGTGATGTTTCGCAACTGATGGAAACAGTAGTGAATCAATCCATTAACATGCAAGTCCAGACTCAGAGCCTGGCCCATTGAGACTCCAAGATTAAGGAGAATAGGTTTGACAGGTGATAATAAGGGGCAGAGTCTAGCCATCACTGTTGGAACAACGTCATCTGGGGTATTAATTATCTGTAAAAAGTTATTTGCCATCCAGTGTTACTTTTATAATAATTGAATGTCATATGCATAACAATGGAAATAAATATATTTGAAATAGCCTATTATCCGCCTGAGTGGAAGCAAGTACAATGCTAATAGCGTCGGGTCCAGGACAGACGGTTGGGGAGCACCACAAAAAGCACAGGTTCGGATGAAGAGACATATTGCATTTCTGAAATCAAATACTTGATATGCTACAGTGTCTGTGTCTCACCTTTTCTTGCAGGCTCTCCTGTGCTCCAGACAAAACAGACACAAAGCTTTCCAATGATGATATGAAGTCCTGTTTGACAGCCTGTGCCTGGGGACTGGCCATTTCCCCCCAGCCGTGGTTCATCTTCCTCAGTGTTGGAATGAAGATCTCGGAGAGCAGCTGCTCCACACTTTTCAAAAGACCCACCTCTGTTGTGTCCAACATATTGAAATTCACTTCCTAGAAAGTCATGGAAATATACATATGTTCAAACATTATGGGGGGGGGGGAAATGTATAGAATCTAAACATCCTCTGTTACACCCCCTCATGTGCTCTATCCATGACAGAGGACAAACACTAAAACTTATTATACATATTATTTTTTATTAATGTATGTTATCTTAAGTTATTACTTAAAAATACAGTGTGTGTTAACATTACTCTTAGGCACAGCAAGTGAATACACAAAGGTGGCCTTTCCTTTTTGTCTTGCTGCGAGTGTCTGTAGCAAACATGCCCTGTTATCAGTGGTGGTGATTAGTTCTGCTGCTGACAGCAGGTGATCAGCAGAAATCAATAGCTACAACTGCCCATTGTATCAGAGTGCATTTGCCAAACGGCCTATTGTCTCTCTGTACAAAGTAACTCACTCTGTGTATGTTCTCAGAGGTGATTGTCCTAGAAGTGTTGGCTCTGGTGAAGAAGACACACACTCCGGTCAGGGCCACATCCCTCCCGTCTGTCACAAACACTTTAGACTTCTTGCTGTGACCTGGCTGCGGAGCAACAAGCTGGGAGGGTGCAGAGGCTGCGGCTGAGTAGGAAATAGAAATGACACATGGAAGTGAATTATTATTGATTTTGGGAACCTCATCTAATATTGCTGCGATTGCTGTCAGCGACAAAAGATTAATTCATACAGGGACAGAAATTAAACTTGATGTGCTGTCAAGAGTTTAACTTAATCTACACATTTCATTCATTTTTGTCATGGTGACTACAAGGTACCTGCTTCAACTGGCTCAGTGTCCTGAGAGTAGAACATGAGGTGTGGAAGACCCTCAGCCACAAAGAATTGCTCCATGCGGTCGATCTAAGAAAGATGGGGGGAAAAAAACTTCAGCACATTCAGACACAACAGTCTCCGAACCCGAGAGACATTGTTTATACATTTCAGCACTTGAGATGCACCGACATGGACAGTGCAACCATGACCAAATGATGAACTATTATAATGACCATAACCTTAACCCATATACATTACTACCATCATCAAATTTCATCAAAAAGAGTAGAACTACCTGATTCCCCTCCAGTATGGCATCTTCCACATCAGCTTTCTCCAGTCCCAGGCATGAAGCCACAATGCTGAGTATGTAGTCATGTCTTCCATCCAGCTGGGCCCGCTTTGCTTCACGTTCCTCTTTCAGCTTTTGCTATATAGACAATTTAAATGAATAGATGGGGTTAAGACTTACTTTTAAATGGAATAAAAATATAATTTCAATTTGCTATTGATTGAATGCAGAATTATTATATATTTTAAAACAGAAAATTGACATTCTGAATTGCCAAGAGTAAAGCTGAATTCAGCTCAGGACTGGTTCACTGAAGTGCAATACAGTCAACAGTGTTCAATTATAGAAATACTTTTAGAAAGGAACTTGGAGTTAATCCATCACGTGACCTGAAGGAGCACACAGCCATTAAACCATATTTCACATACTTGGGATGCATTGATGTTGGTAATGACGGATGATTGAAGATCCCCTGTGGTCCGACACTTTTTCTCAGACATAATTCAAATAAATCCACTCAATGAACCGTTGTAATGTACAGTTCAAAGGAATCAGCAGTAGAATATGCCAGAGAGAGTTAAATTAACAATCCTGACCATACTGTGAATGCAGACTTTCCTTCCCCGCACAATTGTTGAACATTTCCGTATTCCATCAAGATTTGAAAATGTACATCTGCATTGTTATCCTTCTACCTTTGAGCGGTGCTTCCATTGCTCTCCTATGACTGTCTTAGTAAGCATCCAAAGTCTGCAAAATTCAGGTTTCTTAGAACGGATTAAACAACAACACGGACAGCTTTGCAAAAGGCCATGGCTTGCAATTAGGATGGTTGGACAGTAACAACAACCACAGTGGGTTGCCAGGTTACACTGCTCAGTAACACATGAACAGGGTTAGCTAATAAATGACATGGAACCCGGTGTTGCATGGTGTGCCAGCGGCAGGGTGCCTTTAAATTCTCTCATTAAGCCTTCCTTTTGTCTGTGTAGCATTTAAACAGGTGGTGACAGGAATAGATTTTCCTGGTTTAAAATACTTTTTTGCATTGATGTCACAGAGGTAAGAGTGTCTTTTGTAAGCCCCTCTTCGACAACAAAGCAGGACACATCCTACTGTGACTGACCCATGACAGAAATAGAAAACTAATACCGATATGTTCAGACAATTGTTAACAACTGGATTAAACTTTAACGTTGAGAATGATATTTGAAGTGATCAAGTTTCTCTCTCGTCATGTCCCTTCCTCTCCTCAGTCGTCCTGTTTTTTAAGTACACATCAATGTAGTCATATGTACATCATAAAACATAGATTTCACTGTTGTGTAGCCTTACCCATAAACATCTATTTGTTTCTTCTGTACACAAAATGAATTGTTAAAGCCCCTGTTAACCCAACTTTTAACTATGTCATTTGGGGAGTCAGATGCATCTGAAAAGAGTTAGGCATATGTATCCATCCAAATTAAAGATATTGTCATTTAAGGTTGATACACTTTAAAGAACGTCGGTTAAGATGGGGCATGCTCTAGATCAGGGGTCTTCAAAGTGTGAGAGAGTGAGCCCCCCCCCTCAGAGAACAAATTTCAGCGGAGCCCCCCCCCCCCATACATTTTTTTTCTAAATCCATTTGTGTTTTGAAAGATCTTTTAATTATTTTACACATTTTAAAACAACTCTGTTCCTATTTTACACATTTTAAACATATTTTTGAAACATTCTAAACATCTTTGTGCGTTTTTAAACACATTTTGTTAAACATTTGAACATCTTTATCTAAGTATGTTTTTGTTTTGCTTTTTCAAAATACATTTGAACATCTTAATCTAGTGGTTTAGTCCTGCTTCCTTTAAGCGTGGATAGTAGTGACTGAGTGTGCAGTGGAGTTAGAAAGATAGGCAGACAGACTTGTCCAAATGATTGACTTTTGTTAAATGTCATTCCCAGTGTTTTTTCGCTAGTGCCTCCAATGTCCTGCTGGGTGAAAAGAGTAGCCAGCAGAGATCCTGACCCTCCTTTTTAAAGTGAAATGCATGAATCTGGTGCACTTTGAGAGGAAAATTAGGAGGCTAAATATGAGAAATTTTGTCTGAACAAATAATTTGGAGACACTGGGTCGGATGAATTAGAAGCTATTGAAGAAAGACATGAATTTTCCATGAAAATATTAATTTAAAATAGAATATGCAGGGTCCTCTGGGTTGGGCTTGGAGCTCTTTTTCTTTAACGAGACATATTTCTCTGTAATATAGTGAATGCATTTAAATGCAGTGAGAGGAACGAAGCAGAAGAACTCTTGTCCAGCTATCTTTATTTCCACAGACGAGGCTGAAAAAGGCTGTAGACTATACACAGTGCATGGGCAATTGAGGGCAGCCCCATTTCCATATTTTTTTAAAAATAAACTCAATACACACTGTGCATGGACGTGAACGTGACGTGATCAGTTAACCTCGGATTACCTCCCAGATGATTAACTATCTAGACCAAAACATTTTATTCCTTTTTTTGTAAGATAACTTACATTTGCGTAATATGAAAAAAAAATAAATAAAAATAAAAATCACATAATCAACCGCGCCCCCCCCCCTGCTATAACTCCTAAGCTTATAAAGACACCAAATTTTGATATCATCTATTGACTTCGACTATTTTAGACAATGTTTCCAGAGGCTTTAAAGTATGTTGTTTACATTGGAGCACAGAACATTCTGTACACACCCGTGGATTGTATCAAAAATCTGATCGAAGGGAATACATGTGACAGGTTTTTTAGGGGAAGATCAGATAGAACCCTGAATAAAGGAACATAAAGAAGAGATATGTCAAATCCAGAAGATGGTAAGGATGATTAGACAGACATGACACACTGGAGGAAGAAAGAGCTGAAATGATGGACAAAAGCAAAAGCAGACAGACAGCTGAGGAACAAGATGAAACTGATTGAATCCATAAGGGAGACAGATTGAAGGATATGTCGATCAGTGGTCTTGCACAGTGAGGAAAAAATTGTAAAAAGGAGGGGAAAAGGGGAAGTGGAGAGAAATGGAAGGAAGGAGAAATAGAGGGTGAACGAACAATAGGAATGATTGTAACAGGACATTTTACACGAGGTAAAGGAAAGAGAGCCAGAGGATGGATGAATGGACTTGGATATAAAGAGATGGAGGACAATTCTATTACACATCTTGGGTGGTAAGAGTTACAGTATTGATTCTTGTCAGTTAGGGCCTGGGGAGGGGTTTCGGTCGGTCATGTGAAGCCAGAGTGAGGGGGAGCATGTCAAAATCATCAAAAGCTGTATGTCAATAGGGTCATATAAAGCAGCAAAACATTTGCCTGTTCACTGCGTTAAGAAAGATCAAAACAGGGGGCGCTCGTGGTGTAGTGGTTAGAGCTAGAAAAACTACATTTTGAGGAGCACAAATAGTGTCCACCTGGATGGTACCTGCCACACACACACACACACACACACACACACACACACACACACACACCATTGTTATTAACTTTGCTCTCTTGCACTCTTATTGGGCACAGAAAAGTAAATTCAAAAAATTAACTATATGATAATAGACAGACCTTATTCTATCAAACTGCTTAAAAGCACATCGGAAACATGAGAATAGATAGAGATTATTTTTGCCAACTATGTAGAACATTAGAACACAGGCTTCATGTGTATTTTCAAGATCACATGATAAGTGATGACATATTTTGCAGTACTGAGTTAGTGTCTTCAATTTCCAGTCTTGAAACATTAAAATGATGGGTTCAAACTAACATAAGTTTGAATGAGCCACACCATAACTGACAATGCATCACATCAACTTGTTAAAGTCTCTAGCACACACACACACACACACACACACACACACACACACACACACACACACACACACACACACACACACACACACACACACACACACACACACACACACACACACACACACACACACACACACACACACACACACACACACACACACACACACAAACATGTCACCCGTGAAAGAAAAATAAGCATGCCAAGCTATCAGTTGCTGGGCAACCAGGCGTTTCACACCTTCTCTGTGCCTTTATTCCAAACTGTGTAAACAACCAGCTCTGCCCTCAGCCTGGACACAAACAATTCAGACACAATGAAGTGATGCAAATTATTCAAACAAGCAAGCTAAATCAGCACTGAATGCAACACAAATACACACAAAATACACTTGCCAATGATAACAGGCTCCAAAAATGACAGACAGGCACACACACGACCATGTTTAGTTATGCCCATAACACAGACACAGAAGCCAACATTGGCAGACCCATGAGATAAACAGCTACAACATTAATAGCTTTTAGAAGCAAACAAAGCCGCATCCTGAGATAAGCTACGGCGAGACTGACAATCCCTATAATAAACATATTTTGGCTCATGGAATTAAAATGAAAACAGCTCCGACCAAAAAAAACGTTAAGTACAGTGCAGGACAATTAGGCAGGAATATGGTTTGTCTGATAATATATTAAAAAAAAAACAGGCAAAGAAAACCATATTCAAATTGTTTCCAGTCCACTGCAAAACTTAGGAAAAGATTAAGTCAATTTTAATCCAAATCTTCTGGGGAATTGAACTAAAACACACTGTCAACGTCAAAACAGTATTAGTGGATACAGTTGTGCAGCTAGTTTTGTCTATTTGATGTCACACTGTTGTGAAAGAAATGGGGAGAAAACCCTCAAATGACACCACAACAAAAACAACAGCAGTGCAACATGATTGTGTCTTACCTGAAGGACCCTGGAGACTGTTTGTTTCCAGAGCTGCTTGCTGAACACCTGCGACATGACAGCTCCTCACCTCGCAGACTCAAACTCTTCTACATCTTCTCTATAACCTGCTTATCACTTTCTCATCTTCATGGGGAGCAGTGCACTCTCAACCTTGCAGATACTAGCCCTATCAAGCAGTCAGTGGTGACCGCTCAGACAGGTGAGCTGAAGCTAGGCCTGCTCATTGCTATTGCTTGTCAATAGTGCATGAGTTTTCACAGGCTGCTATATAAACTGTTCAAACAAACTCAAAGAGGTGTGCAGTTTCAGTTTGTGAGCTAAATACACTTATGCAATCGCCAACTCGCTTGTGAATTTTCTCCCGTTCACATGCAGGTGAATACACACAGGAAGACCGGGGGGAAAAGCACACAGAAATCAACATTTGCTGTATCCACAAACTAAAATGCAGGAGTGTGCAGACATGAACACACACAGACACACAATGCGTACATAACTCAGTATCACTGCTCTAACAGGTGAGGTATAACAAGCTGGAACATAGCTGTACATTTTCACTATATCACTCTGCACTGTGGAACAACTAGTGAACATAAGTGCTTAAAAAGGTGGGTCATGTGTTGAGCTTACAGACATTCACAATATCACGTCTTCACACACAGACCATATGGATGTTCATTAAATATCAAAAGGTATGGACTCAACTACTCGCAAATACTGTAATAGTCGCAATGCAGGGATTCATTTACCTCACCTACAAAAATAAAGTAAAGAAAAGAAATGTCTAACCTAATGGCAACAAGACAACAAATTGTATATCTGTTTGGAATGTACAATGTCCTTGAGAGCCATGAAAGGCGCCTTTAAATCAAATGTCTTATTATTATTATTATTATTATTATTATTATTATTATTATTATTATTATTATTATTATTATAATAACAGGCCAACATCAGTCTGTTTACTCGGTTATACTGAAAATATTTAAAAGAATAGAGCTACTAGAATAATATTAAGAAAAAAAAACATGGATTTGCATTCGCAGCCATCACACACATCCGTCTATATTCTCCTATTTTGTATTTTCGGACATTTGATAATACAGTAGTAGGCTATGACAAAAGGAGAAAAGAGCTCTACTGTTATTTTTTTTTATCTAAGACATTTCTCTTGGGTAGAACATTCAAGAAAACGTAGAACTTCACTTCACTTCACTGGTTGCTGTATCTTTCTTTACATTTTCTTTACATTGGACTGTTGTCAGTCAAAATCTCTTCTTATCGCCTTTTGCCAGAAGCCTGCTTGCAACACACCAATATATTTCCCATCGCCGAGTTTCCGTTGCTGTAGACCTTCTTGAACTTTCCACATTTTGGTACAAAAAAAAACAGTCGGTACGCTGAATCCTAACACATTAATGATGAATTACATTTGGCCAAAGTAGATAGTCATGAAGCCAAGTTGTCTGTAATTTCAGAAGTCTTGGGTCACCTTACCTTGTTTTGATAGTCTGGTTTAAAATGCAGCATTGTCATCTGCCTTTCAGTCTGACACTTCTTTTCAGGTCATTCCAACCACCTAATTGCCCTTGCTTTTCGTGACATTAGAGAATTACAGCTTGCAACAAAGAAGACAGGAGAACAAGCGGCTTTGCTACACTATGTGAGCAATCATCCTTCTTATGTGCCATGTAAGAGAGGTTACTGCCCTGAAATTATCAGTGGTGCTGCTAAAAGGGGGACCGCTAACTAGATAATGTGGTGTTGGGTGACCATCTCTCTGCATGGTAATTATCAAGGCTCTGCTCTCACCTTACAATTCAATTGCAACAATGGGATGGAGATCCATGGGTGGGGGTGGAAAGGTTGTTGATAAATTGTGTCGCTGGGTAACATTATCAGACTTAACCATAGGACAGACACACACACACACACACACACAGACTGTCTTAGTATGCATTTAGAAAATTACCATATAAAACAACAAGCCAATTTCCCAACTCTTAAGTCACTTCTTTTGATATTGTATGCATTACCAATGTATGCTAAGTGACTAGTGCTAGTCGTCGTGACTGCAGCAGCTTCACAGACCAAGAATATAATGGTGACATTTGACTTATTTAGCATTGCGTTTTTCTTTTCATTCAAGTAGCTTTTTTAAATGTTATAATGTAAATGAATGATCAGAGAAAATAAATTATACTTCAATGAAAATAATCATTGCAACTGTGGAGAAATTGTGCGCACACACACACACACACACACACACACACACACACACACACACACACACACACACACACACACACACACACACACACACACACACACACACACACACACACACACACACACACACACACACACACACACACACACACACACACACACCTCCTCCTTCCAATTAATATTAAATTCCATTAGCTGTTACTGTGGCATCGAACATATGAGAAGCACAGCTCTCTCCACAAGGATCTGACTGACAATGTAATATCGAAGAAATGATTGCGAAGCTTTGCATTAAAGAGCAGTTGGATCATCAATTTTTCACCATGCCATGACTGATTTTCTAAGCTGAACTGTCTGGTGGTGAGATGCCATGACACAGGAGAGTGACTGTAAATAATAAATAAGGAGGTGGTGAGATCTGGAAGAGAAAGAGAGCAAGACACACAAAGGTCTGCTGTTCTCCCAGAGGACGCTCAAACTGACAGATCTAGACAGCTTCTAACAAATCTGTTTAGAAATACACTGGGCACGTATACTGTATATCTCAGTCTCAATAAGATCTCAATAAAACCCATTTGCCAATTATATTTTATCCCGATAGTTATGCTGGTGGAATTGTAAATCTGAAGTGATTGTTTGAAGTAATTATTCAAAGATTTGATTTCTATCTTGGTTTCAAATACACTAAAATAATCCTGCCACAGACGGGAAATGGTTAATGATCACATAGTTCTACATGAATTAAGTGCACTACCTATAGAAAATACAAACCTCTGTGGAACATCATCCAGCAATCTGAGGCTCATTTTATATTACAGCAAATATACACTGCCATCTAGTGGGCTGAGGCTCATAGTACAACTAACACATAGTACGATAGGTTGACTACTGCTAAGAGGCCAGGCGGTCTAAATGTGCAGTGCTTCTCAGAGCAATTAGCCTATCCAAACGGCTCAGGGGGTTCTTAAATTCAAAATGAAGTGCAGATTAATTCCATCTCTCTTTTTTCACATCAGAGTGAAGGGAATTATGATGTAAGGTTCCACTCCTACTCTGAGTAAGCAACAGATTAGGCCTAAATTAGAATAAGTTATTATTTATAGCATGCGTTTCAAGGCTTGTTTTTGAGGTGCACAAAGATGAAGTGTAGCCTAAAGTCTGATTGGTAACATAAATGTGTGGCCTTTGACAATACATTACAGAAAGGAAGATATACCCTTCGAAGTTTTCATGTTTAATTACAATGTGCCCGCTGAATTAAAGGTTTCAATTAAGTTGGACAACTGTTCTAACATGAACACAATAGCCCATTGGTTATGGAGATATTTTACAGGGGAGGCCTATCAGACCTGAGGGTAGCTCAATAGACAATAGCCTCCACAAAAATAGTCCAAAATAATGATTTTTAGGCCTGAAGTTTATTTTCTGTGTAGGCTACCCTCTGGATTGACATTTTCCTCAAAGACCAACATTTAAAACATATGCAAGTTGTCCTGATTATCTCGATATTTTATAAACATTTGGGATCCAACCTGCATCTCCTTGAGTGACTCCGCTGGGACAGAAGGCTGGGCGGGTCTGTTCCTGTAGCTGACTTTGGTGAGCCGAGAATTGAAGGACATGGCTCAAACATTCCTTTACAGTAGAGCCTTCCTTCGTAGCCAGTCTGTAAGGTCCAGCTTCAAGTTGTTCTTCGTGTTTAGCGGTAGCCTACACTTTTCTGAGATTTGTTCTCGTGGTTATAGCGCCTAACCCTCTTTCAGAACACGTTTTTGCCAGCGTTGCTCACGCAGCCTATATTGTTTGTAGTTTCCAAGGTAGCAAAGAATTTGTCAAAGGGGTAAGGGGCTGTGGGCTGCTCCCGAAGGAAAAGTAGAATTTTTATTTCAATAGCCTAGCTGAAAGTCGGGAAAGAGACATGGACAGCCAACAAAGGCCATTGAATCAGCTCCAGTTGTAGGCCAATCATTAAACCAAAAACGGACCAGAAAACATGATTTTGGGGCAAGACTACTTGATTTATAGGACCTCCTAGGGTGGCCATTTTCCAAGTCCATGCCACATTTACAATTTCCATTCGTAAGGGGTTCGAGTTTCTGTTTACTACGGTAGGCACACGCAAAATACAGATTTTTTTTTGGAGAGAGAGATGGCAGGTGTGTTGATTGCGCGGCTGCAGCAATCAGGCGCGATGACGTCACTCACGTAAACCGTTCGTAAGGTTGGACGTGTGTGGTGTTTATGGTATTAGGCCAAATTTATGTCATTTTTTTTATCCAATGTGTCATTTGAGTAAACTAGAAAAACTGAGTTCAATGTTATACTCTTCAATCGTTTTTTTCTGTTGAATATCACCAGTGTTGTAGGGCGGTGCACAGTTGTTGACGGTCCCAGAGCAATGTGTGAATGTGACCGCTAGAAGGCAGAAGTGCACTGTCGCTACAGGGTCTGAGCTGCAGCTGTCAGAGATAACTGGGTTATATTTGTGGGGCAAATGACCTCATACTCCAGCATCATCTTCATCACTAGGATACGAAGCAAAAATTGAATAATCCCTCGTCCTAATGTTCTCCCTCTTCTGCTGAAATCAGCAGTAGGCCCAGTAGATATAGTCATTAGCCTATGCTTACCCTACTCGGGGGTAAGAGGCTTTGGCCTATATTAGCCTGCCCTTATGCACAACTTTCAATCACACTGTATGTTGTAACTGTTAAGAAACTAAATACTGCAACATCAGAACTTGATACAGTCTTTTGGGGCGGGGAAATAACCACCGTTTTCAGAAGCTTTCGCCTAAAGGGCCTGCTAGACAAAAGCAGGGATATCCGTCGTGTGTGTGTGTGTGTGTGTGTGTGTGTGTGTGTGTGTGTGTGTGTGTGTGACTCGTTATGACATATTCTCCCATAACATCTGGGCTTGAGCAGAAATTGCTGAAGGATGACTCCCACCCACGCAGCAGCCCGCATCAGCACCGCAGCGAGGGGCGCCGAGGGGGGCTGCGTGATGTGCTGTGGTCATAGATAGTAGGCTGTGGCGCACACTAAAATTTGGGTGGCGCACAATGCACCAAACCCCCCCGGAACGGAATCCCAGGATATCCCACCCCCACCCACCACCACTCGAAACGGAATAGCCCTCCTCCTCCCCCTCCTCCTTTACCCCCGCCTTCTTCCACAATCACCCCTCCTCGTGCCTCCTCCTCTTCTCCCTCACGTCCCAACTCGGGAGCGCCGCCGATCGGTCGCCAGGATTTTCCCTTCTCGGCCAAAATGGAGGAGGAGGTCTCTCGCTTAATGAAGCGAGCACAGCTTGTATGACCGGATCTGCTTCAATGAAAGGCGTCAGGGTCCGCTTTTGCCGATAAATAATTATCGCAACAATCAAAACCCTTGGAGGATATCTATCGCCATTTCCGCACAAGCGACCCCAAACCATGAGCGCAGGAGAGGGGCTAGATGAGGCTGCGAAGGACGCAGCAGACATAGCGGCGTTTTTCAAATCCGGTAAGTCGGGAAGGGGCGAGTCTGGCTCTGGGCGAGCTACAGTAGAGCTGTCGGTGTGATCACCGATGGTCTGCCACATTGTTGCCAAAATGACAATAACCCTCTGACGGGTTACATGGGCGAGATGCGTAGGCTATAGCTGCGCGTCGGACGTGCTGGAGAGATGCGCACAGCTTGTATTTACCACATTTTGGTCCACTGATTTGTCATTCCTCAGCTTTTTGATGACAACAGCTAGAATAACACCTCCTGCAAGATGTGCTTTTGATTATCAGGCAGTGACCCCATTTTGGGTTGGACCAAATAGTCTACAAGGTGTGGATGGTTGTAGGCTTCAGCTCGACCATAGTCTCTTTGAGCAGTAAGTGTATTTCGACGTCACAGATAGTAGGCTATCCATCAATAGCCCCGTGGATATGGCTCGAACATTTTAAAATTGAATTTATGTCTTCAGAGGCGTGTAAATTGAACAATATTGTATGCAAACGTGGGGCCATGCATCACCCATGTCTCAGATCCGATGCACGGATAGAGGCTAGGCCATGCACGTATGGGAAATAGGTTGCACTCTACGCACTGGGCCTTTCTGATATGATGGCAATAACCTAACACATATAAGGATTGGCCTGCCTACCTTGTCTGACCGATGGGCTGCACTGGTGCCTAATATCATATCAATATTACGTAGGGGGGCTTTTGTTATGCACTTTGTTGTGATGGTGCTTGTAAGAAACATTGTTATCTGACGGTGTAATTACAGATGGAGTGTCATTTGCATTGCTTTAGCACTCTTTCTTACACTAATCGTAATGTTTATTTACCATGTACAGTCACATACTGACTTTGACTGCATCCCATTTCTATAGGAAGGTATGTTTTTTCTAGGGTATTGGTATGTCATAAGAGCGTTCCCTGTCAATTTGTAGATCATGTGAACTTGTTTAAACTACACTGTAAGACGCGTTTTAGAGCTGAGACTTTTAAAACTGGTTTAGATTAGATATTGCCATTTATTTTGCTAACATCCTCCTATATATGAATCCACAATCTCTATTCTAACGTATAGAAATATAGTTTAGTAAAATACCACTTTAACCTAATCTTATACAGACATTGGAAGTGCACATAGTGTTCCGAATTGTTTGGAAATGGCATTTTAAAGCAATATCCAGTGTTGAGTAAGATGTTACCACCATAAGAGATGGGCCAGCTCAGATACACACCAGAAGAAGCAGCTGTCTCTCTCTTTCTCTCTCAGCTGTTTCTCTCTTTGACACCTGGTGCCGTGGGGTCTGTTGTATGTTCACCATCTTCACAGACTGCACAAATGAAGGAACACACACACACACACACACACACACTGACAGCATTAGCACAAGTCCACCTAAGCGTATACATAAAATAATAAATTCAGGGGCACTTGCATAAACACAACCACACACATACTTCACACTTTTTTTGAAAACAGTCTATAAAGCACATACTGTACCTAATCCTAGAAATTTCCTCTGCCAGTCAGACCGGTTAGGAATGTTGTCAAAATGGATTGTATTCAAATTCTACAGTCTCTTACGGTTGGTTGGATGCATGCCAATGTATTTTCCTATAGCTGTGTTGTATCAGGCTGGAAAGTTGGCTCACAGTGAAGTTGGACTGCTTGGATGTTTATATAGCGGCGAATGCAGTTCATACAGTATTCATGATGGAGACAAAAATAGGTTATGGCCTCCGGAAACTTTAGTAAGAGACTATTATGAAGTGAAAGTGTGGGGGGAAAAAAGTATGTGTTGTTCAAATGGAGAGTAGCACTAAATGCTGCATGAATTATGTGAACTAGCGGTGTGCCTCCTGCATTTACCACACCTCATGTACTTTTATTTTGACTATACCCTTTCTCCTTTTGTTAATTAAAGGTGAAGTCAGCAATTCCGGAGAATACCTGTTGTCCAAATGACTTGTGGTCAATATTAGCGAGTATCTTGTCACAATCCTGTATGTACTTTGTATGCGGTGGGAAAAAAATCCAGTGTTAATGCACAGCCTAGGTTCTGTAACCTTGTATGTAAGGGTAGCCCATGTAAACAAAGGGGATCCATCTAAGCTAGTAGCAACATGCCCGTTTACAAAGCCTAGTCTGTGTATTAACACTGGACTTTCATTTCAGCATCACACACAGATCGTAATTTGGCTAACAAGCTTTCTCCAGAATTGCTTACTCAACCTTTAACCTGAATGATATTTCTATCGTTTTTAAATCATTTATTGAGTTTATGCAAACATATTGATCTCCCTCAGTTTATCAGTCTATCATCGAACACATTTTATTTGTGTCATTCCATACATTTCCAAACATGATAGTATGTCAGTCAGCTATTCATACATACATGCATATTCTAATCTTTCTTGTACTGTCACTGCAAAGGACCAGTAGTAATGGCCATCCCGCTCCCTGTAGGCTCTCCAGCAGCAGGATACCTAATTGCTGCCAGCTTGTTGCATGTTGAAATCTTGGCACACAGCTGCTCATCCTGGTTGATCCCAAGCACTTTATTTCTAGGGCTGTGTGAATGTGTTGTTGTCTTTTTTTTTTTCTGGGGCAATGCATCAACTTTAGTTTCATGCCCTATATAGCCTACGTAGTGAAGGTCAGGATATGGAAGATTATTCTACTACAAGACATAAAGGATCTGGCTGGCGCTATGAGCTGCTTGATCACTGGCTAGGAGGTACAGCTATGAGAGACTTATTGACAGGCTAGAGAAGAGAATGTGGGTTGATTAAAGTGAGATTTCCATCAAAGCACCAAGTGTTTCAAAGTCCTGTACTAGTTTCTAATATCTTCACCTGAATGGACAGTATCATAAATGTTGGTCCTTGAAAATACTTGCTGTTCCTGTCTTCCTGGTTATTTGCAGTGAGCAGATGGAGCTCCATCTCTGGAGTCCTACACTGATGCTGTGGATCAAAGCCTAGCTGCTGAGTCATTCTTGCGGGTTGCTCATGATGTGATTTAAAGTCCAATTCCAGATTGTTGTTGCAATTAGGCAAGCCTAAGAAATATTCAACTGATTTGTTTTACATTTTGAAGACAGAACTGATGTTTTTGCACCCTTTTGATCCTGTTATGCTCAACTTTGCAGGCATTTACAGTATCTCTCCAGCTTTTTCAAGTGTTTGCACAACTAAACTTTCAAAGCATATAATAGCCCTATTGATATAATAGTTGTTTATAAAAGCGCTTTGAGTGCGAGAAAAGCGCTATATAAATGTAATATATTATTATTATTATTATTATTATTATTATTATTATTATTATTATTATAAATTACATAATCACTTCACTATAATTGATGAATAATATCCGATTGTGAATACGCTTGGTGATAGTTCCCCTTTGTTTCATGTTTGCATCGCAGATGTGGACTTTAATCAAACAATTATCAACCTGAGGCATCATGACCCAATAACATACTGCTGATTGCTTCAAACTAACACAAGCTTAGCAGCATGTTTCCCCTGTGCAGTTGACATATTGGCCAGAACTAGTGGTTTTCCAGTACTGCGATTTTTTTTTAACAGTTTAACATTTTCTTCCGGCAGCCCTGGCAGCAACCATGATCAGAGTCATTTCAAGTAGTTTTCTATGACTTATACCACTTTTTTCATATCAATTTTTTGGAAGCATGCCAATAAATGTAATGCTGATCTGTGTCTGTCCACCCTCATACACAGGACAGTCTTATGGTGTCACTTTGATCAAAAAGCATCAACATCTGTGTCCTGTGTTTTAAATGGCCCTATCCATCACCAGCAATACATAAAACACCGCAAGGCACTCTTACTGATATTGGCAAGGCATTCTTATTAATATTGACCTTCAACTTTTTTTCGGAGCTTCTAGTGTATTATTGGTTCAAATGTGTGTTAGAAAATGCTGGGCTACTGTGCAGTACTTGGTTGTTAAGCGTATAACTATGACAATGCAGAGTTCCTGTCTCTTTCCTGATGTGTGTAAATGCCAGAACCATTAGTTTGACATAAACTAATAACACGTCGTCACTGGTGACAGTGACACCTAAGTGATGCATTACAACTTCACATTAACTGTCAGCCGCATTCAGATACATTGGATCACTATGGCGAGACCCATCTTGGCAAAACCAAAAATAACCTTTGCACGATAATCTTTTTTTTTACATGGTATTAATTTGTACGTTGTCTCTTAAATGACATTTAATGAAGTTACTGGGCCTGTGCAAAAGCACAAAGATTAAATAAGTGTCCAAACAACTTACGTCAGTAGAATCCACCAGTCATAACTGCACTGGTCATAAGACAGTGGTCATAATTCATTTCACCATAGAGTATGGGGCTCAGGGTTGTTGCAAAGATGTACCGTTTATCCTGTGAAGATGGCTTCTATTCCATTCATTACTAATGCAGACAGGCTTTCAACTATACATGTATGAGTGTCTTGGCAGCCTGCATTGTTAAATAATAGATTTTGTCTTATGCTAGGAGCATAATTGATAGACGGGGGCATAAGTGATTACGTCTATGTCATTGAAGTTCTGTAGTGAACAATTATGAAAGATGTGTATTGCATAGACAAGTTGAAAAACCCCTACACTTTTATAATATGACCTTGTTGTTGGCCTGAAAACATAAACTTAATTGTGAAGGCAAATTAAAGCAAAATATTAAAATCACCACCGAATAAGTACCAATAATGCATGTTGCACGTCTGTATTATGCATGTGGCATTTAATATTTTTTTTTTAGTGCATCTTGCATTGAGGGTATAAACGAGACATCAGCATCAACAACGGCAGTATCAGTATTGACAACACAGTGAGCCGTTTCCCTCTGTCCCCAAAGTAAACCCAGTGACCTGTGCCAGTGCAGTCTGTAATGAGAGCCAAACACTGAGCAGTGTGGTTTCACTTCTAACACAGTCATTGTCGCTAAAAACATAATGACCGTAATGTTATTTTGCAGATTGAACAAAAAAAAAACATAACTGTGTAGATGAAGAAGAGGATTTAACAGAGTGTGATTTATGGTAAACTGGGTAGTAGATGTGAAGACAACAAATGTTTACTGAAAGAGGAGAAAGGCAGAGTAAAGACAGGGAAACGTCAAGTCCAGAGATTGAGATTCAGAAAGAGAAGACATGACATACATAGTGGGACAAACAAGCCTTCACTCATCAAATTATAGAGCCGAGGGTTGGGTGGAGCACACCCTGCAAAATGTAGGCTGCTCTGCTCTCCATGAGGCCGAAACCTTTCAGTTGCATCCAGCGGCAGCCTAATTGGCAGTTGGTCAGAGTTAAAGACTATAAGCTGAGATTGGCATTGCCTGCACTGCTAAATCGCCTGGGCCCGCATGCTCAGTCGGCTATCTCACTTACTCAACTGATGGAAAAGGACAGTTTGAAAGACTAAGACAGCTCTATAGTTATTGGAAAATAGATAAACATGGATACAGTACAATATTATAATCTTCTCTTGCATAGAGGATCCTACATAAACAGTCAAGCCATACTGAAAGTGCCACAACAATCAGGCTGATACGTTGTTTTTGGCCTCTGTTTTGTTCATCAGCAGAATTGTAAGCACATTATCGTATGACCAGAATGATAATGCTTCTTCAACATTCCAAGACGAAGACATCAGTTTGTCTTAGTACACCAAGGAACAAATGAATGTGAAAACATTACTCCAAAGCAAATTATGCTTGAAAAGGTGAAAAAAATAAAAGATGTCATGACACTTATTGAACACAATTGAAAGCTAGGAAGTTTGCCTTCAAAATAAAAGTACTTGCTGTAAAAAATAGACACAAACATGAGCAGAATGTGAACACACACACACACACACACACACATTTGCACATGCACAGACATACGTATGTTGATGTGCAAATGTTTCTCCAAAAAATAAGCCAATGTCAGTCTTAGAAATAATGAAATGCAAATAATCACATGGGCTAATGAGCGGAGTTATCCGCATACCACAAGTCCAGGCCAGTGTACTGTACTCTCCTCCTCCCCTGAGTTGATATAAAAACTCTACTGTATGCCCTGCCCCCAATAAGGACCAGATGTTGGGATGCCTGTTACAGTCCGCTCCTCTCTTAGTTTTTTTTTTATTGGTGAGTTTTATGGAGAAGACAATCAAGTAGGTAGCACAGCAAGGCAATTATCTATTTTACAGCCACTGTGCTGATCGATCGCATCAGAGAATCTCAACCTTTTCCACAGAGTCCTTTTACAGACATGCAACCCCCCCTCTCTCTCACAAAATGATTGATTGTTGTAAAATGTAATTTACATATATATGGCAGGGTGTGACTTTGAAGACACGCAGACAATGATCAGGCCTTTTTTTATTGAACACTGATACAATGTGCAGGTGTATATTCCAGTTAGTGTGAAGCTGGTCATTTTTTTTATGGAAAGTTTGAACTGATTATCAAAACATACCTGACTACCTGAGATAAACTTCAAATGATGCTTTGGAGACTGTTGAACGTGCACCTGAATGCACCAATCTGATCCTACCTTCTTAGATGTTCTGCTCAAATTATTCTGCATTGTGCTAAGAACGATATTTTCAATCTTTAATGTAAAGGGAAATGATGTATGGACCCTTAATTAGATAATCAAAAACTATACCTAAAGTATTACAATTCCATTAGGGCTGGAAGGATCATTTGGATGCTCTTCCATATGCATGAAACATATTGGCCGGTAGCCTAATGTCGATAATGAAGGATTCCAATAGGTTGGTAATGTGTTCGTATGTGCTGTGTAGCCTTGTGGGAAAAGCTTCATTACCACACACACACACACACACACACACACACACACACACACACACACACACACACACACACACACACACACACACACACACACGCGAAGGACACACGTATAAATCACTGCATCCCACCCATGTCGCCCAAGGCCCTGGAGGCAAGGAAGAGGGGGATGGAGGACGGGAGTGGTTGAACGAGGGATGGAGGAGGATTGCGGGTCATAAAAAAATAAGGTGTGGGGCTGGTCTGTGTGTCTCCTGCAAATCCCCTGTCTGAAACTTGTGTCAGTCAACTGAATAATCCCACGCATTCTATTCTTTAATTTCATCGCCTTCTTCTCATCGTCGTCTCCCACGCAGGCCTGCCATCATAACCTCACACCTTGCCTCTTCTCAGGGTTATTTTGATATAATAATATAATTATCTAGTTTTTTTTAATATCTGCTCTTCTGTTTGTGATTCCCATCCCAAAGATGAGACATCCAAACAAAGGTTATCAAATATGACGGGCAATAAAGTGATGTATGTTACATTAAAGGTGGAGTCAGCCTTTCTGGAGAATGCTTTTTTGTCAGAATCAGTGAATATCTCCTCACAATGAATCCACTACCTGTACGTACTGTGTAAAAAACAGTAAATCCAATGTTAATACACAGCCTAGATTTTGTAAACGGGTATGTAAACAAATGTTATGTAAACAAAGGGGGCCCACCGTAGCTAACAACATGCCCGTTTACAGAACCTATTAGGCTGTGTATTGACTGGATTTTTTTTTCAGGACACACATGTACATACAGGTAGCGGATTGTGAGGATATTTTCACTGATTTTGACTAAAAGTTATTTTTACAACCAGCGTTGTGCAGATTCGCTGACCCCACCTTTTAAAGGAAAACAGCAACAAGTGTCTATGTTAGGCCACCAACAACGGTTTGACAAAGAACCTAAAGGGAGAGCACTAAAAAAGCGAAGCATTTTCATGGAAATCTTTCAGCGTTTGGAAACAAAACACATCGTATTTTGATTCACAAAATGTTTTGTGGGATTTTCTCCACATTCCTTATTCTTCCCTCTTTGACCTTTCTCCTCCTACAGCAGATGTTTCAGTCCTAGTCGTCTTTAACAGTTCCTCCCCTATCTCCTCTCTGTTTGCCTACAACTTTAACCAGGGAAGCATCTGGATCTGGTATCTGAAGTCGCCTCCCACACTGTTTGGTGCCGCTTTTTCTTTTTTTCAAGCATAGCACTTTGAAAAGCAGCCATGGACTCATGAGGCTTTGAACCCCTCCTTGACTTCAGAGGCACATTTATTTTAAGAGCTTTCTCTCGACAGAGGTGCAGTGGCATTTTTTTCATTCATAAAATCGGATAGTGAACCAGTTCCTCTACAAAGTCACCGGGCTACATTCTAAATTGTGTGTTAGTTTCATACTTTTGGCTTTTACTTTAATTTTGGGGTCATTTTCTATATGCTGCATGACGTTGATACTATAAGCAATGACTTTGATGAATATTTTATTTTCTCCGCTGCACAGTAGCACACTTCCACCCACGTCTAACTGCATCCTTGCAACTTCAGACACCAGGCCTTTGTGCTTCACTGCACTTCTCTGCACTCTTTGCGTTATTTTTTTTTCCGGATAAGCCAAGTTCTCACTTCAGACAGTATGAAAACAAAAAACCTGAAAAATTCTGAACATGGACCCAGCTTTGCTAAAATCAAAGCACAGCCCGCACGCAGTGTGTGTGTTTGCATACATGTGTCGGCTTGTGTGCTGCCTGAGACTGCTTGTCTTCTGTCAACAGCTGTGCCTAGTCTGTCCAAAAGGAACTGTGTAGACTCTCTTTCTCTCACAACACACACACACACACACACACACACACACACACACACACACACACACACACACACACACACACACACACACACACACACACACACAGTAACATTCCCTCTTGCTTTGAAGACAGCAGCAGGCTCTGATCCCTGTCGCGTGAACAGTGCCAGCCCACTGCTCCTCTGGCTTAGGAAGGCTAAACTGTTGCTTGTCCTCTTTGGCTTCAGATAAAATAGGTTGAGGATCAAACTTAACCCCCCCATCCTACTCTATTGGCTTGCACCAGTGCCTACTGTCAAACCGGTACTGTTTTAGAAGAAATGCTGCCAATTTGTTGTAGTGTTGTAGCTTCACGTTGGTATAACATACACATAGAGATCAGGTTTAAACCTATTGCCAAGACAGGGTTAGGGCTGATGTTTGCACATCAGAGAAAACAAGATGAATATTATATTTCACATTCCTTTTCTGTCAAATGTAAACTGTGAAACTAAGCGAACAATATACTGCCTCTTGAATTGCATTTTTCTTCCCCTTCATAATAAAAGTCCCAGGTTTTGACTTCACTCCTGACATCCTCCCTAAAAGGGCATTACAGTGTGTACAGTGCCATGAACAAGATTACTAATGCTGATCCTGTTTTAAAGCCGCAGGAAAAATTGTCAGGTTTTTATCAGTATTTCAAAAATCTAATGTCCATATCATGTTTTAAAAAGATTGAAATCTGAGTTATTTACCATCATGAAGTATATATATATATTTTTGCAGCTTAGCCTTGATCATTGCAACAAAAAAACAATTTTGTCGTTGTGTTTTTTTTCTCTATTTGATAGAAGATCACTTCTGCCATCTCTCCCTCTGTCCACATGATCATGTTGCCACATAACCCTTGCCTGGCAGAGGAGGCTGACCATGATTTATCTAGTTCCGATCCATTCTGCCCCATCTGCAAAGATGTGTTCACACTGAAAATGTTGAGCAGTATATCTGAACATTCACTTTGATAACATTTGTAACTTTGTTCACCTACTTTTCCTGTGATTCAAACAAACCTTGCCAACAAGAAATAGATGCCAAAGTCATGTAAGGCCTAAACATTTCTGTCCGAGGATGAGCCCTCTTCCCTGGACCAAACACTTTATCCACACTACACCGTATTAAATGATGAAACAGGCAGTGCGTGAACAGGTGCTTACTGTAATCCTCGTTAGGCAGCGGCATATGCCAGGCAGTTCTTTTCAGAAACGCAGCCAGGAGAAGTCAGAGAAGAAGAGCTAAGCTGCCCCTGTCCCTCAGTACCCGCCTCTCCTCTTGCTCCACTGTAGTGTCCTACTGAACCCAGAAATAAAGTTCATCAGTGTGTGCTCTCAAAAGAAAATCCAGTGTTAATAGTATACAGCCTGGACTCTGTAAACAGATATGTTTCTAGCTATGCTGGGCCCCTGTAGTTTACATACCTTTTTACAGAGCCTTGGCTGTGTATTATCACCAGATTTCTTTGTTGCACTCAAACAGTATGCACAGGTAGCGGTTCGTGAGGAGATATTGATTGATTATGACTAAAAGTGATGTTGACAACAAGCATTCTCCAGAATTGCTGAGTCCACCTTTAATGTTATTGACATGGAATGCTTCTCACATCAGTTCTCTGTGCCGTGAAAAAAAAGGAGGAAAGAAATACAGTCATTTTACCTCAATTATTGACAAATAAATTAAGCTGAAAATAAGGTTTACTGTATTTACCGACGGGTGGATAAGCAGAAAGTCCATAATGAGTCAGTCAATTATTAATTAATCAGTCTTAAATGTATTTATCATTTATCAGCAGGAACTTAATTTTGTGTCTCCGATATAATGTTTAAAGCTTAGTAAACCATGCTTCTATCTGCTTTTTTTTTTCTTCTTTTTTTTTACTAATCTGTTTAAATATTCTCAACATTTCATCTCCCTGAAGATGATTCCTCTGGCATTAGAGATACAGATATCTACTGTACTTGGTATCTTTAAATGATTCATTGGCTTATCAGCTGGTGCGCTGAGTCACACACGAGCCTGTGTGTGTGTGTGTGTGTGTGTGTGTGTGTGTGTGTGTGTGTGTGTGTGTGTGTGTGTGTGTGTGTGTGTGTGTGTGTGTGTGTGTGTGTGTGTGTGTGCGTGTGCGTGTGCGTGTGCGTGTGCGTGTGCGTGTGCGTGTGTGTGTGTGTGTGTGTGTCTGACCTGACGGTGTGCGTTTCTGACAATTTAACAGCGCACAATATGTGATCAGTTGAGACAATTATACGTGCATACATGAGTGCACGTTAACAGTACGTGTGTGCGCAAGAGCATCTGTGTACAGCATGTCCAATGGTGTTTAATCTCGGGGAAGGGACTATCCAGATAGTCAGATCAAAGAGCTTCCCCACAATCGCTAACCCTCTCATTTGTACTCTGTGATCGTAAAGCTCTTACTTCTGACACTAAAGCGTGGTGAAGTTTGAGGTACTGCTCCAGTTGGTTCACAGGACTGCCCTGTCACTCGCTGTTTCCTTCATAAAACTCCTTTCCCCTAATTTGTATCATCTCTCTGTCTCTTTTTTTAGATTGCTCTCTTCCAAAATGTGAATCAAAACTGGATGGCCCAGGTCAAACCTCAGGTAAGTCAGATTTTCTCATTGTCACGCAGCTACGCTTGGTTTTTGGTAGTAAGAGAGAGAGCTGAAACATCAAGAACATCATTTGTCATGCCCACTTTAAGTAAAATGTTGTGTTCCATCAAACCTCTACTGTGTCAAATCTCATTCGACTCAAGCTCTGCTGTGGCAGCTAGCAACCATGACCTTGTGGGTTCACATCCCTAATACCCCAGGACATACATACATACTAAAAATACACTTAGTCACACTCTTCAGGGTGAGTTTTTTTTTTTTTTTTTTTGGAGCGGGGGTATAAACAGAGCAGTTACTGTTAATGGCCTGTATTAGGGTATGCACATTATTTTAGATTAATGTGGACATGGTTCCTTGGCCAGAAATGATTCAGTATAATCTTGCTCGGACTAAAATTCATTGCAAGTGTTTGGAGTTTCTCCATTGAAGATCAGATTTAGATTGAAAGGCTTGGTGTAATCTGTGTCAGGCAAGCTGTCATACAGTGGCAGAAAGTACATTTGAGTTGTAAATACTGAGGGTGAACACTTCAAAACTTTTTCTTTTGTACATGCCATGTAACCGTTACAGTATTAGACCATGGGACGTTGTCAGCGACAGAGCAATGTTCCTGATCATTCAACAAACCTGAGTAGATTGTGTTCTATTTAGCTGTGTAAACTGTCTTAACTCAAGGTTTTTAAATTGGGTCATCTAGGGATGAACATTTTACAAGACCTTTCTCAATTGACGAGCTTGGCCTATTTTTTCTGCTTGCCAGAACTTCAATGTGTGTTAGTGGGAAATTATTGGGACATACCAGTCAAATCCTGTGCACAGGACATTTGCCCAAAAAAACCCTTAAACTTCTTCCCCGAATCTGACTCACAAAAATGAGAGCTGCACTGGTGTGGGAGAAATGAATTCTCTGCTCGGAGTGAATCAGAGTTAATCAGGTTGTACTGACCATTTATGGCTGATTGTTCATTGTTCATTTTCAATTACTTTGAAGAAAATTAACTTTCGTTGATAACGGGCTGATTTAGTAAATTGCCTGAATCTTTTTATTGCGCTGTAACATGAAATTGCAGGTGTACAAAGTCCTCTCGGAGAAAAGATGACTAATACATCTTCCGCTTACTTATTAGCTGATGTGGCACATTCTCTATGTGGAGTGTGATGAAGGCCACAAAACAAAACATGTAGGGGAGAACGGGGTAATTTGTCACACGGGTTGGTTGTCACAATCGTTATATCTCGGAACCAGAAGGCGCTGTCTGTGACATTTTGGTATGTAAATATCCAGAATTGGGATCAGAGGTCACCTACATAGTCTTCCTTGGAGTTAGACTGCTGAATTTGAGGTGAGACGACTGTGTTTTTCATGTCAAATTGAAAATATTTAGCTCCTCAGTATTTTTCTTCTAGGCTTTTACACAATGGGTTTATAACAAAACAATTGTTACCCATACAAAGTGTGAAGGGTAAACTATAGTTTAGATTGTGGTTAGCAAGCTAATTAGTTGTCAGATGGTTGTTGGCCTTGATGCTAGCAAGAAATTCAAGTTGGGGTTGGTCGTCACATTTTTTGGGGGGTTGGTTGTCACATGTTATCTCAAGGCTGCAGCCAGAAAAGGAACCCAATAACGAAAGAAATTGTCAATCTGTATCCTCACTGACACCCCAGAGAAGGAAAGAATAGAGCAGCTAGCAAGCAAAAGAAAAAAGGGCAACAAAATCAAAACAACCCAGTGCATCCCAAACTAGACCAGCTGCCAAGGCTACAGTAAGTTATGTAGGTATATTTGTCAACTTGACAATGCAATTAAACTTTCAAATTTAGTTCTACTTTCTTGCCTTCTTTTTAAGATTATTCCCATTAAGATAACATTGTGACAAACAACCCCATAGTGTTTGACAACCGACCCCTTGATGGGGTTGGTTGTCACAATGTGTAAGGGTGTCTTTGATGATTAATTTCTTATTTATTACAATAAGATAGAAAAAGTGAGGGGTACACATTTCAAGCCAACACCTTAAGCTTCAATTTAATGTAGGAATGCCTATTGAAAGATGTTTAGGTGATAAGCAATTCTCACTAGAGTAAAAAGTGTGCCTACTTACCCCGTTCTCCCCTATACTATGTGCCAACAATGGGTAATAGAAGAATGTGTCCATTGTCTGAGTGTGTGTACGTATTGTGTGTTTGCGATGAGTGTATCCCCTCAGAAAGGCTGACTTCACATCCATATTCAACAATTTTTTTAATCACTAATTGGAAATGTATTTGTTATTTGTATTTGCCTCCTCCTAACCAGGGGCGTCAGCTCACCCAATACCATACAGGGGCACAATAGGGCACCAAAAGAAAATGCGAGCGCGCGAAGCGCGCGAGCTAAAACATTTTTGGGCAATTATTTATTTAAAAAAAGCATGGGCACAGATAATTAATGCAAGCACGCGAGCAAATACTTTATAGCACTTATTTATTATCATAAAGCGTATCTTCATTAAATATCTGTCAGCAAACATGAACTTGAAAACTGAAAACTTGAAATGTGCAACTGTAAAAGGAAAAACAAAAAAACACCTCTACATACATACATTTCAAAATAAAACATCCCTCAGTCGTATACGCGAATAATCCCTTTATTTCACGATTTAATTGTGCAATCAAAATCCGAGGGATTTAAAACCTAATTTTCAATTAGTTCTGGCATTTCATTTTTGGATAAATGACACATATAGAGATCCAATATAGTGAAGAAATAAAAAAGATCATGATGAGCGCAACAGTTTTCCGTTGCTCTATCTGTGTCTACGGCCTTCTTCTTCCCCGACCACACCCCCTCTCTCTCTCCCGTATAAATCAGTAAAGTGATTTTTGAAATACTCTGCTGAGAGTCATATTGACTTCATACTGGCAGCTTTCGCTGTAGTTTCACCATTTTCTGGTGTGTCCCCTTCAAAATAAAACTTCCAACAAGCGAAAATATGGCAAAACATTTTTTTTTAAATGGCAATGGGGCGAACGGATTACTGTCCAGACTCAATATAAATCATATGCATCATAGATGACATGAAATAACTTCATTTTTAATGGGAATTATCTATGAAAACTCTATGTAGAAAGATAGGGCTTTTAGAAGCAGCGCTGCTGCAGCAGCAGCAGCTGCTGAGACGTTGCATGTGTGTCCGAGAAAAGTCCGAGAGAGGCAGCAGTAAGGTAACGCGACGCGCTCCAGAGGTAGACGCAGGATGTGTGTGGAGGCCGTTACTGTTTACTTCACTTCACGCCGGCCGGAGTGAATGGTCGCTGACGCTGTGCTGGACAGGTTCAAAAAGTCGATATCAAGGAGAATGATTCTCTCCTCAGTGTGTGCATTCGTCTCGTACATTTCATTGCAGCGGCCGGCCAATGAGGGGGGCACCATGCATATAGGCCTATTTTAAGAAAAAAAAATGCAAGCATGCATTCTGTAGATTGCCAGATGAGTCAGACTTAAATAAAAAAAAAATAAAGGTATAAATAAATTAATTAATTAAAAAATCAGTGCCCCAGGCATACCCAGGCACCGCAGATCCACAACGGGGCACGTGCCCCGGTGAAAAGGGTCTGCCGACGCCGATGCTCCTAACCATGTACTGTATGCCTTGTCCCCATGTTTTTTCTGCAAGTGCTACAGGTGCTGCTCAGCCATACTGTTGTGGTTTTTGATCTCGCTTCCATGGGATGTGCTAGTTTTAGATTCTTTGTTGCTTCCTTTCAAAGGATTTGACATAACCTTAACTGGCTGTTTCCTGTTTTCTAATCTAAACTTGGCTTGTTTAGCCAACATGTTTTGAAAAACATTGGTCTTTTCAGGCCTTAGACTTGCTTTGTTCATAGCTGTGCGCACTACCTTTGGGAACTTATAGAGACTGTGTTATCGGTCAATATGTGTTGAGGAATAAGTAATAATGTATCCGGATAGAGATTAATGGATGGTGAAGAACATATATTAAGTGAAGAGTTGGCACATTGGCATTCCCTTACAAATTCTCCTAGTCCAATCAGTTTGTTTATGCTATAGTGCACAACTTCTGTTGCCTACATGAGGAATTCTGTGTAATCACTACAACACTGTCAGCACATCTACAAGAGGTAAGGCTTCAATCAAATATTTGGCCAAAACAAATCTACAGAAGCCAGTGCTAGATAACTTGCCCACAATGGAGACAATATGATACATTAATGCACAGCATTGGTAATTGTAGGCATTACTTACGCGCCGAGAGTTGTGTGTGCATCTCTACTCTGTCAGCACTCATCTATTTCTCTCAGGGTCTGGGAAGATCCCGCAGTTCAAGATGGACAATTCCATTTACATACACAGCTGTCTATAAGTCGACTTACTTTATTTAATTTAGTAGTTTTTTGATGAATGAAAATGAAAAAAAGCCTGCAATCTGGATAGGTTTTTTTTTTTTAATTTATAAAGATATTTTGGCATTGTTATGCTTTATTGATAGTGTAGAGACAGAGTTAAAAAGGGGCAGAGAGGGGAGTGACATGCAGAGATAGACTGGAATCGAACCCGGGTCCGCTGCTGGCCGAGGCCCATGGGGGGGACGCCCTACCAACTGAGCTAAGGGCGCCCCCTGGATAGGTTTTGTAGTAGACAAAAATCACAAGTGCCCCCAAAACACAGTTACCCTGCATGTGGATTTAAAGACTAAAGCGTGCTTAGAGTAAATAGTTGGACTGTTCCCCAGATATGCTCTAGCTCTCAATCCAAGATAATCTGCAACATTAGCCAACTGCCGGTTCAATCAGGATGATTCTGATCTCTCGCTCCACTAATAACATGTAGCATGTATAGTATGGTGATTACATGAGAATGATTTGCAGTCCTTTTCTTGCTGTCTGAATTGAATAGATTAACGTTTGAACATGGACACAGACGGAGAAAGATGGGGAGCCCTCTCCTCTCCTCTCCTCTCCTCTCCTCTCCTCCATATGTTTCTGTTCACTCTAATTCCACTGTGAACTCCATCTATCAACTCTACCCATACTGTGCTCACTGTGTGGTTCCTATTGAATTGGGCTTTGAATGCTAACCATGTGCTCTGTGGGTAGACGAGCAGGCAGGCACACACACACACACACACACACACACACACACACACACACACACACACACACACACACACACACACACACACACACACACACACACACACACACATTTTTCAGCATTGGAGGAAGTGGTCTTCTTTGGAGTTCATTGGAGTTTTTTTTTTATTCTCCCCTGCAGAGGCCAGGGCGGGGAATATTCTATTTGGTGTGTCTGTAGATGTGGTTGTGTGTGTTTTTTGAGTGAATTTTGTTTACTCACTCACTCTCTATTTCCCTCTTTTCTTTCCTTTTCCATGGGTGCAAAAGGGCTAGTAAAAACATTGAAAAACAGGCAGAAGAGGGAGGAAATACACACATTTAAATATATACAATACATATAGTACACATAGGCTACAGTTCCATTTCCTTGCATCTACAGCACATCCAGCACATGAGGTGTATATATATCATAGTTGGGTTGGCTGAACTTTTTTGGACTCAGCTTGCATAAAAGCACACAACAAGACAAGGCGATGTCACCTAATCAAGCTATTGGACAATTAACAACTATAATTTGCATTGAGGCATGCATTTGGTAATGCTATGCTATACAACAAAGTGTGTAATCACAGTTTACAACTGAAAGGTCCTAGGACACTTGTAACACTGTGTTAAAAGGGAGGGTTTGTATTTAGTTGACAAAAGGTCTTACAGGATATGTTAGAGGATTTAGCATAGCAGGTGAACATTGAGACTTGATAATGACATGTAAAGGAAAGCCAATATGGTGTCTTCCATAAGAGAAAGGCAGCTGGACTCTTTACTGAGTGTGTGTGTCGTGTTTACGTGCACCTCTGTGTGTCTCTGTGCATGTGGTTCATTCAGATGGTGCTGGTGCATGTGGATGTGTGCATCTGCGGCCTTAATTGGATCATGCCGTGGAACGCTGGCGGTGTTGGTTTTAGAAAGAGCACAGCTTGCACCATCCTGTCACAGGATATCAACATAATGATATCTGTTTGGCCGAGCAGTATTTTCCTGTGGCTGAAAATAACAAAACAATCAAATCCAAAGAGGGTCCGGGGGGTGGAGAGAACGATTCTAAAATGTTGGTTCTCCAAACACCACATCAGTTCAATCAACTGGGGTTCATATTGCAAATCAAATATATTTATTTTATTAATACAAACGTGGTCATTATTGAATGGGGGTTTTTTATGTCAGTGATCTTTGGACACAGCTTCATATCACTGCATTATGAAGGGTTCAAACTACATCATTACTGTATCACAAACTGTGTCATGTAATCAAAATTCAATCTGATTTAAAATCATACAGAGTAATTATTTACATAAAAGTGTTGGTTCAAACCTCAAAATTGCATGAAATGATTGGCCTCGTCAATATCAATATCAGTCACAATGTGTAAAAGATAGCATTCAATTGTCAAGGAAGAAAAGAGTATTATTGTTCTCTTAATACCATCTAGATAATTCAAAGACATCAAATAGCTAGATAATTAAAGACAATAATAAACACAGATATATGTACACAGTATAATACAATAACGTTCACCTATGTTGATTCTAATCACCATGTATAGCTGAGCCTTTCCCTCCATATAAAACACACATTAAATACACCACCATACCACCGTCCATACTGTATTTTAATAGGCTCCATCTGCTGTAAACTTCATATTCCCTGCGGTCAAGACAGTGGGTTCCTCTGTGCTGTGGACATCCATTTCCCTGTAGTGTCCATTAGAATTCGTCTCACAATAGACTTGATTTTAATAGCAATAAAGGTGTTCATGTATGCACGTTATACATGGATAGTGTTTGGATAGAATAGGTAAGCAATGTAATGTACCTTATTTTTTACGTTGCTTTTTCAGTCTTTCACATCTTCCCCTTATCTCTCTTCCTCCTCTCTTCTTTATTCACCTCCCTCCCCCTCCGACCCTTATATCATTCCTGTTTCCCACATCATCATCATCTCTTTCTCTCTCTCTCTCTCTCTCTCTCTCTCTCTCTCTCTCTCTCTCTCTCTCTCTCTCTCTCTCTATGCCGGTCTTTTCCTTGAGGGCACTGATGCATAATAAAGCGAGGTTCCACTCTCATCACCCATCCAATCGCCATCATCCTCTCTCGCACGCTGGCCAATCCCTCGCTAGAGAGAACCAACGGGGGAGGGGCTATGCATGGAGCGCGGGGAGGGGGGTTGTTGTCTATTTGTGCTGGTCGCTCCTTCACTCCAGGGACCTAAAGGATGCTTGGCTGGTCCAGAGGAATATCACCATAATGCCCTTTTCCATCCTCTTCAATGGATATGTTTGCAGATTTTGATGTCTGTGCTGCTGCAGGAACAGTGCTAAGTTATACGTAAGAAATAGTTATAGTATGCTTTTTATTCATTCATTGAAAAGAGCAATAGGGCATGGTGTTGGATCGTGTCATGGGATCGTTATATCTATCAGTTTGACTGTATTGACACCACAGGCAGAACATAGATAGGTATGTTCCTGTTGTGGAACTTATAGAGACTCTCCACCCCCAAAAAAACCCATAGGAATTAGTTTGAATAATATCTTGTGGTTTTACTTTCAGTGTCACTTCCATTGACAAAAGGTGACACCTAATGAAGGTGATTACTTGTAGCAGTGTTGATAATGGTGAAAAACATGCAGGAGGCTGTGATTCTTGAAAGCTGCAAGCACATTTCTTTTAGAGGGGGATACTATACCATCTCTTATCCTTAGGAAGCTCATGTGTGGATGGCTAGCCTCCTGTGCAATCGTGCTGCCTGCTTTATTGGCTAAATTAGCTGGTTCGGGCGTATGGGACGCAGAGACAAGCAGAAGACATGTCCATGCAGATTCTGTCTTCTGAACCTTGTAAGTATTGTATGATTTACAATACCGAGAATTGTAACATTAGATGAGAGAGACGTTTGACTTAAATGTTGTATGTGTTTGAGTGTGTTATATCACAGGCAAATATTTAATGTGCATTTTGAAGTGCATTAATGTGACTTGTTTTTCACTACTACTACATGATATTGCTTTTATCATATCAGTAAAACATGCATGGTCCAATGACAACAGTTGGCTCCCCTTAAACCAGGGGTGTCCAAACTACGGCCCGCGGGCCAACTGCGGCCCGCTTTTTATTGGCCCGCGGTCGATTGTAAAAATATAATGTAATATGGCCCTTTGAAAAAAAAAAATGTTTTATTTTTTTTTTGCATTTCTTAGTTAACCCACTAGTGCAGGGGTGTCAAACACTGATTGATTGGCCCGTGGCACATTTTTAAAATATAATGTAATATGGCGCTTTTAATTTTTAAATACTTTAAATGCACTCATTATATTACAGAGAAATATGTCCCATAAAAGAAAAAGAGCAACAAGCCCATCCCAGAGGACCCTGCATAATATTTTATTTAAATTAATATTATTATGGAAAATCTATGTGTCCTTCTCCAATAGCTTCTAATTCATCTGACACAGTGTCTCCATTTTTTTTTCATACAAAATTCTTCAGATTTAGCCTCTTAATTTCCCTCTCAAAGTGCACCAGATTCATGCATTTCACTTTAAAAACTTTAAAAAATCTCCCGGGGGGGCATACCCCCAGACCCACCTAGGAGGGTCGGGACCTCGGCTGGATACTATTTTCACCCTGCTGGACATTGGACGCAAAGGCAGAAAACACTGGGTGTATCATTGGCATATAAACAAGAGGGGGGATGTGTCTGTTTAATGTGCAAGGAAAGTGTTGCCGTGAAGAAGGATTACAATTTACGAAGACACTATGAAACTAAACATCAGAGCAGCTACATGTCCTGATAAATGTGTTATTTTTGCAAAGTGGCCCGGCCCTTTGTAGATTTTTCTGTATGTGGCCCTCAGTGAAAAAAGTTTGGACACCCCTGCCTTAAACCCTGCTCTATACATAGAGCTACCTCTGTACAGCATCACCACAGCATCACAACTATCTATTTTTGGTCTGCCTGCTAACTAACGAATGCATGTGTGTCATGCGGTCGCACTTCTCCTCCTGCAAAGGTTTTTGTTTACATAGAAAGGGGGGTGTAACCATAGGAGATGACAAGAAGAGATATCATTAGCTTGGGTAGCATCACATCGCTAGGAATATTCAACATAAAGGAAAAATAAATTTTAATAATTGATATATGTTTCCTGCATTTTTTATCTGGAAGCCTCCCAGAACTGTAGACCACAGATTGAAGACACAAACCTTTGACGTCTCAGCTGGAGTCCAGAACTATATAATATTGAATTAATAACACACATTTTCGCAATGTTTTTCTCGCTGATAATAATGTATTAGAAAGAGACCTTCATCAGTCATCTTATAGTTTTGCTGCATCTCTGTCCGTCACACCTGTTATCCGCTCAGGTGTGCAGAGATCTTTTTGAACTTTGTTTATTTTTTGAAATAGCTCCAGATTTTCTACCTGACATCACAGATTTAGGTTGTACATTTTATCATTTACAAATAAACCATGTAACATTTAACAATTGACTGTGTATTGGACTGCAGCTGCTTAAAAAAAAAAAAAAAAAAGAGCAAAATCATCAAAAACAAAAAAACATCAACAAAATTGTGTTTTTTTTTATTTTTATTTTTATGTAACAGTAACTCTGTATCTGTGTATCTGAATCCGAATCTGATGAAACTGGGAGCGGGACCTGATAAGCCTTTGGCTTCTTCCGTCACCCTTCGGACAACACAAAGTAAGATGTATGAATATGTGAAAGAGAAAATTGTGTATTGTGTGGAATTGTCCGAAATAATTAATTAATAAATAAATAAATAAATAAATAAATAAATAAATAAATAAATAAATAAATAAATAAACAAACAATTGCCATGGCCTTGCTCATACAATGATAATTTTGGTCCACTTTCCCCAGGTGTAGCCTAAGGACTTGTCAAATGTGTTCTACTTAAACCCGGACAACCAGAAGAGGTCTGTTTACGTACTTGAAACTGCCCTCATCTGATACATTTCGGAAGAATGTAGATATGAAGGAAATACATAAAATACTATTTAAGTAGGAGACTATTTGGTGTGATTTAACTTTATATCTGGCTGGCCCTGTTTGCCAATGTAGTGGGAAACTATCCACTTATTATTCCACTTGATATTCTTTTAAGGCATGAGCGGCTTTATCCGTCAGGGCGATCGCTTTGTATTGTATGAGATTAGCAGTAGGCGTTCTGGATGATCCGCTGTATTCATTATCCCTAGGTGTTTTCTAAGATAAAGTTCATTAATGTTAATAATATATTTAATAAATATGCCACATCATTGTAAATGTCTAAAGTGCCGGCACTGTTTAAAAGTCTACATTGTACAAACTGTTTGGTATTCTAGCCATCCAAACTAAAGTAAATCCTGAGTCATGTGGGTGAGTCTGAGAAAATATTTCCCCATTGACACACTGAACCCTTACCCATGCAGACATTGAGAGCTGAGAGTCCTAGCTGTAAAAAAAAAAAAAAAGATTGACCCATACGCATTTAATATTTAAGCAGCCCGTCAATGTGGATTCATGTAGAGCTGGGTGATGGAGAAATTAGGGTCAGAATCAGAAATGTTGGGAATGTTTCTTTCATTTGGATTTGTATCGCTTTTCTATCATTTTGCTGTTTGGGATGAAAAGGTTTAAGATCACGTTGGTATAAATGCGCATTTAAATATCTGATTCTGAAAGCAGATGCATTATTGGTAATGGTGAGGCATGTTATCAAACATATTGTTTGTTTGCTCTTTTATTTTCCCTTTTTAGGTGATTGCTATCGCTGTGGATGTCTAAACTGGACACAATTGCGGATAATATTTATTTAATCCTTTCAGAAAATAGGGACTGTGTTTTAAGTAATGAACAACCACTGCAGCTGACTCCTCAGTTTTTTTCAGTGGGGATTTGGAAAACTTTAAAATGATATGTATTCTTCAAAAAACAGTATACGGTAATATAATTGGAACTTGTTTGTTGGACTAAACTAAGAACTCTTAGGGCCAGTTTCACAGACATGGATTTAGCCTAGTCCTGGACTAAATGGAATGTTGAATGGAGATTGTCTATTGAAAGTACAATTTAGTCCAGAACTAGGCTTAATCCATGTCTGCGAAACCAGTCCTTAGTGTATTGCACTGCAAAAATGCTCCTCCAGAGACCCATTGATGATGTCACCCAAAACATGTTTTTAGTGTATGGTTTGAGCTGCCCATACACAACTGTTTTACTGTAGTGACCCCTACTGTGTGATACAGAGAGTGCTGGGAGTGACTATGTTGGTTTATCTCTCTATCTCCTTGTCTCTCTGTTGACAGACCTACAGTACATGACCTCTCAGGCTACAGAGTGTAGGTATCCCATTTGTTTGTTTGTCCCTTAGAAAAGTAATGCAGATAAAAACAGAACGTCGTACAGTTTAACATGACTGTATGTGGTAGCCTGCGTATGCAGTTAGGGTGGAGTCCGGATTCAGATGTGGTTCTTCTCTGTTGCTTGCTGCCAGAAGTCCTAAAAAGACCTACAATTAAATGGCTTGGAGAGAGCATCCCAAATTGAGAGCAGACAAAAACCATGCCGAAAGAATGTTTATTTCTCTCTTTTCCTCCATTCCTGTCCCTAATTCTCATTTTTCTCACCTCTATCATTCTCTGTCTCTCTCAGCTTTCAGTACTCCCCCCTTTCCTCTTCAAGGATGGTTACAAAACTAAGACACTTAGAAGCCACAGCAAAATACTGTAGAGGAGTTTAGATTAGGAATTGCTCAACAGTTTAAATTGGGTGTTATATTTTAACCTGGCAATTGCAAACATACTCCCACCAGTTAACACAGCATTTCACAATAGGGACGTCTCCGGAGTAAGTTGGTTCCAGTGTCATAACCTTCAGAACAGAGATGAGCTCAAACATGTAACGTTTTTTGGTGACCACTGACCCCTCTATTTGGACGTTTGTGCATGTGTGTGTGTGTGTGTTTACGTGTGCGTGTGTGTAGCCATGCGTATATGTTAATCAGATATTCCATAGTCCTGTGACTCCCTGTTTGCATTAGACTGATGTTATCATGGCTGTAATAACAGTGGAAAGCCATGGGATCCACTAGCCAGCTCCTGGCTTGGAGACAGGTTTGAGGCTTGGAGCCATAGCCTGCAGTTGGCTGTCTGCTGTGTGTTGTGTTTACTCAACGGTACATTGTCTGGTCTTTGTTGATGACAAGTCTACTGAAAACCTATTCACAGAGGAACGGAGTGACACGAGGAGAGGGAGGGAGGGAGGGAGGGAGTGGGGCAGGGCCGAGCACCATGAGATGACTGATCTGGATGGCTGGCCTGCGTTATCACTCAGGCACGGTGCCTCCTCAACCCCCGCGCCTCGGAGGCCGCAGCAATGGATTACTGCAAGGGAGAGAGGTAACAACAACAAACTTCCACAGCAAACAAGTGTGCAAGTGTCGAACCGGTTTACTCCACTGATGCAAGTCCCTGGATTTCCCTCTGATGACCAAGATAGCATAGCGCCTTCACACAACAAGGTAAGGCCCGAAAGCCAAGAGCCACAGAGAGAGCTAACAACCGGGCTAACCAAGCTAACGACCAGGCCTGAAACCCTGATAGTTGGAGACTTTTCTGTTAGAGATATGAAAAGCATGTTTAGTGTTGATACCAAAGTACTCTGCTTTCCAAATGATATGGTGTCGGACCTAGAAGAGAGAATCCTGGAAATTGCAGCTGCACACACAACTGTAAAGAACATCATTCTGCACATCGGATCAAATGATGTTGTAAAACAAGAGTCTGAAATGTTGAAACAGGACTTTAAGAATCTCCTGAACACGGTCAGCTCACTGAATGCTGAGGTGTTTATCAGTGGTCCTCTGCCACCAATCAGAAGAGGACCTGAGCGATTCACTAGACTGTTAGCACTGAACACATGGCTTTCAACTGTGTGCCCTGACCACTCAGTGCATTTTATTGACAATTTTAACATTTTCTGGAACCGCAAGCAGCTTTTTAAGACAGATGGACTTTGTCTAAATAAGGCTGGAGTCAAACTATTCACATCCAACGTGATGTACGTCCTACGTCACCAATCTGTTCGTGCCAAGGACAAGGCCCAGGAGAAGAAGATAACACAGCGTAGCAGCAGCGCCGAAGGACAACTGCCGGCCCCAGATGACAGCTCAGACCAGGAGAGATATCAGGGCAGAGAGGAGGGGGCTCCACCCATCCCCGTCTCCCCTGGACCACGCAGGTCAACACCAAGCCGACCTCTCTCTCCTCGTTTCTCTCCTACAACCACCCTTTCTCCATCCTCTCCTGATCTGGGATTTAAGGAAATCATATGTACCCCCAGCAGTCAACGTCCCCCTCAACTCGCCAATCTAAGCCACAGCGCCCGGCTCTTCACCCCGCCACGCAAACCCCCTCTGATCCCACCGCGACGTCATCATCATCAGGCTAGGGAGACTGATGATGTCAGCACTTGTTGATATGTGCCGGGCCGCGGCTACATAGTTAACGCCTACGACTCACAGGATAAGCTGGGGCCCTGTTTCTCAAAGTGTATCTCAAGTAACAGGAAACTCTTAAATCCTGTAAATGTATCAAATCTGATAAGCATTCCTCTTCAGCCACAGTGTGCTGAAATAAATCGGGCTGACAATGCTTCGAACACACTAAATTTAGCTTTATTAAACATCAGATCCTTGGCAGGTAAAACATTTTTAATTAATGATCTTATTACTAGGCACAATCTTAATTTTATGTTTTTAACTGAAACTTGGTTAGACCAAGATAACAGCTCAGCTGTTCTTATAGAGTCCGCCCCCGCAAATTACAATTTTGTGAGTGAATCCAGAGTGCATAAAAAAGGAGGGGGGGTTGCTATTCTGTTTAAAGAATCTCTACAATGCAAAAAGATGTCTTATGGAAATTTTGATTCATTTGAGTATGTTGCTCTACAGTTAAATTCAGCCTCTAGAGCTATTTTCATCAATATCTACCGGCCACCACAATACAATGCAAGCTTTTTTGATGAACTTACTGAACTGCTGTCTGTAATCTGTACTGAGTTTGACTGTGTATTAATCGTCGGAGATTTCAATATTCATACTGACAAACCAGAGGACAGATGTGCGAAAGAACTGTGCTGTGTCCTTGACAACTTTGGACTAAATCAGCATGTTGACAAACCAACTCATAACAAAGGGCACACGCTGGACCTTATCATTTCCAGAGGAATGAACATTTCAGACATAACAGTGGCAGATATGGGTCCCCTCACGGACCATTCCTGTTTATTTTTTGAGAGTACAATGTCTGTTCACACAATTGATCAGTCAAAAGTAATCAAAAAGCGGTATATTACAGAAAATACCAGTGAAACATTCATTCAAGCATTTTCTTCGATACCACCCCTCCCCTGTAACTCAGTTAAGGAGCTCTTAGACAACTTTAACGGCAAACTTACAAGTGTTATAGATGCTATTGCGCCCACTAAGATGAAGGTTGTCTCTGGTAAGAAAAGATCTCCTTGGAGAAATGCCCCGCAGGTCAGAATAGAAAGAAGAGAGTGCCGTAAAGCAGAACGCAGGTGGCGAAAAACAAATCTCCAGGTTCATTATGACATCTTCAAAGAGAAACTGTGCACGTTTAACTCAGAACTGAGAAATGCAAGGCAGTCTTTGTTTTCTGACATCATCACCAAAAACAACAACAATGCACGTGCCCTGTTTGCTACTGTCGACAGATTAACAAACCCTCCTGTGCCAGTAGCATCTGAGCATCTTTCCACGAGGGCCTGCAATGAATTTGCCTCCTTCTTTACTGAGAAAATTCACAAAATTAGACAAGCTGTCACTGCATCAATACCAAGTTCAACATATGTGTTCCCTCTTAAAATCAATTCAAATGCAATGACAGAATTTTATCTTATAAACCAGAAAAACCTGGAGGACATTATACAACACCTGAACTCCTCATCCTGTTGCCTTGACATTCTGCCCACAGGCTTCTTTAAAACTGTTTTTAGCTGTATGGCCTCAGATGTTCTACAAATTGTCAACATGTCCCTTCAGACAGGTGTATTCCCACAGGCCCTGAAAACAGCAGTCATCAAGCCACTCTTAAAAAAGAACAATCTAGATACATCACTCATGAAAAATTATAGGCCCATATCTAACCTACCATTTTTAAGTAAAATCATTGAAAAAGCTGTTTATCAACAGCTAAATAACTACTTAGCAATGAATAACTGCTTTGATGTCTTCCAGTCAGGATTTCGACAACACCACAGTACTGAGACTGCTCTGGTTAAGGTCCTCAATGACATCCATTTAAACACAGACAGTGGCAAAAGTTCTGTCTTAGTTTTACTGGATCTCAGTGCCGCTTTTGACACAGTTGACCACAGCATATTACTAGATCGACTAGCAAACTGGGTTGGACTTTCGGGAACTGTACTAAGCTGGTTTGAATCCTACTTAAAGGATAGAGACTACTATGTGTCAATAGGCAATTTCACATCTGAGCGGACAAATATTACATGCGGGGTCCCCCAAGGTTCCATTCTTGGCCCTCTTCTATTTAACATCTACATGCTCCCACTAGCTCAGATTATGAATAAGAACAAATTATGCTACCATAATTATGCAGACGACACACAAATTTACATAACCATATCACCAGGAGACTACAGTCCAATACAGGCACTGAGTAAGTGCATTGAACAAATCAATGATTGGATGTGCCAAAATTTCCTTCAATTAAACAACGATAAAACTGAAGTAATTGTCTTTGGTGCCAAAGATGAACAATTAAAAGTCAGCGCACAGCTTACATCCATTATGTTAGAAACTACACCCCAAGCCAGAAATCTTGGTGTTGTTGTAGACTCTGACTTGAATTTCAAGAAACACATAAAATCAATCAATAAATCAGCCTACTACCACCTAAAAAACATATCAAGAATTAAAGGGCTTATGTCTCAGCAAGATTTAGAAAAACTTGTCCATGCATTTATCTTTAGTAGACTTGACTACTGTAACAGTGTCCTTGCTGGCCTTCCAAAAAAATCAATCAGACAGCTTCAGCTAATTCAGAACGCTGCTGCTCGAGTCCTCACTAGGACCAAAAAGGTGGATCACATTACCCCAGTTCTGAGGTCTTTACATTGGCTTCCAGTCACTCAAAGAATTGATTTCAAAATTCTGATGTTGGTTTATAAAGCACTAAATGGTTTAGGGCCAAAATACATTACTGATATGCTGATAAGTTATGAACCGTCCAGAGCCCTTAGGTCGTCTGGGACAGGTCTACTTACAGTCCCTAGAGTTAGGACTAAACGAGGAGAAGCAGCTTTTAGTTTTTATGCACCAACAATCTGGAACAAACTCCCAGAGAACTTGAGGTCTGCTGCAACTCTCAGTTCTTTTAAATCGAGTCTGAAGACTTTTTTGTTTCCTTTTTAACTTGCAATTTTCATTTTATTTGCTTCTTTTATTATGTTTTTAAATCGAGTTTTAATTTTAATTTTATTTTTATTTGCTTCTTTTATTC
This sequence comes from Ammodytes marinus, assembly GCF_949987685.1. NCBI lineage: Eukaryota > Metazoa > Chordata > Actinopteri > Uranoscopiformes > Ammodytidae > Ammodytes > Ammodytes marinus. The sequence goes on along the minus strand of NC_137217.1, from coordinate 12,694,438 downwards.
GCTTTTAAATGTTTTATAATATGTTTTATGTATTCTAATCTTGCCCCTGTAAAGCACTTTGAGTGGCCTTGTGTCTGAATTGTGCTATATAAATAAACTTGCCTTGCCTTGCCTTGCCTTGGGAATGGCTGTAGAGGAATGTAAGCGAGTGCAAGGTTTGGTGAGAAACAAGGGAGACGAGAAGATGAGTGGAAGTGAGGGATGGGAGAAGGAGGATCACAGAGAAATAAATTGAGTTAGGACGAGGGATGAGCAGAGGCTGACAGGAGAGTAGAAATTGATGCATATGTGCACCAGCAGAAACAATCCACTCAAACTCTCGTGGGTCACACACACACACACACGGGTCACACACACACACCCACACAACTAAAATAATAATGCACAGAACAACCAAAGGGATCTGTGTGTGTGTGTGTGTGTGTGTGTGTGTGTGTGTGTGTGTGTGTGTGTGTGTGTGTGTGTGTGTGTGTGTGTGTGTGTGTGTGTGTGTGTGTGTGTGTGTGTGTGTGTGTGTGTGTGTGTGTGTGTGTGTGTGTGTGTGTTCCTCTGGGAAGTGGCACTGTCTGCTGAGCTTGTAAACAGGAACTATGCTGCTTTTAGCAATTCCTGCAGGTGCACACCACACGAAGATACACAGTCACACACACTATCACAGTCACACTAAAGACAACTGGGGTTGGAATTCAGTTATACTTTATTTGTTCTGTTTGATGGAATTGTTATGAGACCTTAAAGCTTGTGGTTTATCATTCAGCACCCGTTTACAGGCATTCATTAAAGATAGTTTTTAATATAAAATAAATTACAAATATACAGCAAGGTCGTTCAACTGCATTTCGAATAAGTTTGCACATTCCCTTTACTTCTGTTTTAGTTATCTTACCTTTTTATTCTGTAAGCAACATACACAGAAGTGATCCGACACTAAGTAACTGCCAATTGACGTCTTTTACAGAGCCTCCTGTTTGCTACTTTATAAGTAACAAACAATGCTTAAAGTGCTAATACCAGCTTCATCACCACACTTCACCCTTTAAGTTGTCCATGAGGTTTGTAGGAGTAAATAATCCTATTATCAGCACTCAGCTGTTGCTCTGTGCTGCTGCCTGCTGAGGTCATGGTTTAGCTGACCTGACTGTTATGCTTTGAAAAGTGGTGAATGTTGCTTCATGTTTGGTCCCAAGCAGGAATGCATGTATTCGATACTGTGCATATCAGTATTTCCTTCTTTTTGATGTGTACAGTGTTAGCAAAAAATGTTGGGTGAACAGGTTAAAAGTAAATTTGGGCAAGTGCATTTTCATCTACATGAATAAAAGCAGTTGTTGTTTTTTTCACATGACCCCTCAACTCCACAATACCCCAGCTCTTCTTATTCTTCATTTTCCATGTCCCCTAGTCAAAGCAGTTGAGATGTATTTGAAAAATCAGTTTTCATCGAACTGCCTGGTGTCTTCTGCTTCTTAAAATGCTCACTTTTTTAACTCAGCCAAGCACGAACCCTTTTTGTGATATTGTGCGTATTTATATTCTTATGTTTTGTATTAGACATTCCGGCGCTATATTTGCAAAATTGCCAGAGCTTGAAAAAAAAATCGAAGCATACCATCCGTCCTCTCCCTCCTACTGTGTGACACCATCATTTCAAGTCCCATCTGCTTTGAGCCATGACTGTCTAAAACTGAGTGAAGGACAGCTGACTATGGTGTTGTCTCAAGCACGTTCTCCCCTTCCTCTCTCTTTATCTGTTCTCCTTTCTTCTGAAGCACCAGGGAAGCACTCTCTCTCTCTCTCTCTCTCTCTCTCTCTCTCTCTCTCTCTCTCTCTCTCTCTCTCTCTCTCTCTCTCTCTTCAGCACCCTGCCTTGTCAAGTGTTATTTGGTGCCCAGTGGTTTATTGGCTTGGTTTTTGTTGTGCGGCGGGACAATCGGAGCTTGGTTTGCATAGAGGAAGCTGATGAATGGCGTTCCCTAATCCCGTACAAAGCGATCTCCTCTCTGCTTCACTGTGAGTCAGCTGGCTGCCCTGTTAGTTTGTACTGTGTACTGACTGTGTACTGTTGTGGGGCTCGCAAACAGACAGATGCAGATTTATGTTTTTTATTCTATTTTTTTACTGTCGATCCCTCTCACACTTTGCACACACACACACACACACACACACATGTTCAAGCTTTTAAAGCTATATTGCGTAACTTTTTCATATACATTAATGTCGGTTACATTATAGCCATCGGCAAAAATAAGTTTGCATAAAGTTGTTTTAGCCTATCAGCTCCACAAAACTCTCTCTGCATTTCTCAGTATGGCAGCGTTAACACACTTGTGTTGCCTACTGAGAATGCCGCACATAAATTAAGAAAACTCCCCAAAAGCGCCCAACAAATGTTTCAGTTGTTGATTCTACTGCTAAGTAAAGACCTGAATGTACAGCAGAAGGTATGAAATCCATGCGTGATCACTGAAGGCTTACTTCATGTAGATGCGCCGACAGTGTTGTTGTAATAACTTTTATTATATAATGGCGAGTCTATCTATAGGCTATATGTTAGGCATCAACAGCTGAACCTACTACAAAGTCACTCACTCATCTGTTTGTATAACCGTTACATACAAATCACATGCTTCTTTCTCAGAGGTGACAATCCCTCTCAGTTATTTATTCCAACAGGATCATTCAGATATGTGACCTCGACGCTCACATAAAAGTACAGCAGGACAGTGAGAAGAGAAGGCTGTCAAGACATGAACACCCTCAACATTAGTGCTAAATAAGAACTATTTAAACCTCTTATCAGAACTGGAGAACCCATTTGACACCTCAGTCTCGGACATCTACTGTAAGTGTGACTAAATACAGTCCACAGTATCGCCTGCTTTTGGAAGCTCCTTTCTCACCACATTGGTACATAGCGGATGGTTTTCTTTGACAGGGAACATGTCTAGTCTGACCATGTTGTTCCGTGTCCACTACATGGGCTTTCTTCGACACAGAAAGGGCCGGCTGACTTTGGAGCCATGTCAGACTGCTAGCAAAGTCGGTAGGTGGGCCCAGACAAAATACTGTATACAATGTAAATGAAAATCTCTGTTTAGTGCTGATGCATGTTTAATCACAAAAGTTTTAGTTGCCGGATCACAACTTCTTGAGCCTCAAGTCTCGTAAACCTTTTCTTTCTTTTGGAGCTTATCGGGGCTTTTCTCACGATTTTGAGAAATAATTCTAATCCCCCTTGACTTTTCCTTCGAGAGGCAACAAAGAAGCTTAATTTCTTTCTACGAGTAAACAGTGAACGAGCTCTTTGTTTTTGTTTCCCTCAGTTTAAACCATGTTGGCTTCCAATCAAGCAACTGTTTTATGGACATGGACATATACGAGTATTGGAATCAAATTAAGCCATGCTCATAAAAGGAGCAAACCCTTAGAGCCTTTAGTCTTAATTAATTTGCGTAGGGTTGATGACGTAGTTTGAGTGTTGTTTTTTTAAAGTTCTCAGAATACTGTGTCAGAACTGTTATATAATGTGAATTTAAATTTCTCATCATCTGTGCTCTTGATAAATAAATACCGGACCGACATAGTTAAATTATTATTGCACCCGCAAATCCACTAACGACAACTGTTTGGCTGGCTTAACCCCCCCCCCCCGCCCCCCCCCCCCCTTAGTGAGGCATACAGGGGAGAAACTGTTTAGTGCAAAGCAGCACTTGTGAGTAAATCTTCTTTTGGGGAGGGGTCAGTGACATGTGGGGGACATGGCAAAAAAGAAAGCCAGTTGGTGAATGCAAAAAGGAGCTGGCAGTGCCTTTTGGCTTTCTGCAGCTCAGTGGGCGGCAGGGCGTTGGCCAATATATGGCTAGGCAGTTGTTCCGTTGCCTCCTCGCCGGACAACAATGGTACAGCTAGAAAAGCTAGAACTGTTCGGGTGATAACCACAGTTAACATGTGTAGGGTTAGTTTAGGCCTAGATTGACCGGGACAGTTCAGTGCTGGTTCATGGTTTACAATGGCAGTGTTGGATAACCACAGCTGGCAGTACGCCCAGGCTGGAAAAACCCTGATCAGACTCTCAGGTACAGTATCCTCTATGTATTCTGTTCTATCCAGAATGCAGTTTATTTTTTGACTTGACAATATAATGAACCTTTGCTAGCTTTCTTCTACTGTATTTTGTTCTGAACGTGACATGTGAAAAGTGATTTAAAAACAGTTTTCTGTTATGCAAATGAGAAAAATGTCCTCTTTGTTAATGTTAGAGTTTAAGATGAGAGCGGAGGGAAGCCTCACTGCAGCTTTCTAACCCAACTGCAGTATAACTTCCTGTTTCTTGCCTTATTTGTTTTGATAAACCATTGTGGTCACAAAATGTATGCTGTAGAAATCCATAAAAGAGTGGTTGGATGTTGCTGGATGATAGTATTGCACTGCAGCTTATGATGTACATTTGATTCAGTTTTCCTATTCAATAACCTTTATCATGTGTTTGTGTGTGTGCTAGAAATAAATAGCGGAGAAGACTACATTACTAGGTTCTAATGTAGTGTTGCATTATAGTAAGTTATTTGTTAAGCTTTTGTTTTGCATGTGTAGAAACCGCAACTCTTTTTAACAGTGTTTTTTTGTATACTTTGTATACTTGTTGGACAATTATAATTTTGTTTTCATTTCTGATTTATAATATTTGGCAGTTTGTCTGTAATCCATGGTCCCACAATCTTGGCACTGTCCTCTGTCAGTGAATGATCGGATATCTGGATCATAATGCACTATTGTTTTCTGAGCATCAAGCAATGTGAAGAACACATGCATACTGTTAAAAGGAAGTCCTACTTTTAAAATGCTTGGTGCAATGTAGCTGTATTCAAGCAATTCCCTAGAGGAAAGAATAAAAGGAGCAGCTGACACTATAATACAAACTAATACGTTTCCCATTTAATAATGCTGTTCTAAAGTATTTAATTTAATTTTTTTATACAGTTTCCTTTGCTTGATGTTGCTGAGGCTGAGCTGTGACTTCAGTCCCTGTGATATTGCAGTTAGCCTGCATCATTTTGACATATGCATTTATTTTGTGCCTGTGACAGATTTAACTTAGACAATGACGATGAGAGAGTGTTGTATGTTTGTGAATTATTTTATGTTTGAGCTCAGCTTGTGCTGTGCTGTATGGACAAAAACACTGGTTATGTTACAATAGCATCAAATAGAAAAGTGTCTAGGACTATACTGTTCAGCTCATGTTTACTGAACGATAATGCTATACTTGAGGCTAAAAACAAGTCCCTGCGTGCACAGTCTGTAAGCCTGCAAAGCTTTCAGCTTGCTAGCCATATATGTAACTTTGTTTTTTCCTTTCCAAAGTCTCCTGATCAGGTAGCTGGTATGATATTACCCCCATAAAAAGGATTTTCTTGTATTTGTTTTTTTTATCCCCTCGATTCGATCACCGAGTTACACGGTGCCTGCAGGGGTAATGTATGCAGATGTCTCAGGAGATGACTGGCGTGAGGCGATTAGGAGGAATAGTGCTATTTGTCATGAGGAGAGCATGCACTGCAGAATGAGATTACAACAGCTGAGGGAGGATTTATATAACCTCTGGCCAAGCCTAATTTAACATCCCAAGAAAACTTAAGCCATGGCTCCAACGTATTACTTATGATGCTGACTGTGCAATCAATCAATCAATAATTTAGCTTGGGACAGGTGCACCTTTTGTCAATTTACTGTACAAGACCTTCACACTTTTATGGAAAGATCAATATTAAAGTTATTTGTCACGCCCTATAAAAGCTAAAGCAGCAATGCTTTCACAGTGTCCCCAATAGTCACTGTTCAGGGAAATAAAAACTAGTCTAGTGGATGACCGGTCAAACTTTGTTGCTGACTTTTAAAACTTAAGGCGCTATAGAGAAACTTTAGATGTCCCATTTTTGTTGTATTTACCCCCAGGAGGACAGTCATTCGGTTTGAATCCTAGACATATACAGAACAGAGTTGCTGCAAGTTGATTATGGCAGGACCAATGCTTCCGATCAAAGGGCTGCTGCTTCGGTCCTCCTTTGCTGACATAGACAATGGGCAAAAAGAATTGTTCTTGTCATAAGAGCTGACTGCCTGTGTAGCCTCGACTCCCGTATTCTCTGCTCCTTTCAAATTCAGCCATGTATTAGCGTGTGGACTCAAAACTCTGTTTAAAAAAAAGACAGTATTACGTATCGGCAAGTGACACAGAGGGTTGCTAATAGCGAGGCCTAGGGGACCACTAATATAAGTATGTCAGAAGTCAATAGAGTCAACAGAGGGATGGGAGAATGCGGAGAGAGAGAGAGAGAGATCGAGATAGGGTGGTAGGATGTCACATGTTGAGAGATCAGAAAAAGAGGAAAGAGGAGATTTGTAAATTGTACATTGAGGTGAGGTTGTTATTATCCAGGCCCACTGGGGTGTGAAAGGAATAAAGAAGCAGCTGTAGTACCATATTAAGAACACGCACAGACTACAGTACTTATATTCTGTCAAGGTTCATTCCAACCTTAACATATCAAACAACTAGGCCTATGCATGCAAAAAGACCCTCGCAGGCTTTGTCCTACTTGTACACAATCCATTATTCCCTGTGTTTTCTGTGTGCATTTTCTCTCTTCAATCATGTTATTGTTGGTGCTTTTACTACACATGCATGTCCCAGACAGTGCTGACAGTGTTATTTAAGAAATGTGTGAAGTGCAGTATTGAGAGCACAGATGTGAGCAGGGTTGTTTATTATACAGCGTTGAGACGGCGTTGATTGGGGCCTCTATTGGGTTCACAAATAGCTCAGTGAAATAGCTTTGTATGTACAGTGGCTTGCTCAAGGCTGCTGTGCTGACCATTGTTTATCTTAGCATTGGCCCCTTAGCTGTTCACACACTGTACTAAATAAGAGTTATATTTAGGGTAGGACCAAGATTTGCTGTAATGTATGGTGTGGACAGGATTTACAGAGCTTTATGTTTCCTGCGCTCTGTATGAGGTTGTCTTTATTTGCAATCGATCGGTTGGCTATATTGAGGTGAAGATATGTTTGTTTCAACCTGCCATCCCTAGGTTATGTTGTTTTACGTTCAGTTATGAATTATGAATATGCATCACATAGAGGTCATTTTTTATTTAGGTTATTTGTTTTGGTACTAATGTGATGATAGTTATTTCAGGTGTATTTGTTGTACATTGTAGTGTGCTTTGGTTTGCTCTTATGTATTGTAATCGGGTATCTTTGTAGTAAAAGAGAGATTGCTCTCAAAGGCCTTCCCTTTCATAAATAAAGGTTATAAATGATGTTAAAAAATAAAAATACTCATTGGGCTTCAACAGGAAAAAGCACTCTATTGCATAGTCATACAGTTATTTCTCATCTAGTTACATTGTAGTTGCACGGTGCTTGTTGACCTGTCTTCAATGTTCACATTCAGTATGTGTTTGAGTAGGAGACACTTGTGTCGGGAGATGTGATCGTGGCCAGTGCTGAAATGATGAACGAGGAGAATAAAAATGTTAAAACGAACAACAGAAATTCTGCACATGTCAGCCCTTGTCATGGCCTTAACCACATCAAAGACATAATAACAGTTATTTCTTTCAGTAGCAGGACAGCCTGTTCCATGAGATTAGTTTTTGCTTCCTACACTTCCCATTTGTTATGACTTATTCATACTCTTTTTCGCTGTGCCATTGGGGTTAGATCCAGGTCAAGGGGTTGTGGTAGGAGCACAGTGTTATTTTTACTGTAAGCCACACTGTAACAACAATACGAGAGATCTGGTGAAAGTGGAGCTCACCACCATAGTCCCCAGGCCCCCTGCCAGCTCTGACTGAAGGTCACAGTACTGGAGAAGAGTAGAGTAGAGGCTGCTAGAAGTGGTTTTATATCTCAGGAAGGGATGGAAAGACTGAGTGTTTGAGTAAAATAACTAAAAGGAAAATAAACGAATGAAACAGATAGACAGCTGAAAAGAGAGAGAAAGGGAGCAAAAGGCAGAACAAGAGAGAGCGAGCGAGAGAGAGAGAGAGATAGAGCTCTAAGTTGTTCATCTGATCCCCATGTTGCACCTGGGCAACCCACACTTGCTGTTATTTTAGTCAGGGTTGTCACACAGGAGACACCAACCTGCTTGTAACAGCCCATAATATGCAAACAATTATATTGTCCACAATAACATGTGAGGTAATGGCAGACACTACACACTACCACCTTCATATTGCAGATCCCTAATGAAAGTAGATAGTGTAAGTAGATAAAAACAAACTGTGGCTCTGGTAGGATGGCCGAGACTAGAGGAAAGGGGGCCGACCAGTAACCATGAGGTAGCTGGTTCGATCCCCGGCAATGGATAGTATGGGTATTAATGGTAAAACTAGTGGTTGGTATAACATCTCCGGTGCCCACCATCTCTACCATTGTGTCCTTGAGCAAGACACTTAACCCCAAACTGCTCCAGGTACGATGGCTGACCCTTCCCTCCATCTTATCGCAGTTATGCTCCCTGGCAGCAGTAGTGTGCGTTATCAGGTTGTTGTTGCTGCGGCGGTCAGCCAGGGGAGTTGTACTATAGTATTCCTGCAGTATTAAGTAGCAAGTCTGGTCTGTTCTGCTGTACTACACATACAGCCTGGCTTGTTATTGCTCCGTGTTTGAGGTTATGAAGTTATATGAGCAAAAGGATCGGCATCATGTGACGTGCCAGCCTGTGCAGATGAAACATGTAGACAGTCTAGCCTGTGGTCTAAAGGATTAGAAGCGCGCGGGCATTGGCACAGTTTACTGAGGCCGTCTGGACATGCTGTGGAAAGACTGCACGAATATGCAGTGGTGTTCATTTTGGGGTTATGAGTTGGGGTCATGATGCTTGTTGGTAAAGAAATTGGTTGTGTTTTTAACCCTCAATGTGTTACAATTTTGGTCAGGGGTTTATATACTGGCTTCTATTCTTATCTAATGGTAGTGCACTCATTCTCTTAAAAGCTCTCTGGAAACACCTCTCTAACCCAGTTTAGATCCTTAAGGATGGAGGATATTTTCAATCCGTGGTGTTAGAAACGTGGTACAAAGCACAAATACAATCTGTTCTGTCAGCAATGTGAATTTAAGGATTTAGGGCACAATCCTTGTGGAGGGAATCTGTGCCGCTGCCTCTTGCTCTCTGTCTGTTTGCTTTATAAATGAATGCATATCAACAGGAGTGGAATGCAGTGTAGGCTACTCATTGCTCTTTTTTTATTTTTATTTTTTAAACCAAGCATGAAACTGTTCAATTCCATACAAAGGGTCAGTCGTAATATGTCTACAAGGTAAATGTTGGATACAATTGAGTGTGTTCACCGCTGTATTCGGTTGTTTGAGCAGACAAAGGTTGCATTAATACTAAATTGAGCAAACGCAAGCATGTGATTGGGCAAAACAATGGTAAACGATAGTGGCAGTTTTGTGCAAAAAAAACTCCAACTTATTTATTTGTTTTGCTTTGTTTTTTGTTTCCGTTAGCAAGAAAAGAGGAAATATATGAACATCACCAACATCAACAATATGTAGTGGCAATGCAATTTACCAACATGACTAATAGTAAAGGTGCATTGCTGACAATCAATAGCGTATATTGTATATCATGCATTATTGTCAAGTCGATTCAACCACAAAATATTTCACATGACACACCTTTATTGTCCATTATTAGATCTGCAGAGAGATAGAAAGCCTGTGTGTGTGTGTGTGTGTGTGAGTGTGTGTGTGTGTGTGTGTGTGTGTGTGTGTGTGTGTGTGTGTGTGTGTGTGTGTGTGTGTGTGTGTGTGTGTGTGTGTGTGTGTGTGTGTGTGTGTGTGTGTGTGTGTGTGTGTGTGTGTGTGTGTGTGTGTGTGTGTGTGTGTGTGTGTGTGTGTGTGTGTGTGTGTGTGTGTGTGTGTCAGACTCCTTCATTGCTTGTTTCCAAATGATCCACTACCTGTCATGTGTGCAGTTGAGCTCCTCATCTCACATTCATCGCCTTGCACCTTCTGTACTGCGGAGATATGCAAGGAGTGACGTGTCACAGCGTAAGCATTTAACAAAGGACCTTTCCACTTCTTTGTAATGCTTAGAATTTCTAGATGTGAAAAAAGACAAATTTACAACAGAAAAAGCCCACAGTAAAAACCTTAATTATTGGATGGACACCCTATGCATTTTGTCTGATTTTACAGGACACTGAGTGCAGGCTGCCAGCAAAATGGATTGCTCTCATTGCGAGTGTGTTATGAACAAGCAGTCTGTGATTGAAAAGCTTTATTTCATGCTCGGCAGACTTGTAAATGAGGGGTTGTGTGCAAGGGAGGAGATTGTCACGTGTTCTGGTGTGTGTGTGTGTGTGTGTGTGTGTGTGTGTGTGTGTGTGTGTGTGTGTGTGTGTAGCGAGAGGCGATGATGGGATTTCATGAATCACAGTGTGTATGGTAATACATAATACATGTGGGATTTTGTAGGGGTTATTGCTGAATAAGAACATGACAAAAATTAGGAAAGGCTGTACAGTATGTGTGCTTGGGGCATTGTGCCTATTTAACTCTTCTGATATCACACAAGTAAGGGGCCGTCATGCAGAGTGGGAGCAACTTACTATTAGCAGCTGTTTATATTTTGCTCCTCTCCATTTTTCATGATCAAAATTTTAAGTGAAATGTTCCAACCCGGTCTACAAAAGCCAGCAGCTGCAACATTAAGATGTTACAACATGTATATCAGGCCCATGTGTTTCCAGCTTAGTACAGCCACATTCCACATAAACCCAAAGAGCATGTATATCCAGCTTTATGACATATTTGGTTTATTGTGGTATTGAAAAAGGTGACTAACTCAGTTTGTGCAGGGCTTCTAGTGTACAGAGGTCAGTGTTGGTTGTGTGCCAGCATTCTACACCACCACAGTGAGGAATGTGTCTGGGCACACTTCACAGGAAGCACACACACACACACACACACACACACACCGAATCACTGTTTGGAACACACAGAATAAACGTCTTTGTTTTCAACACCTTTCCAATTATTGTCGGACTCAGTCTTCAAACCATGTTCTGTGTGTGTGTGCGAGACACATAGACGTGATAGATAAGAAACAGGTGCACTACTAGGTTGTATAAAATCAGTCAGCAACAGAGGGAAATCATAAAAACTATGAGTCTGGATTCGGAGGACTCAAGCAGCTATATTGCCTCTCTCTTTCTATCTCGCCAGCCTAAACCATTATTGCTACCTAAGTCGTCTTGGCTGGTCGTGAGTCAGGTAGTGTCCAGTCCGGCCACTTCCCACGGTGAGCTGATGTGCTGTCACCCAGGCCTGGCTACTGCTCCTAACTCCCTCTGACCGTGAATGAAATCGATATCACAAGAGACATTAAAGCCTGTAGGAGTTATTTAGCTGTCTCTTTCTGCCGTCTCCTCTGTCTGCATTATTACGTGTCTCGCTGTACACTGCGGTTTTGTCCGTCTCCATATTCCTCTCTTTTCGACTGTCATGCTTGAATCATTATCCAACTGTGCTTCTCTGTTCCTGTCATTTCATACCACTTTGTCTCTTTGTCAGTCTGCCTTTTATCCATTTATCTTTTTATCGGTCTATCCATCCATTTTGAGCTATGTACCATGTCCTGTCTCTTTACTTCACATTCTGTCACACTCGTGTGTTCCTTTTTATATCAAGTTGTAGCTCATTGCATTGCAGAAGTATCGGTCATAGGTTTAATTATACTCACGTTGAAAACTATTTCCATTCCCGCTTGTATCAAATTAATTCAAATATATATTTTTTCATATTTAAGAAATCTCCAGTTTGGGAATATGGCTTTACTGTAGTTTAAAATGAATTCAGAAGTATGACTTGAGTTTTATTTTAGGGCATTCATACACACATACTTGTGTTCTGTGAGGCAGAACTGTGATGTATTATAGTCCAAGTGAAATTCAATCGTTTTTTTTTGTCTGCTCAGCATACATCTCTGCTTTGTAAAGGCCACAGACCAAGTTTGCCTAAGATTTTATTCAAACTAACTGAGTTGACTAACTGATTTACAATAGTGTACAGAGTGACTCCAGGTAAAGAAAACAGTCAATGCAGCATATGAGCTTTTAAACTGCCAGTTATGTTATACTATTCTGTGCAACCAATCAGCAGATGTATTTTAAGTGTGGCTTCAAGCCTTAAATCTGTTCAGGCTCAGTTAGTATCAGTGATATACGATATGGTAGAATTTATTTAAGTGTTCCTTTTTATTCAGTGTGTGTGTGTGTGTGTGTGTGTCAGTCAATGTGAGAGAAATGACTCACAACTAGAATAAGGGATATCTGATGACATCACCAGCTAACTGCATCTGCACCCTCCCCCCCTACTTCACCTCCTCACTCGCATGCATTCATATATTCAGTGTTCAAATCTGCTGCTAATATAATGTCTGCTATATATATATATATTTTAATGAATTGTGGGATTATGGCTTTCAGTTATAGATCGTTTATCAGAATGCTTATTGTATAAAAATGTTGCCTCTTGCTCAGCCTGTCATAGAAAATGCATTGCCTTGTTTTGAGTTGTTTCTCCTCACTTGGCTCTAAACAGTGATATTTTTCACAGGCTTGATTGAGGTCACCTGGATAAAAACTGTCAGTCTGCAGGGTCAGTTTAACTTGAAGCATTATTGGCAAACACCGACCAATTCAGCGCATACTAAATGTATCCCATGCTGCTGGCCACACTGGTGTGACAATTAAAAAAACAAAGATTGAGATACAGGTGTTTATGTCTCCTCTCTGCTGATCAACTGGATGTTTTCAGCATTTTTCTTTTTCTTTTTAAGGATTTTTTTGGGGAGCCTCCTGCATTTCCTTACCTCTATGTTTTCCTCTGTGTTTCAGGGTTTCATCGCAATGAGGATATGAAGGCCATCGATGTGCTTCCCATCCTCAAGGAGAAGGTCGCCTTTCTCTCAGGTCAGATGTATACAGTTACAGTACATATCATTAATATTATCTGATATGGACAATATACTATGTGCTGTCCAAACCACAGCTGTACGTTTCATAGTTCATGCTATGTTGGATTGTGTCGTGGGGAAACGTGACAGCTTTGAGAATAAAATGTCCCGTGTTCCAATTGCAGACATTTATTTCAGAGGTGTTTATTAAGAACAATTGGGAGAATTTCTTGGATTTCTTGAATAATATATTGCTGATATAAAGCCTATTTCTTAGAAAAGCTTTCAAACTCTTTCCAGTTTACTCATTTCAAAGGAGTTATTGTATTCCAATATGTCTGTATTGCTGCTGATGCAAAACAACAAGACACATGGGAGAGGTGGTACAATATTCTCAATTAAGTGCAGACACCTTTTTGTTACACCCTTTCATTACATCTTTAGTTGTTCATTTAAGTAGCCTGCCTCCTAGAATCAGCACTATGACTTCAGCATTGTCCTGATCATGGTATTCGCATAATCAACACAGTAACAATACTTTGCAACTCTGGAACCTGAAGTACATTTGGAATGGGAACACACTGTCTTTCCCTTAAATGTCACAACATTGCAGCATGGGCATGGGCATCAATATGTTGAAAATGCATGCTCTTCTTTACATGGTTTCTCCTTGTTAGTCTATTTAATTGCACTCACTCATTTCTCTTAACTTTGTTTGTCTCGTCACGTTGCTGAACTGCCCTTCACCTCATTAGTATTAACTGCAAATCCATTACCATAATTGTAAGTGAGCTGGAGAGGGTGTTTTTGCTGATCTTTTTTTTCCTTTTTTTTTTTACTGAAGCCTGATTGAAAGGCGTTTAATAGTCTTGTCATTGTGAGAATAATTTGGGCCCTGACCCCTCCGATTGACTCAGTAGTGTCATGCACAACTTTGGAAATATTCACACTGTTCATATAAATGCACTGCTGTCATCTGAGAGACCTACTGCATGTACTTTACTACTTTTAGGTTAGCATTCTGTAAGTAAGAACTGATTGGCATCAAGTTAAGGGGTTTTAGGTAAAATAACTGTCTTTTAAAATTCCAATCTGTTTAGTTAGCTTAGCTACAATGGAGCATGAGCATTATCTACATGGGAGGTAATGGGTATTTAATAGTGGTGGGCCGTTATCGGCGTTAACGTGCTGCATTAACGCAAGACTCTTATCGGCGATAAAAAAAAATATCGCCGTTAATCTCTTATTCCACCTCCTGTTCGGCTCAGGGGAGATAATAATAGCCGGGGGCCGTTGTTGACACTTGAGGAGCCTTTATTCTCTCACACACCCGCCGCTCTCTCTCTCCATCACTTGCCCACGACACAATCGGGTATTGGAACGCAGGGTGGGTGTGTGTGGCCACCGGTCGCCACGTGACTATAAGTTTCCAAGTTTTAAACACTTCTATCTCTTCAACGTCAACGTCACCGTACCCGAATCCTAAATATCCCCATAGCAGACGCTATATTTCATCGGGGGGGAAACTTTGTTTTGCGCCACAGTTCGGCCGTAATGCTGCTGCACACACACACAGACACAGACACAGGCGCACACACACACGCTGCATGACAGAGACGAGGGGCGCTACCAAAAAGACGAGAGGAGCGGTTGGAGCAGTTGGAGCGTTTAGAGACACATGCGTGCACATTTATTTACATAAAATCGCAATCGCAGTCATTTGTGCAGTTATGTAAAATGTTTCACTAAGGAAAATTACAGAAAAAGTAACGCACAGTGACTTTGATGAGTAACTTTAATCTGATTACTGGTTTGGAGATAGTAACGCGTTAGATTACTTACTGAAAAAAGAGGTCCGATGCCGGTAACGCGTTACTAAGTAACATCTTGTTGAACATTATTTATTTTCATCACCAATTATCATAGTAGAACAGCTTCCTCAAGCAGTTTGTGATGCATGTTGGAAACAGGAGATGAGCCCCTGGTCTGATGCGCCACCTGGCTTGAGAAACACGTTCTCAAAGACTTACTTTGAGTCATTATTTAGGAGCACACACATATTATGAATGAATTCAAATGAGCCATTTTAATCTAGATTAATTCCAAAATTAATCTAGATTAATCTAGATTAAAAAAATTAATCTATGCCCACCTCTAGTATTTAATGACTTTTCTTTGTCTTCTGACTTCTACCCAAAGGTGGCAAAGACAGACGGGGAGGTCCTGTTCTCACCTTTCCAGCACGGAGCAACCATGACAGGATACGACCAGAAGACCTGCGCAGGCTCATAGCCTACCTAGCTACTATTCCCAGGTAGTTCTTACAGACACACATTCAAAGGGTTTCAATGGAAACTTGTTCAAACTGTGAACACACACACACACACACACACACACACACACACACACACACACACACTCTGATACATGAACTTCCGTATGGACTCCATTCTTGATCCCGGGGTTAATTTGAAACAGACTCTTATTGGCCTCTTAGGCAGTCACACTCACACACATCTCATCACTTTCCCACCTTGCTTGGATTTAAAAAGGCTAAAGCATAACCTGCGGCTACACAGAGCTGGGATGGTTTGATTTTGGATTCTCTGTGAAGATTCAACCCCCCCTTCCTCTCTTCCCCTCTCTCATTTCCTCCAAACTCTCTCTAAAAAAGCCCCTTTTCTTTTATGTCGGTGATCCCTGTTTGGTAACTCTGCCCCCTCTCAGTCTGCTGTTGATAATGTCTAGTAGGAGTGGGTCAGTTCTTATTAAACACAGTGTCATGGTAGATTGCTACTTCTTTTTTCTCTTACAGTCTTTAAAGGTGATCGGCTTTTCCTTCCGTTTTTCTGCCATGTTATCGTATGGACTAGAGTAGGCATTCTCGCTCGGTAGTTTTTGTGCAGGCTGATGTTCAATTCTACAAGCACCTTTCCTTCACGTTTAACACCTAGCTCTGGGCTGCTCTGTTTGGAGTCAGATGTGATTAGCTTGGAGGGAAGCTTGCCCCTTCTCTGTTCTGTCGCCTCTGATCTCCGCCGTGCCGCGCTTTGTAGTGCTTTGCAGGTCTAGTGTCTCTGTGCTTTAAGTCTTTTTGACAGAAGAGTTTTGGAGATTTGTTCCACAGAGGGGAGGTGATCCAGATCAGACAAAAATTGGGTCCAGGTTTCTTCAGGGCTCCCTCAGGGCATTGCGGGATGTCTGAGACAATTTTTTTTTTAAACGCAACATTTGCCTATATTCAAGTCAGGAGCAGTCAATATTTTGTGTAATGTACATATTTATTCAGATAATGGCCCCTTGGACAGCGTCTTTTCACATTGTTTGTCAAATGCCTTTGCTTCCTATGTTCAATACTCATAGAATGTATTAAAAGCATATTCATAAATCTATTGTTAGTGCTTTTCTCTGAACACATTGTGTGGTGTAGCAGTCAACAGTAAAAGATAAGTAGGTTGCAGTGAATGAGGACATACTGGTTACATTTGGATTTGGGACCTCCAGATCTCCAAAGGCTCAACTCTTTAAGAACATTTTGAAAACAAAGTATCTTTCAGAGGTGGCCAGCAGTCCAGTGTGAGGTTAAGAAGAAACAAAGTGTCACCAACCCTGAAGGCCAGCTCCTTCTCCTCAGTTTGATGTGTCTTTCTCTTGTCTAAATATTTCTTCTGCCTCTGTTACGTATGCCCCCCCTCTCTCTCTCTCTCTCTCTCTCTCTCTCTCTCTCTCCTTCCCTCCGGTACACTCTGTTTTTCTCTAGCCATTTGGCTGCCGATGTGTTTTCAGAGAGTGAGGTCAGAGTGAGTTAGAGCGGTAGGGGCCTGCGTCTGTTTCTGTCTCCTAGCTAGGCACATTCAGATTAGAGCCTTTAACACTGAGAAACAACCTTTTATGGACTTCTACAGCAGCAGGACGCCCGGTAAGCAGCAGTGGAAATTTCAACGCTTGAATGTTTTAACAATTTTTTTCCCCCCTGCCCAGATGCTCCGGAGATTTGCATGGGATTGTTTTACTTGGGATCTGTTTGCCTTCTATGCTGTTACAACAGATCCCTGAAGAAAATGTGCAATGATATTTTTTTTTCTGGCTCCATAGTGTCTCTATTACTGTTACATGGACAGGGATGATAATAATGTGACTCAATGGTTTGACATTGTTTCTCTTGGGACATTCAGTTTTGTTCAGGCTCAAATCAATCACATCTGATTGATTTTTTCCCCCTTTTGTTGTCACGTGTTCATTCTCTCCCCTGCAGCTGCTCTAATGGTTTCACGTCAACATTATACAATCATTTAAAAGTAGTATATCTCCCCATATGTTATTGTTTCCCCCATCATTGTAACAAGCAACCTGTTTATTCATGCTTTGTGCAGCGAGGAGGTGGCCAGACATGGCTTCACAGTCATTGTGGACATGCGTGGTTCGAAGTGGGACAGCATCAAGCCTCTGCTGAAAATCCTGCAGGAGTCTTTCCCTTCTTGTATCCACGTCGCCCTCATCATCAAGCCGGACAACTTCTGGCAGAAGCAAAGGACCAACTTTGGCAGCTCCAAGTTTGAATTTGAGGTGGGTGACACTCTTGCAGTGCATTCTTTACCAACTTTGTTTTTGTTGTTGTGGATGTTACATGCACCATTAGTGTTATACTAACTGTACTCTCTCGATTGTACAGGTCAATGCTTGTTTTATTGTTTTCTACAAGAGATTTAATATATTGGTTATGCTGATTACATGAATGTATTCAAGATAAACAATGTTGTTGTACGCTATTAGAGTTCTTGTTAGTTTAACACAGCCATCAGTCTGAATTTATCCGCTCTAATTGGACTGCTGCTCTGTGACAGCGGCACTGTTCTGTCCCGTGTGGGTATGTGGTGCTGGTATATTTAGTCCTGACCCAGTTACTATGGAAACAGGGTATATAGGACATGGCGAAGCATTTTATTCCAACAGTAGGGAGTTTGGTTTCAACAAGTCACTAGTTTCTTTTTAAGTTTTTTTTCAATGCATGTGCTGTTTGTTAGTTGGAAAACATGATAGACAGGAGCTCACTGCTTTGACCCTCCGGCTGCAAAGTTGTAGATGGGGGAAGGGCTCAATGTTTGTTCTCCCCTTCATCATCAAGTACTGTTGAGTTTTGATGACTGCTTCTCATAATCCGGCAGTGCATTACGTTTTTATAACGTTTTCTCACTTTCTACAACTACTCCTGGGAAAGTGTATTATCTTGCTTGCAGTTTAGGAAGGTAACAAAAGAAGGTGGACCCCAGCCCTGAATCTGACTCTTTATTTTGCAGTGTTTTCCCATTGCTCTAGTCAACCTGTGCAGTTATTGTTTTTACTTCCCAGGTGTTTATTTTCATGTATTATCATTTTATTAATGAAAACATGAATGCTGCTTAAAATGTCTGGAATGTTTTTTTTTGTTTTTTTTTTGTCACCCCACCTAACTAAACAGTGGACTTGTGGATCCACAGACTCTGCAAATTCCTTTTATAATCTAGGTTTAACAGCTGGAAATATTTTGACTGGTTAACCTTTATACATTTGGTAAATGGAGATGATGATGACCATGATACGATTGTGGTGGTCTGTCTCCTTCCTTCCTATACTTTACATACCGTTTCCACTTGTTTTCTCTGCTTGCATTCACCAGTCTTTCACCTCTTCGGTTTCTTTATTATCACTTCTGACTTCATTTGTCCCATATACAACAGACGGTGATGGTCTCCTTAGAGGGTTTATCCAAGATTGTGGACCCATCCCAGCTCACAGCTGACTTTGAGGGCAGCTTAGAGTACAACCATGATGACTGGATTGAGGTTTGGATCATTTCTATTTTGGGATTTATTTATTTATTTATTAAACTTTAGACTGTGTTTAATAAATCCTGTAAACAACTCTGCTCTTTTCAAGAAGAATGTAACAGCAAGTCTATTTTACAGATACTAATTCAATGAATTGGATAACTTTGTAAAAATGCGAGTCACGTTTTAACTTTATTTGCAGGTGCGGCTTTCTTTTGAGACCTTTGCCAGTGATGCAGCGCGGGCCCTGGCGCGCCTGGAGGAGCTCCAGGACACCTTGTCCCAGCGCGATCTCCCCCGGGACCTGGAGGGTTCTCGGAGGCTCATGGAGGAACATGCAGTGCTTAAGAAGAGGGCCACCAAGGCATCGGTGGAGGAGCTGGATGTGCAGGGACGGAGGCTGCTGCAGAGGCTACAGGCACATACTGCAGGAGGGGGGAGTAGCAGTGAAGCCGGGTATGGGAACCGCACCGGTGGAGCTAGCGGAGATTCCAACGACCATCATTACGGGTTTCATACGCACGCCGACGCACACAACCTGGTCGCCAAAGTGACGGGATTGCTGGACAAGCTGCACGGGACTCGCCAAAATCTGCAGCAGCTGTGGCACATGAGGAAGCTGAAGCTGGACCAGTGTTTCCAGCTGCGTCTGTTCGAACAGGATGCGGAGAAGGTCAGAGTGCTATCGTATTATATTTCAAGCTTTTAACATGATGATTGAATCCATGTAGACGATAGGCTTAATTGTTTCCATACTGCCTCCTCATATTCCCGCCCCTTTGTGTTTCTATGTTAATATGTATCCATGTGCAATTTACTTCTTGATGCATGCAAATATTTCAGGCCGCAGAAGCTAATCTGATGCTTGAGCATGCATGCATGCCAGTCTTAGCCGGGAATCTGGAAACATTACATTAATCCAGACATTTAAGTCCTCGGATCAACTTTCATCCTCATGTAGGCCAGATTAGAGAGCTGTTTGTGTATGTAGTGGTAAAAAAAACTATTCAGGCATCTAGAACCAAACGCATCAGACTGGAAAATGTTTGCAAACAAAACTGTGGGCCCTGCTGCTGTAAACAACATGAATGAAGAAGTAACTTTTCAAGTAGTTTTCTAACTCCAAACAGTGTTCCAAGGTTTTATTCAGTTATGAGAATATACATTAGAAATTGTTCACTTTTCCGACACACCCAAAGTTACATGGTGCACCTTTAAATTTGTTGTGGATGTGTTGGGAAAATGTGGCTTTTTGGACTATACAAATTCAGGGTCCTGCTAGGTGTCAGGGCTTTAAGTAAAAACACGTTTTCCATACACCAAACATGTAAAGAGAGGATCATAGAAAGAACTGCCACATAAATCAATAAATAATTAAAGGAAAAGTGCCGTAGACAATACGCACACACACACACACACACAGAAGGCCTGTTTGTGCTTATTACAGAGGAGCTTAAAGACAACTTGACTCTAGAAGTCATTGTGGTGATGAGTAATGAATGGTTTCGGTAAATTACAAATGTTCAAACAACGGGCCCTCTTTTTATTTTCACAGCTGTCACTGTGAGTAAACACAAAATGGAAAGACCCCTTTTCATTTGTGGTGCATTCTGTAAAAACTTATGGCATTTTCTCCTCCTCCCCCTCTGCATGTAGATGTTCGACTGGATCATGCACAACAAGGGGCTGTTTCTCACCAGCTACACAGAGATTGGAGCGAACCACCAGCATGCTGTGGAGCTGCAGACCCAGCATAACCACTTTGCTATGAACTGCATGGTAAGACCTTGTCTGTCTTTGTCTCCGGCGTGCACACACACACACACACATGCACAAAAACACACACACACACACACACACACACACACACACACACACACACACACACACACACACACACACAGGGGATGCAGTCACAAACTATCAGCATTACTGTCATTCACAGTAACAAGCTAAGGCCTCCTCCCACCACCCCTGTACAACCACCTCACACACACAAACATGCACCTCTTGTTTATCACAGCCTTTGTCCAAACCTATCCTGTCCCTTGGGCTGTGACTGGCTATAGATTGATATTGTCTGTACTGGCCACCCCCTCTCTCTCTCTTTCTCTTTCTCTTTCTCTCTCTCTCATATTATTCAGCAGTTTCCCACTCTGCCTCAACTCTGTCCCCTCTGCCATGTCTTGTCACAGTGTGGTTCCCATAATTGACCCGTATTGCCTCGCTGCCCCCTCCCAAAGCAGTGTGCTGCCCTCTGCTGCTCTGCTCCACAACCCCCCCCCCCTTACCTTACCTTACCTCTGCTGCTGACTAATAAGTGTAGCTCTGGGCATTATACTGTATCGACTCTGCAGACGTAGCCTACAGTGTTCTGCCCTGCTAGTTCCTTTAACCCCTAGTGGTCTAGCTCACTAAGCGGCCGTTTACACAGCAACGTATTCAGCATAATACATACAAGTATTTACATGTTTCTGCCATTTGTTAACATGACTACAGCGTTTTGGGGGACTGAAAATTAAAACTTTTGAAACGGGGGTTCCGGAGTGAAATATTTCCGCCATCTAGCCTGGCATTACATACTACAGCGTTTATTATCATCTAAACGTGGAGATTTTTTTAAAACGTAAAGGGAAAACGTTAACCGAAATCCTCCCCCTCAGTCTGTCACAAATCACTGGTGTTGGGAAGCTTGTGGAATGAGAGGGCCCAAAGGAGGCAGCTTCAGTGACCACCACCCAAAGCGAGTTGTGTCAACACTGCGGGTTGAGATGAACCAATAACCCCCTGAGACAACAGTGGTCAAAAAAGACAGATGGAACTGCAGTATGAACTCACACATATATTCACAACATACTGTACTCACACACATACACATCGACACACAGTTGTGTAAACTCAGAGTGACCACCGCCCCCTCCACCCATTCTTCCACAGGATGCAGCGTTTCCCCTTCCTGTTGCTTGAATGGTGGAATGGAAATACAGTGCCAGGGTGCGTGTGCGTGTGTGTGTGTGTGTGTGTGTGTGTGTGTGTGTGTGTGTGTGTGTGTGTGTGTGTGTGTGTGTGTGTGTGTGTGTGTGTGTGTGTGTGTGTGTGTGTGTGTGTGTGTGTGTGTGTGTGTGTGTGTGTGTGTGTGTGTGTGTGTGTGTGTGTGTGTGTGTGTGTGTGTGTGTGTGTGTGTGTGTGTGTGTGTGTGTGTATGTGCATTCATGTAGAGATACAGCCTGTTTCCTATTGTTTCTGTTTGTGTTTCCAATTTGTGTGAAGATTTATGAGAGAGTAAAAACAAGTTGAATCAACACAATTACCTGTACACATGTTTGCCAGCTCCCTCTGATATCTAAACATCTGCATCACTGATTTACAAAGATGTGTTGATGCAATGACATTGTTTTTGCAATATAGTGACCAAAGCTATGGAATTCATGTGAGCAAAATCAATTCTAAGTAAATGTTGCTAACCAAATGTTAACGGTGAATCTTTGTTTATTATGTAAGTGATAACATGTCATGAATGAAAGACAATAGTTGCAGTAACGTAACTGGCATGCCCCCTATGGGAGGCGCTTCACAAATGCAGTTTGTGAGTTTTCTATTATTTATACGAAAAGGTCACTTACCTCTGTGAATTATATTAAATATGTGACATTATGTTATGCCACACCTATAATTAGAATATATAGTAAATAATTGAACTTATAAATCCACAATATCGCTCACATAAAATATTAAATTGCAATACTACCAACACAAAATCACAACACCCAGTTACAGTAAGTGCTGAACTGTCCAAATGAATTGCTCTGGTGCAGTAAGAAAACCCTAAGTCAGTTTATTATGTGTAACATGCCTTTAGAAGAAACAAAGAAATACATTTTCAGATGTACATTTTGATGGCTTTGCCAAACCAGGGAAACTTCTTGCAGACTTTGAGAGAGATTAATAACTATTGACAAGTGGAGTAATAACTTGCCCTATATGGAGCTGGACATGGATGTGTGTATATGTATATATTTATAGATACATTCTTGAAAAGCAGGAGTAAATAAGACATAGAACATAATAATTTACACTTGTAAAATAACTAGCACATCACAATAATTCAAAAGTATCACATGAGTATGGATTTATGATCTGAAAAATTGGTTGTTCCTTGACACCAAAGACGCATTTCCAGATCCAGGTCATTTCAGCCTTCATCTTGTGCAATTCCAGTAGAAAGGGATGCTGCAATTTCCAAGTATGCATATCTTGGGACCCAGATAGAATGAATGCCCCACTGTCTGTGAAGGCAAATAAAGCCATTTATTAAGAGTATGCCAATAAACGTTAAACTCTTTTTCATCTATCCCTTACCTCAAGCACGTCTTTATTCAGTATGAACATGTCAGTTCCGTTGACACGATCATAGGCGCCTGTGCTGGAAACATGGTATGTCAATCCAGAGAGGCATCTCAGATTCTCTGTCAAGATGCACAACAGTTTGGTTGGACTTCTCGTTTATTTATTTATTTTTTTTACTTTGATGGGGAATGGTGACTTTGCAACATTTGATCAAGGTTTTTCGCAGTTTTTTTCTCACATCATTTTGTCATTTATCATTCCGTTTTGCTTTGCTTATGTTCGTTGACCGCTCACCTAGTTTGTCTTTTAGGTAACTGTTTTCCTGACGTAGTTCCTTCACTCTTCCAATGATTTCTCTGTGATTCTTAGATAATCTGTTGTCTGTTATAAAAGAGAGATGGATGAAAACATTTCTGAATTTAGTCTCTGACACAATTAATACATGCACATATATTGTTTAAACTGTATATCACCCACTGTTACACCCCTTTGGACACTAGTAAGTAGGAAGCTATTTTACATACTGCTAGTACTATGACAAGGTTTGGGTAATAGGGTTCACTTCGATACAAGGCATTACAATACAACCCTAAATCAGTGTTATATTAATGTCAATACAGTGTAGAAATTATGCAGAACACTTTTAGTTTTTTCCAGATTAGTTTTTTGTCACATATTTCTCCTGCAAAAATGTTTGCTGTATATACGATTGACGGTTGTGATTTCATGAAAAATAGAAAGAGACTCACAGTTCATACCCAGCAGCCCCCCGAGTATCAGAATACACAGCAAAATCAGACCCACTGTGGTAATGCTGAAAACTGATCAGAAGATAATGTAATGTTAATTGTAACCTACCATTATGGTATGCAAGTGCTTTGTGTGTATGCCACTACTGTAATGATAGTATTTGAATGATAGAATACCTTACCTATTTGGGGTGTTTGCTTTATTCCTAGTCCTCTTCTTGCATTCACTGCTGGGCTTGTCATGTATCTGTCAGGTGGATTGGGGAGAGGTGGTGGTCGAGAGCTTGGGTTTTGGTTAGATATCCCAGTAGCAGTTTTGTTCAACTCTTCTTCTTTCTTTCCTCTTGAAGCAACATTTGGTGTATCTCCATTTTCATAAATATCGTCATCAAGTTGGTCAGCCTCCATTGACATGTATTCCTCATCAGCACATGCTGCTGCTACAATCTTTTCCATTGTTGAAATGTGTCTCTCGATGTGTATGACTGTGCTGTGTATGCACAGAATACCTTCAGATCAGTATAATGACTATATGGGCTTTTTTTTTAGTGGGAGGGACTTCATGAGAGACCAATTTAAATTTGTTTCAGGACAGTCACCCTCCTCTTACCAACCTAAACGAACTACATAACTGTATTTATGTATGAATTACAATTTAAGAAAAGACTGGATCACGGGACAAAAAATAGATGGGTGAAAATAAAGTTTGATTATTTTGTAATGGGCAAGTTGTTGTAAGGATTAACAGAACATAACACTCTCTCTACTAGGCCATGTATAAAGCCTTCAAAATAAATATTCAATGATCCTTGAGGGGGAACCGAGTGTACTCATTTCAGTAGCAAATAGTAATAGATCACAAAAATATTAACTGTGCGCACTTCAGGATATGTAAGCTACACAGGTGATCATTTTAGTACAGGTTTAGTAAAATAAAATGAAAACACTAGAACAGTCCTGAAGGCATGACAACAATTTGCCTTGAATTTGTGTACAGCAGATGTTTTTCAGAGATTAGGAATAGTTCCAGTTAACACCGGAAAACTAGATGGTGTGAAATTGATCCGTGAGATACAAAGTCTAAAAGTGAAAGGTTATTCAAAGCTGCGGTGTACATTGTATGGTCGGCCTGTCCTCGTCATGCAAGATATTTGTATACAGTGACTTGTTAGTAGGCTGATCTGGCAAAGCATTGTATGAGCCTTAAGTTTCAAAACCTAAACTTTACTTTGTTTAGTTCTTAGACAACATTGCATTAGTTCTTAGGTTGTTGTTACGGCACATTTGGGGTAAGGTTAGGTTGGACTTACATTCAGTTTTTCTTAAGACTTAAGACCACCCAGTGTGACTGAATGGTTCTCCAGCCTCTGTCATTAGATATCATTCATAATGTCCTACAGATGTCTTAAAGCCCTTCAGGCTCATTGGTCGTAACTGGTTGTGTACTCTCCTTGAGGTCTCTTTTTTTTGTTGCATATTTTCTTTTCCAAAAAAAACTAAAGGGTATCCTGTGAAATGATAAGATCCATATAGCTTGGAGATTTTCCTGTTATTTTTGATCTGTGTCTTTGTAAAAAGTCTAATAGGATTACTGCAGTGCTGCTGTGCACTACTCTTCTTGTATGTATCACAATTTACCTACTGCGGTGTGTTCAAGAGCATTCGGACTCCCTCAAAGTGATTGTCTCTATTATCCCCGAGTCAACATCAGTCTTAATCAGGTGCTTTAGATTATCCAGTGTCAAGATTTTCCAGGATATTGGATAGTGGGGAATGTCTCTGCTCAGTTTGCATACAGAAACACCACCTAGTAAAGCCATTCAAAGCCATTCATAAACTTTTCCAAAACCTAAAGGATCAAATTTGAAAACATAGCAAATACTTAACAGGTTGAAAAAAAAGCACTAATCAAGTTTGTTCAACTTTGATGAAAACTCACTCACGTCTCTGCCTCTCTTTAAGGGAGGTAGCTGGTGTTTGGTTCATCTTTCCTCCCTGTTGTGAAACAAGCAAACTAAGAGCCATAATAGGCTCCAGAAGCAGTAATTGAATAGAATAATAACAGGCTGTTAACACAGTTGTTAATTAGCATTTGCTGATCCATGCCTATCTACACACAACAGCTTGAAGCGCATATATTAAAAAAGACTGAAAGAGTAAGAGGCACATGGGCTTCTTTTTATCATTCACATGAGGTTTTCCTCCCAAGTGAATTACTTTTTAATGCCCACAAGGTTGTGTGTGTGTGTGTGTGTGTGTGTGTGTGTGTGTGTGTGTGTGTGTGTGTGTGTGTGTTTGTGCGCGCGTCTGAAGGGGAGGGTTGTGACCACGGTGCAAGAATCGACCTTTAATCTTTCTTACATTACTCACAGTTTATGTTAATCTAATTGTGGCTACTATATTTCAACGCGCCTTTATTGCTTTGCCGAAATACAGACGCGTTAGCTGTTCAAGGACGGAGTTGAAGCTTAATGTGTCATGGCACCAAAAATGTATCCACATTCATACTTTAAATGGTCAATATACCTAGGCAGAATGTCAAACATATAAACAGTACAAAGGTCAGCTGTCTTTACATTTAACCCAATGCACTTTGATTGTAACAACTTTGTTAACACAAATAATGTATCAGTTTGTCTAATTGTCCATCTTTCAAACTGTGATCAAAAAACGAATGAACTGTCAATAAACCTTCAAATCAATACATCAAACACCGATAGAGAAATGAAGCATTACTTGTAGCAGATTGCAGGCCCTGTCCTTAACATGTCTTGCTTATCCGTCTCTCCTTGAACACAGAATGTATACGTGAACATCAATCGGATCATGTCAGTGGGAAACCGGCTCTTGGAGTCCGGCCACTACGCCTCGCAGCAGATCCAGCAGATCTCAGGACAACTGGAGCAGGAGTGGAAGGCCTTCGCTGCAGCACTGGACGAACGCAGCACCCTCCTGGAGATGTCTGCCAGCTTCCACCAGAAAGCAGACCAGGTACACACACACAACAACACTTATGGACACACACACAGAAAAAAAAGCCAGTGCAGTTCAGAACATCATGCACCATTTACTATGTGCATCCGCATTTTCTTCATGCTGTGTGCATTTTCTGTAAATAAGGTGGACTGGAGCATAGTCTCTCTATTACAAAATGTAAATTCCTGAAAAGTAGTGTAAGCTCTTAAAGATAGATACACTTCACAAGACATTTCGATTTAAAAAGAAGGAGAGTTATATGTAAGAAGATATCTTTACTCAACTACAATTTACAAGCCGGGGTTGCTTTAGCCTTAAACTTTAAAGACCAATGACATGATCAATACGGACCTCCAGTGTTTGCTTACCGTTGCAGTAACAATGCATTAGACATTAATTGTTTGCTGAGTGTGGCTCCTTTTCTGTATAGTCTTCAATGCTTTAGACTGGCCTTTAGAGCTATTGCTATTGTGTTGTCAGTATTGGTAGACAGAGCGCAATACATTGTATGTTGTCATGTTATATAAGTGGACACTCTAACCATAGGCCAATGAAAACAAAAACAAACCTTGTAATATGTCAAATGTTTTACAAATGGAGATATTGAATTAAGGGTGTCAAATTTATAATGTCAACTAAACTTTAAAGTTAGAATAGTCACATATGCATGACATGGCTTGGAAATGTACAAGAACTGTTCAATAGAAGCCAGCTGCAGTTTGAGAACAGACACATCAAACATTTAGACCTCAATTGATATACAGCTTAAACTACCCTGTGATTTTGAGTGGCCATCAACATCCTACTGTATTAAGTGCATTTACTGTAGGTCTGTTTTATGAGATGTTCATATTGTGTGTGTGTGTGTGTGTGTGTGTGTGTGTGTGTGTGTGTGTGTGTGTGTGTGTGTGTGTGTGTGTGTGTGTGTGTGTGTGTGTGTGTGTGTGTGTGTGTGTGTGTGTGTGTGTGTGTGTGTGTGTGTGTGTGTGTGTGTGTGTGTGTGTGTGTGTGTGTGTGTGTGTGTGTGTGTGTGTGTTCTAATCCCAGTACATGAGTAAAGTGGAGCCGTGGTGTAAGGCATGTGGTGAAGGAGAGCTGCCCTCTGAACTCCAGGATCTGGAAGACACAATCCACCACCACCAGGGCCTATATGAGCACATCACCACTGCATACTCAGAGGTCAGTACACGCATTCACACACACATACTCTACTGTATTGACATACTATATGCATGCACACATGGGTGAGAATGCAAAAACACAAAGGTATATGCAAATACTGATGCCAACACCACAGAAGAGAAAAATAAGACAGTTATTCAAATCAGGTACTCAAAATATACACACAAGGCCTCCACACAGTACAAGCTCTACAGTACTAGCTCTCTCCATGATCTATTTGTGTTTGAGTTACATTTTTTCACACAAGCGACCACACAAACAAATGACATGAAAACCAAATACATGACATTTTTCACGTTTAACCAAATGAAAAAAGATTTCAACATGTTATCTATCTCATGTCTTATTGAAAATATTCCTAATTTATTGATATTTTACGGAAGATAAAAATATATTATTGTATTTTTGAGTCGCACTGAGTCTGATTAATACTTTTTCTTTAATTCTTATACCAGTAGATTGTTTTTTTTTTCAATCACCATGATCAATGTGTTCTCCTTCCATCTTGTTATCTGTTCAATAAGGACTTGAGCTGCATTTAATTCATTCCCCATGTGAAATACTTGATCTTGGCAAAATGTTAAATGACACACCCCCTTTTTTTTCAGGTGAGCCAGGATGGGAAGTCTCTATTGGACAAACTCCAGCGACCGTTGACCCCTGGGAGTGCTGACTCGCTGATGTCATCGGCCAACTACTCCAAGGCCGTTCACCACGTCCTGGACATCATCCACGAAGTGCTGCATCACCAGAGGCAGCTGGAAAACATCTGGCAGCATCGCAAGGTGCGCCTGCACCAGCGGCTGCAGCTGTGTGTCTTCCAGCAGGACGTTCAGCAGGTAAAGAGACATTGATCACAACACACACAGAGCAAGGTTCAGCTACAGTGAGACCTGCTAGCTGTGTGGGCTTCAGCAGGTTTGCTTGTGTGCACACATGGGCAGAGATGCACACTCAACACATACACTTACTATACGTAGCTTTAGAAGGCAGGAGAGACTGAAGGAAGTGCTCTCCCATCTTGTCCATATGTAACTGCACATTAAAGCTGCCTATCGCTAGTCCATTGGATAATATAAAGCTCTACCAAATGTACAAAACTAACCTTCCAAACATGTTTAAAGAAATGTCTTTTCTCCGCTATTGAATCTGTATAACCTTTGTCTTTTTCTTGTAATTGAGCATAAGGCTGGTATTGCTGCTTTTTCTAGCAAAAGTACACACATATACTGTTAAATAGTAATTCCATAATATCTATAATAAATACAAAAGAAAAAAACCTGCCCTATGATACAAAACGGTATGTATATGGTTGTTGGATTGCAGAGGAATATTCTGGAAGGATTCCATAGTGGATAGCAAAGGGTGTGATATTCAGACTCAATGTAATGATCTACAGCTTCTTCAAAGCCGGTACCATTTCCTCCTGGGTTTCCAGAGGGAGAGTCTCTTGCTCTCTGTGGATGGCAGAGCTGTTAGATCAAAAGTACTGAGAGTTGGTGTACAGACAGTGTCATCTCTGCCTTTCTCCCCTTTGGGCATGCACTCTCTGCTCCTCTGCCCTCCCTTCCTACTCTTTAATTACCCTTTCCTCTTGGTAGTGGTTTCCATGGTGATGCAATTTACTGTCACATAATGTGTCGAGGGCTTTGTGCATGTGCTCATATGTGTTTTGTCCCATCAAAATATTCTCTCTCAGAGACCTTGAACACATCATGCCAATCCCTTTCATTACCCCACATAGAAACAGATGAAGTGTGGCCATCTGTTTCATAGATAATACGGTAATTATGTGCAAAGATTTATAGCTAATCTCATTCACAGTGGAAATGTTGACACTAAGCACTGCTCTGGATTTCCTATTAGGCGAAACCTAATTGTCCACACTTGTGCAATTTAAACACGACAAACTGCAGATGGAGAAAAAGAGTAAAATAAGTGGGGATGAACTGAGTGAGAGAGTGAACAAGACAGGGGAGCAAGGGAGAGAGAGATGACATATGTAGACTACTGTAAATCTAATGCTATCTGAATAGAGGCATTTCAGGCAATTGCACCCCCTACTGCTCAAAAAGATGTACTGCATTATCAATTTAGCCTGTGTAGTTGTGCTGATTTGCACATTGCGCTAATACTGTGTGTGTGTGTGTGTGTGTGTGTGTGTGTGTGTGTGTGTGTGTGTGTGTGTGTGTGTGTGTGTGTGTGTGTGTGTGTGTGTGTGTGTGTGTGTGTGTGTGTGTGTGTGTGTGTGTGTGTGTGTGTGTGTGTGTTAAGGTGCTGGACTGGATAGAAAACCATGGTGAGGCCTTCCTCAGTAAACACACTGGTGTTGGGAAGTCTTTGCACAGAGCCAGGGCTCTGCAGAAGAGACACGAAGACTTTGAAGAGGTTGCACAGGTGAGTTTTGAAAGCAGTGCATTTGCAAAAAATTAGGTTCAAAATGTAAAAGCAAAATCTTCATCTTGTGACAAACCTTTTCGACTGGGTATACAATGTGTATTTTTTACAAAATACAGTGTGTTAACTTAACAACACATTTTTTTTGTCATATTTCAGAGGGCAGAGAAGTGTAATTACCTTGGAATTGTTCTAATGTCATTAAACCAATACCAGACAACATTTCTTTACTGTCACTATGGACTAAAGAGCAGTTAGCAGAGACAGTCAAGTGTATGAGATAGTGTACTGTAATGTTGAATATACTTCAATGTTAATGTTTCAGAACACCTACACCAATGCTGACAAGTTGCTAGAGGCAGCAGAGCAGTTGGCACAGACCGGCGAATGCGACCCAGAGGAAATTTACCAGGCTGCCCACCAGCTAGAAGATCGCATCCAGGACTTTGTGCGACGTGTGGAGCAGCGTAAAGTCCTGCTGGACATGTCTGTTGCCTTCCACACACATGTCAAAGAGGTGTGTATCTCCTTTCCTCTTCTCTCCTTTCCTGTCCTCTCCTCTGTTTTGCCTTTTCTTCTCTCGTTAGAGCTCTTGTGTTTACACAAATTAAATGCAATCTGGTTCAATCTGCCTTCCCTGTCACTGTCTTAATGACAAGCATGCCTTTAATTTTCCTCATTATACGGTAATTGTCCTAATTCCTTAAAAAACAAATAAACAACACAAACTACACATGACAGGACTTATATAGCGAACATGAATATGTGATGTGTATATGTGGTGCTAATCCCTGCACTACTCCCTTTATTCCCCTCACATTGTTATGGTAATATCAAAGACATACACTACACATGTTTGACTGTCAAAATTAACCTCTTCAGACATAACACTGTGTTAACACCACACCCTGTTATCATAGACTCATAGAGACGGTCAGAGTCATGGTATTATTAATGAAGCTTGTCTTTAATGTCCATATGGACTAATCTCCTCCATCCCATCTGTTAGCACACACACTGGTGCAGGTCTGTGTGTACTATGTGCGTATGCTCCTGCCAATCAAGTCTTTCTGGGAAGCCTTTGGGTGCAGTCCAGCATCTTGAAAGGAAACAAAACTGTTTACTGTGGAGCAGGAACTACATTAGAACATAGGGGATTCATCTGGACTGATATTAATACATGAACTTACTCTAAAATAAAAAGCATTAAGTTGAAGTCATCTCTAATATTATAAATACATATACATCGGTGACAAAAAAAACAAAGGGCAACCTACTGAGTGTCTAGTCTGCAAAAGAGCTGTCCCTCAGGCTAGCCTAATTTGAAATAAACTACCACCACTCAGGCATTTGGATTTGTGCTAGCCGAACATCTGTGTAGATGCCAGGTATAATGTGACACATTATATGTTACTATGTGGATAACGGTAACATTACCAATAGTGGAGGTGTTTTTGAGTAGGCAGTGTGGGTGTTAGACAAACCGTGGGTGCCAGGGTCTCTCTCCTGCAGCCTGGATGGTGTGCCAGGGCTTTATTACGCTGAGCCAAGTCACCCAGATGGCTAATCTGTTACGAAGATGACCATTCACAAAACACCAGCTTTGAGCAAGAACCGGTTGGATTTGATCTCTGTCTGTCTGTCCATTTGACAGCTTGTCCATCGATCCTTACGTCTGTGTTTAACTCACAGCTCTTCTGCCCCGCCTCCCTCAGCATGTGTAGTCACTTCACAACAGGGCTGTTTAGTTGCTTCTCGTTTATTTGTTCTGCTCTTGCACTTTACATGATTCCACATTCTAATTGGCTTGCCTTCCCTGTCAATCCCTGCTAGCTATGGACGTGGTTGGAGGAGCTTCAGAAGGAACTGCTGGATGATGTGTATGCAGAGTCAGTGGAAGCAGTGCAGGACTTGATCAAGCGTTTTGGACAGCAGCAACAAACCACGCTGCAGGCCACTGTCAATGTCATCAAGGAGGGAGAGGACCTCATACAACAGCTCAGGTGATAATTCAATAATACATGCTCCACCAATATCTGCATATCGTTATGTATAATACTGTATGTGCAAGGACAAGACACACTAATGCAGTATACATAACAACATACAAACTCTTAATTTAAAATGGTAACGTGGAACTTTCAGTTTGTGTTAATTCTAGCGGCCCCTTTGGACAAAAGCGGTAGTGTTTTTTTACAAGGTGAGCGTAGCCGGACAAAAGCATTAAGAAAAATGATAAAAGAATAGCATTTTTGCACTGATGGTCTCATTTGTTGTAACAAGTCATTTATGATCATCAAAGGTAACAATGAGACGGTTTCAGAAATATTCTTTGACTTGAAGTCATAATAATGTAATGTAATGTAATGTAATGTAATGTAATGTATATACTTAGTTTCTGTTACCTTCTTTCATTGATCCGTAAATAAACTAAATAATGAATGTTAAAAGGGTAGGTGTAACAAGCTAAGGCTTCAGGCTACACCCTTTCGGTCCTGCTTGTTTCCTGGTTTTATTTAGTTTTTCTTGATATTTCTTTTTTTTGACGCTAACGAAGCATTAATTTTATGTTCATTGATTTTTCATTTTTTTAAGTCTTGACCAAATATATGGTCTATAAATTGGAAAACAACCGAAATAAACTAAGACAAGAACTGGGAGCCACATCTCTTACCACACATACGTACACTGTACCTCTAACTTCCCTGTATTGTGTCTCTCTGTCCTATAGAGACTCGGCCATCTCCAGCAACAAGACTCCTCACAACAGCTCCATGGCCCACATCGAGAGCGTGCTGCAGCAGCTTGACGAGGCCCAGGGCCAGATGGAGGAGCTGTTCCAGGAGAGGAAGATCAAACTAGAACTCTTCCTGCAGCTCCGCATCTTTGAGAGGGACGCCATTGACGTGAGTAGCTAGCTGCTGGCAGGTGGAGGCTTGGTTTTTGGTGATGCGTATTTATGTTTGCTCCGGCAATTTTACAGGCAAAAGTGAGAGTGAGAAAATGAAAAAAATGATGGTACTTGAAGGTGGCACAGGGATAATAAAGGTTACCACAGCAGGAAAAAACAGATCTGAGTGTATGAAGCATTTGAACTAGCACAATATCCGTTTTTTTCTTACTAATGAGCATGAAAAATATTCACTCACAGACAGGTGGAGGTGAAAATGAAATAGCATTAAAAAGTGATTAGAGGAAAGAGGAATGCTAAATAGAAATGTATCATAAATAGACCATTCTCTTTTTCTTTTTTTTGTCATACTGGCTTAGTTGTTTTGAGGAACAAAATCCGTATCATGTGGCAAGGGACACACTGTAAAGACCAAAATGACTGTGGCTCTGAGCTGATGGAGCGTCACAACGTCAAAGGGATATTCAGCCATGTAGCGACAAAGGAATCCTGCTGGTTTGTACTCTGACATGTGCTACAATAAGAAAAGTATTTAGTTCCACTTGACGCATCTCATCCACTGACTCATTCCACTTCTGTTTCCCCCTCCCCAACCAGCAAATGGCTGCATTGTATCTGCTAATTCCTTTACGTCACACTGAGACACTCAAATGCTTTTCTCAGCTGGGGCTCCGATATGATTACTGCTCTTTTGAAATATTTATTGTTTATGATTCTCGTTATGTTTAACCAGACTGTGGACTGTGGATTTGTTGAGCCATACCATGTTGACGGATGAATGACAGTGAGTAGTTTTGGAAGCAAAAGCTTAGAGTAGAGATACAGGCATTCATGAGGTCAGGATAAGTAGAAAGAAGGTTTTTGGACAGTAATCTTGGCCAACATGATGAACTAACACGTCTGTGTATCGAAATAGTTTTCAATAATAATCAAATCACTACTGTGATGTCAAAACGTGTTCATTTTGAAGGAACACCATCCATGTCGGAATCAGTTAAATGTTGTAATGCCTGCCAAACCTGATTTTACAGATGTACTATTTTAGTCCAAGCACCTTTAATTTGTAATTAACTAATTAATAAGAAAGATGATTATGTCATTATGTCATTACTACTGTGCTCATATGAATTCCCAGAACATTTCTTTCCAGCTCCTACACTGTATGCTAATCAAAGTTATGTGGTTGGTTACAAGTATTTGGTTTCTGTATAGTATTAAGTCCAAACACAAACAAGTCTTACATTAGCTCTGCATGTCAAGTTAGGGAATGGTGGTGAATCTGCTAATCGCTCATGTTGACACACACATACAGACTGAGGATTAATATGACACAGTGCTCGAGCATGAAGCTGGGTGGAGGAGGCATTTGTTTCCCCCCCACGCCCTGCCCACACACATACACACACACACACATGCACCTTGACACTCCCTCCTGTCTTGAAAGGAGGTGTGCATTTGAGCTGTGGGCATGGGATGAGGTGAGACAAGTTCATGTCTCACAAGGCTTTTTTTTTCTCTGACAATAAACACTATCACTGCACACCACAGAGAACAAAAAGACGTGGTCAAAGAGGAGACGTATCTCCTCCGTTAGTTAATTTTCACTGTGCCGGGGGAGATGGTCTTTTTGTACACAGAGGGCATTTTACTAAACTGTAAAAGGAGAGGAGTGCAGAGCGCGACTGAGTGCTTGGTGAGTTTCTACTTTGTTGCCAGATTTGTGGAATTATCACATTGGTTGGTTTAAGAAGGTATTTTATTATTCGGCAATGAAGGAGGTTGATAAGATCGCTTCCCGTGTTTGCCAAGAGAGTCACATTTCCCTACAGAGAATTTTATAGCAGGGGCATTTGTGTAGTACCTTGTCATAAGGTAAGGTAAGCAAGCTTTTCTATGTGGAGAGAGAATAGTTATCTCGATTGCTATGGCTCTACTGCCTGTAAAAGGCTGTCTTTGAATATGTGGTTTCCTTCTAATAAACCAACACTATTTTTGCTACACAAAAATATTGTGCAGTTATATATGCTGAATGTACGTCCATACAACCACATTTTGCCACTCGTTTTGTCTACAATGGCTATCCACAGTGCCTACAAATACCAGGATACACTGCATTTGTTTTCAATGGTCAATCTGTGTGTTTCGGACTATGGAGTACTGTAACCATTCCACTAGTTACAGTTAGCAGCTATGCTGGCTATTTTTGTCAGAAGTTCAGAACACATTAGCTGATCTCACATCACATGACTAAAATGTATTAAATTACAGAAATACTAAAAAGGCGTATGACCTCTTGTTCCCTTTTGGCTTTTGCGGTTTCATTCCTTTTACATTTGAGGAATGTTTGTAGTCCCCTGTTGTTGCACACACTGGGACTCTCTCCTCACTGGCACCAACAACAGAAACCTGAGAATAAAACTGATAGCGGTTTGGTTCCCTGTAGCTCCTTGTCTGTACCATCAAGAGTTGGAAAAACACTTTATTCTAAAGGGAACGGACTGGAAAAGGAATTGTACGAGACAAAAAAACTATGATATAGTTAATTATTTAACAGTACACATTTTTTTCAGTTTGCAGTTATGTACAGTATACTTATGAACACTGATTCCCTGGTGTTCCCTACATGTTGCATATTGCAAATAGTATAATCATACACACAGCCTGCAATACTTTGTAATTGCTGAAATGCTTCACCATCCTTTGCCAGGTTTTACCAATATATAAACAATAGCATGGCATGGCCTGAGATGATAACATTCTCAAAGTTATTCATCTAAGGTAATATTCTTACCTAACTTTCCTTTTATTTTATTTCTAAAATTCTGTGTCTATCACTGTTTCCTTTTTCTCTTTCTACCCCATATTCAAACTGACTGGAATCTCCTTTTTCTAAGCTCATTCATTACAACTAAATAACACCCTAAACAACAAGTTGTCAGTGCAGGGTAACTACTCCACATGTTTCCAACATCTAAACTAATAGACAGATTGTCTATTAGTTTATAAGGTAACCGACCAGTAACTTCAAACTTTCATCCATCACTTTTTTTTTCATCACTTTGGTACCATAGAGCTCAGCTGATCAGTTTTGTCTTTCAGTGAATCATGTTGAGGACACCGCAATTTTAATCAACATCAAACTGCACATTTCACTTTAAGATATGATTTCACACCATAGCAGATCCAAAACAAAAGCCAATGGTGCGATTTAATCAAACATTATGTACAGTATGTATGTATATTATCAAAAACAGAGTCAATCAGTAAACAGGGATTATTGAATTAACATGAACAAATGGGTATTTATAATTCAAATTGGTTTCTGGTAACAGTTTGTCCCTCCATTTAAATAGCATGGTCACTCTATACGCCCCATAGCAAGATGTAGGTACATTTTAAAATAGTGTAAATAGACATCCCGAGTTTGTTGGGCAAATTTTAAGAAAACAAAGATTGACAAACAGAGATGGCTGGTGTCAGGAACAAGGTGCCCCTGGTATCATGACTCAGTCTGCGTGGGCAGTCAGAGACAAGCACCGACATCTCAGTGCTTTACCAGCAGTTCATCACCAGGGTAATATGTTCTCTGTTATTATGGCAGTCGGCTACGGGTGTTGGGTTACAGCTCATAAACTAAGTCTGACTTGGTATTCAACAAGAACCATGAAAGTATATGGAAAATAGGCTGGCTATGCTATATATTCTCCCATTTTATCTGTGAGTTAACCCTTCTTTCTGTCTCACTCTCTCTCTCTCTCTCTCAGATCATCTCTGACCTGGAGTCATGGAACGAGGAGCTGTCCCAGCAGATGAGTGACTTTGACACAGAGGACCTGACAGTGGCAGAGCAGAGGCTGCAGCATCATGCAGACAAGGCGCTCACTATGAACAACCTCACCTTTGACGTCATCCACCAGGGACAGGAGTTGCTGCAGTATGTCACAGAGGTCCAGGCGTCTGGTGAGTGCTGGAATAGAAATACACTTCCATGCCTCCTGTGTTGATATTTCAAAGGGTTGTCACAGCACATATCTAACTGATGCAAAAACCTGAATCTTCAGTTAAACTCCTACAGCTAGCCATGTGGCTACCTCAATGCTAGTAGAGGCACGAGAGTTACTTTTGAAACTTGCTTCATGACAACAGTGATATACAGTTGTTTCCAGGCAGCCTTGCAGCTTAGCACCACAGTTGGCACACTATGCCACTATTCAATGCAACACTAAATGAGAGTACAGACTATGCCAATGGTAATGCTCACTTTGGTTGGTGCAGATGGTTTTCAGACATAAATTACTACCCTTTCACAAGACCAGTATTTCACTGTCTGCATGCCTTTATGTGATCAACAGTATAAGCTTCTTCCTGCAATCCTTGAGTCATTTTTAAATTGTGAAATCTCTTTGACTCCAGTTGTTGCTGTCCTTTTAATGCTGGCAACACACAATACATTGATGAAATTCACATTGTATACTTATCTCCTGTATGTCCATGTAGTCGAGTACCTCCATTCAGCATATTTCAGGAATGTGTGCAGACTTGCTAAATACCTCTCAATGCAATAAGCATTCACCCTTGTCTGTAAATAGTAAATGATAATTGACTGCATACCTAGTAAGAAAAAGTTGACATAAACAGATATCATAAAAGATGTATTGTTAGTGGTATCATAATAACAGGTTTCATGTTTGTAGGTGTGGAGCTGCTATGTGACAGAGACGTGGACATGGCCACGCGGGTGCAGGACCTGCTGGAGTTTCTCCATGAGAAGCAGCAGGAGTTGGACCTGGCCGCAGAGCAGCACAGGAGACATCTGGAGCAGTGTGTCCAACTAAGACATCTACAGGCTGAAGTCAAACAGGTACGCACACAATGAAGAAATTTTACAAAAGAGGGAACCCACGGATAGACAAAGATACAGCTTTAAAGCGGTGAATGGAAGAACATACTTAAAGCATTATATTTTAAATACAAATACAAGTTGTTTCGGTATTTCAGAAATCAACATGCGTAGGAATATCTATAATGGTATTCCCCCCTTGGACACAATATTCAGACTGATATGTGAAAAGTAATGATGACAATTAATTACTGTCCTCCTACAATGGGTTCAACCCATCACAGTGTGCTGAAGTGCTATAAGGCTACAGTGTGTTCTGTCTGTACACGACCATGGGTTAATGAACCTGTGTCAACAATTTCTCTCCCTCCTCACTCTCTCTCTCTCTCTCTCTCTCTCTCTCTTTCTCTCGCTGTCTTTATATCTGTCTGTATCTTTCTGTGACTCTGGGGAATAGTCAGGGCGATCCACTGTGGTTGGATGTTCAGCCAAGGTTTAAAGGGGGGAGATGAATTGAAAATTCAAAAGAAGACAAATGAGCCAGACAGATTCTGACTTGACCTGTAGGGAAAGCTCCTTAGCTCATTGTTGTGTCAGTGAGGAGCATGTCGACTACCATTTCTGCCACAATATTCTATCAGCAGCTGTAAAATGTTCACTGCACGAACATGTTATGTTTTACATTGTAGCCTACTACTGATATTTCAAAGCAAATCAAAAACAAAGACGGAGCAGATTTCCATAACTAGGCCTGTTATCATATGAATGCAAGGGACAAAAAATAGCAGGCCTGGTGTTTCAACTTCACACAATCATTTTCTCAGAAAAACGTAATGGCAGATATGAAATTGAATCCAAAATGAACAAAACATTATACCCAGAGTGGACTACAGCAACCCATTTCAGAAGATGCACTGCCTTGGCATTGATTGAACAGATCTGACAGCGTGATGATAGTGTGATTCCACTATGATGCTGGTGTTATTTTTACTCACGACAGAGCACAGATACAGAAATCTATGCGTGTCTCTGCCACTATAGATTTATTAATCTGAGTTGTTAAGCCTATTAAAACAAATTAAAACCACTTTTTACCTTAAACTGCATATGCCTGCCTTGCTTACTGTATGTCATTTATGAAATGGTACAGTTTAAGAATAGGGATTATGGATAGAGCTAAGGTTATGACCTGGATTAAAGCCAGGTTATTTTAGTAGTGTCAGCTCTTATGGTATTAAAACATTATTAGAAACATTTTATATAAATGTACCTGTAGGGCACACATCATGTTATGTGCTCAGCATCGTTGATGTTGTTGCTGTTTGGTCATGCATTAGAGTTACGTCATCTGGACACATAGTTCCTCTGTTATTCAGCAATGAACATAGTCATACCTATCCCGCCTCGGGACATTGTAAGTGCAGTGGAAACAATGGCCTGTTCAAGTTGCTGAAAAACAAGAGTCAGAGTTATGTTGACTCATCACTTTAATAGCCAAGCTTCAGTTGTAGTTCTGCCCTTCACCCACACACCAGGTGTGCTTGGTAGGTCAGAGGGAGGGAGAGAGAGGGAGGGAGAGAGAGGGAGGGAGAGAGAGAGAGGTGTCTTTGACTGACAGTGTTGCTTTACATACCTTTTAGCTGGAACTACGCCAACAAAACTTCGAGCAAATGGAACTTTTTCTCATCTAGGAGCGTGTGTGCGCAATGGGGGGATGACAGTGGAAGAGATTATGTACAAGGGGACAAAGGACCAAGTAAAGGATATAATATGTAGGTAGGGGAATGTGTGTAAGGTTAAATAAGAAAGGAATAAAGGAATTGAAAAAGGGAACAGAGTGATGATGGAAGGGAATTTGGAGGTGTCACGGTCAAAAAAGCAATGAAAACAAAATAAATGGGAAGAGACAGATAAATGGTAAAAGTTGGCGAAGTGAGAGAGAATTTTGAAGAAGAAATCAAAGCAAGGAATAGAGGACAGTGACGATTGAGAAATGTGGGAAACAGCTTACACCTTTTAGCAGTGATTGGTCCAGTTCCAGTTTGATGTACATTTTTCAAGATGTTTTTTCTTAGGTAGTGCAAATCCTTCCAGTCTGTTAAATAGCATGAGTGAATAATAACAAAGCTCTGTGTGTGTGTGTGTGTGTGTGTGTGTGTGTGTGTGTGTGTGTGTGTGTGTGTGTGTGTGTGTGTGTGTGTGTGTGTGTGTGTGTGTGTGTGTGTGTGTGTGTGTGTGTGTGTGTGTGTGTGTGTGTGTGTGTGTGTGTGTGTGTGTGTGTGTGTGTGTGTGTGTGTGTGCTGTGTGTTTAAGGTGCTGGGTTGGATCCGTAATGGCGAGTCCATGCTGAATGCTGGCCTGATCACCGCCAGTTCGTTACAAGAAGCCGAACAGCTGCAAAAGGAACATGAACAATTCCAACATGCAATAGAGGTGAGAGTAAAACGTAGATATATATATTTTTCTCTTCTTGCTCTCCTTTCAGCTTCTTTGTTCATTAAGAATTTAGAAGCAACCTGTCCAGGTCCATGTGCTTTGTACATGCAGTAGCCTATAAATGTTGCATGTTCTTCCCTTTCATCACGTTTGTCCGGTTTCATCTCCTCTGCTCCGTTCAACCCTTTGCCTTTCTGAAACTCTGCTCAGATTCATATGTGTCTCCACTGCCTGGCTTTCTCATCACAAGTCACATATGGAATGGAACTATGAATAACTAATATCTCTACCTCTCTCTCTCTATTCTTGCTTGTTTTCTCTCTGTACAGCTGATTATGCAGGAAGCATTTCCTTTGAACTCTGTCGAGCCTGGCTCATTTTAATGCAAGCCTGTATCTGACCTACTTATACAGTGCACACACACGCACACACACACACACACACACACACACACACACGCGCGCGCGCGCACACACACACACACACACACACACACACACACACACACACACACACACACTCAAAGGAAAGCTGTGTTTATGATTATTGCTTGAGTGAGACTTGAATTTTAAATAGGCATGCCATAACTGTAGTCCCTGGCACCCAAAATGAGTCCTGTGTGTTGAATGAAAAGAGCAAGAGTGATATGGGAATGTCTTCCTTTGACAGCAGGTGCTGCAGACATTAAAAAATGGTCTCAGGAAATGTCCCTTTATCTCCTTCTATTTTCCATCTACAGTCCAGCAAAGGGCAAAAGACTTATTCTCAGGCTTATTCTTATGCTAATAGTTTTGACACATAAATAGTCAGAAGCTGTCCTTTTTTTTCTCCTAGTCTCATTTCCTCTCCAGAATGTTCACTGCAGGACCATTCTTGTAACACAGCTCTAACCAGACACTACTTTGATCTATTTAGCCTTTCCTCCACCTTCTGACAAACTGCCCTGCAGGCCCAACATGGCGCTGTAGTCCTATTTTCAAAGCAATCATTGCGATATTGAGATTCATATAACTCTTGTATTTCATTGTTTGTTTGTTTTCTTATCTCACCCGTATCCCCTGTGCAGAAAAC
The DNA here is from genome assembly GCF_949987685.1 of Ammodytes marinus. NCBI lineage: Eukaryota > Metazoa > Chordata > Actinopteri > Uranoscopiformes > Ammodytidae > Ammodytes > Ammodytes marinus. The sequence continues at coordinate 12,652,742 of NC_137217.1, read as the reverse complement.
CCATCAGAATGCGCTGCAGGTACAGCAGAAGGCTGAGGCTTTACTTCAGGCAAACCACTACGACATGGATATGATCAGAGACTGTGCAGAAAAGGTATGGCTCCTGCACAATTTTAATACATTACATCTCTGAAGGGAAGCATGAATAATAATGTAGCTGACGTGGTTGCAACTTTACAGCCCTAAACTGATTTGTGTTGTCTACTTGAAGGTGGCAGACCACTGGCAGCAGCTGATGCTGAAGATGGAGGACCGACTTAAGCTGGTTAATGCTTCTGTGGCCTTCTACAAGACCTCTGAACAGGTGTGTGTGTGTGTGTGTGTGTGTGTGTGTGTGTGTGTGTGTGTGTGTGTGTGTGTGTGTGTGTGTGTGTGTGTGTGTGTGTGTGTGTGTGTGTGTGTGTGTGTGTGTGTGTGTGTGTGTGTGTGTGTGTGTGTGTGTGTGTGTGTGTGTGTGTGTGTGTGTGTGTGTGTGTGTGTGTGGAGCGGGTGCCACTAACTCAAACTTGTGTTTAACTGTGTCAGATCATTGTGATCAGCAAAGAGTTTGGATGAAAATGGCAAAAAGAAGAATGGAAATTGAGCTATAAATAATTGCTCTTAAGGATGTGCTGTTTTAAAGGTTGCATGCAAGCCTGTGTTGCATTGTACAGTGGAGTTATACAGTATATTGTATCATCTTTGTCTCAGGTGTGCAGTGTGTTGGAAAGCCTGGAGCAGGAGTATAAGAGAGAAGAAGACTGGTGTGGTGGTGCTGATAAACTGGGCCCCAACAGTGAGTCAGACCATGTCACTCCTATGGTCAGCAAACATCTGGAGCAGAAAGAAGCTTTCCTTAAGGTAAGAAAGTCATCTGATTTTATACAGAATAAAACACTTTTAACAAATATGTACAACATATTGAATTACGTGTATGATTTTAAAGCTATTTTTCAATATTTAATTATTCAGAAGGATTATGCTATTTACTGTTACTGACTTCTGCTCTCATTCTGCCCACTGACAGGCATGTACGTTAGCCAGGCGTAATGCTGATGTCTTCTTGAAGTATCTGCACAGGAATAGTGTCAACATGCCCGGCATGCTGTCCCATGTTAAGGCTCCTGAGACTCAGGTTAAGAGTAAGTAGATCATCACGTATCCTTACAAGGATGTTTATCAAGAACTTATCCCATTGTTTAATTTCTTAATGCATCATTCGTTATTTATTTTTTAAATTAAATTAAAATAATGATAAATTACTAGCAATAAACATCTTGAATGATTTATTTTGTGTGCATGTGCTGTGTCATCAGATATCTTGAATGAGTTGCTGCAGAGGGAGAACAGAGTGCTCCACTTCTGGACCATGAGGAAGCGGAGGCTGGACCAGTGCCAGCAATATGTGGTGTTTGAACGCAGCGCCAAACAGGTGTGTGCTTATGATTGTGTGTGTACTGTATGTTTATGTAAGCTCAATATGGAGATAAGGTCGAGCGGATTGGTACACTGTGTCATTCCATTCACTACAGAACTAAGCCTCTACCCACCTAAATGATTGGTTCCTGTTCCAATTGAAAGACAATAACCAAGTTGCCCTGTCTCAGCATATGGCTGCAACATTCATCTTGATTCGATTCTTTTTTTCAATCATTTTCAATGATGTCAGTCTATAAGGCGGCTATCATTATGTCGGCGAGCAAATTTGTTTGGTGGTTATTTAAAATCATTGTTTATATTAAAGCATTGCCAAAGATACGTCCCCAACCACGCTCTTTTACCTCTCCGCTGTTCAAAGATATAAAGATCAATGAGATGGGACTGAGTGTTGGGTTTCTCTATAGACTCCACCGACTGAGTTGACATCTGGAGTATTTTCTTTTTTATAACAATTGCTGCTGGAAAGTTTATTTTCAGGAAGTCAAAGCAGGTTTAAATATGGGCTTAAAAATTGGGTCTTAACTCCAAAGTCTAGTTTCAATACAAGAAACAGCCTTAGACTCCCTCTTGTGGTATTTAGATAGCACTGCACAGGCACACAGCACTGCGCAGAGCCAATACAATCAGATGACATCATAGATGATTCTAGGACATGGCTATTCTAGGGCAATACAGGTTTTATCCCCAGGGCCCAAATGTTCTCTGCTCTCACAGTTTGACAGGAACAATTCTGCCATTACTGCCTTTATGTACACAGTCATTAAATCTAAGTAAGACCATTGGAAGTTGAATGGGAGAAATGTATGAATAAGATAAAAAATATGTAATTGATGGTACCAGATTGTGTCTGCATTGTAAATTGATGGCATGTGCCTTTACCGCATCACAATATTGTTTACTTTTGTTTCATTAATTGAGTGATTAGGAGTATTCCTAAAGACAAACTGTAATGTACTGTAAACACATGCATCACTGGAGGAGTTTAATAATACAAACTACCCCTTGGCATTCATTATGTTGTAGTTCCAGCTTTTACCAAGTCTTTCATTTGGTTAGTTAATAGACTGTGTCAAATGGAGGAACTAAGATCCCTGCAGTGTAAATGATGTACCCACTTGTAATTGGTTGTTTCCTCAGGCCCTCGAGTGGATCCATGACACTGGGGAGTTTTACCTGTCCACACACACGTCCACAGGCTCCAGCATTCACCACACACAGGAGCTGCTAAAGGAGCATGAAGACTTCCAGATCACTGCAAAGGTACATCTATGTTTGGGTGTCTGTTTATTTGTCCATTTATTACTGTGTAAAAGAGAGGTCGGAAGGATAAAAATTGTTGCTCTGCTAAATGTGTTTTGTTGTGTGTATGTTTGCACTCTCCTGCACTCCCCTATGTGAGGCCCCATTCCCAGGGCAGTGTATTGTCCTCTTTTACTCACTGCTGTGTCACTGTTATTGTGTGAGTGAACACGCTTTTGTATCCATCAAGCTTGTTTCCTAACTCTCTCTCTCTCTCTCTCTCTCTCTCTCTCTCTCTTATCTACCTTTACTCCACCGACACTGCCTCTCTGTGGCCACCTCTCTTGTCTCTCTATCCCCCTCCCTAAATGTCTGTCTATTGACAGCAAACCAAAGAGCGGGTAAAGCTGTTGATCCAGCTGGCCGATGGGTTTTGTGACAAGGGACACGCCCATGCCCTGGAGATAAAGAAATGGGTGTCCTCGGTGGACAAACGCTACAGAGACTTCTCTCTCCGCATGGACAAATACCGAACCTGCCTGGAAACGGCGCTCGGCATTTCCTCCGACTCCAACAAAGCTGTGAGTGCACACCATTGATAGAAATCGACTTTATTCCTGCCTAATGCGTTTTCATAACTCTTATCTCGTATGCGTAATGTTTTAAACATTGGGTTGAGGCTGTGTAATGGGAGGAAGACAGATACAGCCTTTGATACAGTATATGTGTGGAACAGTTAATAGTAATAACACTATAACCTTAGCCACTAGCCTTTCTAGTGCAAGATTAAAACAAAATCCTGTTTTTATGTGAAGAATTTAAACATCCAAACTCTCCCTGGCTTTTATTGAATTGTAGTTTCAAGTGTAGGAGCCTGCACCAGGTGGTCAAATATAGATAGAAGCTGCACGCTCTCTCCAAACTCCATCTCCCAACAGGTCGTTTTAATGAACTGGTGTTAAGAGAAAGCAAATACATCATTCATGGGTGTGTTGAGTAGTGAATGACCACCATGCCTGTTCTATTACATTCTTTATTTGTTATTGTAAGTTGTAAACAGATGATACAGACCAAGAAGGGGTCATGTCAATAGACAGTAGATCTATCATAAGTAATCTCTCTTATATACAAGTTCTAAATAAGATAGAATAATTGAGCAAAGCAAAACAAAACACTGGTATCTTCTCCAAGGCTAAAGCACAGCCGTTCCTTTAGTCACACTTGAGTTACTAAATTGGCCTCTTTAAGTTAAGTGTACAGCCGGCCAAGCAGAGAAAGGGCCACCCACCACGTAAACATATATTGATCAAGCTTGTTCAATAAAAGAGTATGTCATGCTCTCATAAGCAGCCAACATGAGTCATTGTTGTGGCCCAACCGTGTTTGTTATGCGCTAACATAAAAGCCACGGTCTACTTTTTTTTCAGGGCAAAGGGCTGCAACTGGACATCATCCCAGCCAGTGCTCCAGGGTCAGAGGTGAAGTTGAGGGATGCAGCTCATGAACTCAACGAAGAGAAGAGGAAATCAGCGCGAAGGAAAGAGTGAGTGTGTTTTATTTCCCCTGGCACACTCTATCCCAATCATCATCACCTGATGTTTAGCATCACAGGTTTCCAACTCAGAACTGGAAAAATGCCAGGATGAATAATTCAGTCATTTCCCTGCATATGAACATTTTTCAAACATTATTTTTTCAGTCAGATTTGCATTTTTTTTTAGAGATGCTGCCAGGCTTTCATTTCAAAATCATTAGCGCAGTGATAACGAGGAGTTGAATGTCAAATTACCCAGGGAACATGAACACATCAAAGTGAAACGCTGACATCTTCTAATCCAATCGTCAAGTGTGTAAACAAATGGAGATGGAGTGTATGGTGCTGGTGTGAGTTTGGCCATCAGTAGTGATGTGCCTTAGGAGCATTTTAGCAGAACATTTTTCAGTCTTCCCCGATGCTGTAAATACCATCTGTTGCTATTTTTTTTTTATATATATATTTATGGGGTAAATTCATACAGGAGTGAGCCTATGAACAGCCTCTAAATTACAGCACATATGTTCACAAGCCAGCGACTGTGAGCCATGAGGGTGTTATAATACATTCACATACAGAAACAGTGTTATATTTGTCTTAGATAGATGCCTCGAGGACATGCTGTAATAGAAGGGGTGCTATAGGTTAAACTATGTATGCCACACATTCTCTTTGCATATTTTGCCCAAGTTATCAAATACAAAGGCCTTTTCCAATTGTGTGGATTTACCATGTTATACAGGATAATGCTTTTGTATACTATCTATGGATAATACCAGTTCTGGTTGTATTTGTTTGGATTGTTGTAACTATTATCACAGTAGATAAATAATGTAGAAACAGCAACGCAGAGTGATTGGTCAACTACAGCACTTGACCTTGTTCATGATTGCCTCCTCTACTAATGTGACTCACTTTTCAGATTTATAATGGCTGAGCTGATTCAAACAGAGAAAACCTACGTCAGAGACCTACGAGAGTGTATGGATGTAAGTATTGACGCACGCACGCACGCACGCACGCACGCACGCACGCACACACACACACACACACACACACACACACACACACACACACACACTCACACTCTTTCTAATGTTATACACAGTTATACTGTATGTGTACTAACTTGTATTGATTGTTCATTCAAATTTAGCCATTTGTTTTACCCCTGCTGTGATTTTTTTTATTATAAATGTTGCCCTTATCTGAGTTTTTAGCTGTTTTCCTTATATGTATCCCAACATGTTCCTTTAACATCTGCAACGTTTACTATTTCAACTAGTTAAGAATTTTTCTCTGTGTTTTTCTTTTGATATTTCAATCAGCTGCACATGAATGTTTATGTGAAAGTTTGTAATTTGATGTCTAGGTATTCAATTGCTTATCCTCTGTTGGGTGTGTTTGTGCAGACATACCTGTGGGAGATGACCAGCGGTGTTGAGGAGATTCCTCCTGGTATCGTCAACAAGGAACACATCATCTTTGGGAACATGCAGGACCTCTACGAGTTCCATCACAAGTCAGTAGTAGAGCAGTGATCCGTGACATTGTGTATTATGTATAAATATGTATACTATAATGTATAAAATAGGTCCCTCAGCTTTTGATTACTCCTCCTTTAAACCTGTCTGTATCCGTACAGTATCTTCCTGAAGGAGTTGGATAAGTATGAGCAACTTCCAGAAGATGTCGGCCATTGTTTCGTGACCTGGGTAAGTTATAAGTTCCTGAGCACTGAGCTGTGATTATACTAGTATCCCTTGTACATTCATGCAGACACTGTAGGTGTGCTTTGTTTTCATCTGAATTAGTTTCTATATGATAAAGTCCATATTAAGAGTACCTTAACGTTACAATAGGCCTATATAGTTTAAACATTGTTCTTAAAGTTGTGGTTTAACATTCATTCTTGATATGTTGTGAGTAAAGTATTGGTGTTGTATCTTCTGCTCAGGCTGATAAGTTCCAGATGTATGTGAACTACTGTAAGAACAAGCCCGACTCCACTCAGCTCATCCTTGAACATGCTGGACCCTACTTTGATGTAAGTACTGTCACTGCCAATAATGCTTGATTTGCAGTTACTTGTGATATTAGTATAACATTCATACATATGCAGTAAGCAGAGATGGAGAATTTGTCATATCTTATGTTATATGGGGGGGGGTTGTTCTTTTTTAGCTTAAAGTTTTGTCTGCACAGTACATGAGTTTCATCTTCCATAAGTCTGTTTCCCTTTTTGATTGACAGGAAATACAGCAAAGGCATCGCCTTGCCAACTCCATCTCCTCTTACCTGATCAAACCAGTCCAGAGAATCACCAAATACCAGCTACTTCTCAAGGTAAGAATGTATCCACTGTAGTGATTCACTTTTCACAGGAAATCAATACCTCAAGTAGTAACTTAAACCTTTAACAAAATCACCATTGTGTTTTTCCTCCTCATTTTAATGTCACTGTTTGTTGTGCTGTAGGAGTTGTTGACATGCTGTGAAGAGGGTAAAGGTGAGATCAAGGATGGTCTTGAAGTGATGCTCAGTGTCCCCAAGAGAGCCAATGATGCCATGCATCTCTCCATGCTGGATGGTGGGTATACACACACAGCCTCACACACGTCTCTGGTATTGTTATCACAGTATGTTTTTATTTTATTTCATAGTCACCTTTGCATTTGCCGAGTGCTTGATGTTTCCTATTAATTGATCTTAGACTGAACTTTTATGAAAGGTATGACTCAAGGCATGAGTCACTTTCAATTCATTTGACAGAAAGTACTGTATTCAACTTCCCTCCATTTGTCACCCACAAACATGTTTCTACATACCCTACACAGACAAACAAACCCCCCTTAATTGCTATTTGCCCCCTCTTCCCTCCCCACCTCAGGGTTTGATGGGAACATTGACTCCCAGGGAGAGTTGATACTCCAGGATTCCTTCCAGGTGTGGGATCCCAAGACTCTGATCCGGAAGGGTCGCGATCGACACCTCTTCCTCTTTGAGATGTCCATGGTCTTCAGCAAAGAAGTCAAAGACTCCAACGGGCATAGCAAGTACCTGTTCAAGAGCAAGCTCTTTGTAAGTAATGTACTTTATCAGACTTTTTCTACCAATTTTTACAACTGTGAAATCAATAAAAATGTGCTCTATGATTCACATTGTTTTTGATTTGATAAAAAATTGTTATACATAATTTATTTCATATTATATCTGTGTGAATTTCAAATGTTCCGACATGTTGTCCCCCCCCCCCCCCCCTCAGACATCCGAGCTTGGAGTGACAGAACACGTGGAGGGAGACCCTTGTAAGTTTGCCCTGTGGGTGGGCAGGACCCCAACCTCAGACAACAAGATCGTCCTCAAGGTATCAACATGTTGGTTTTGATAGTGAAGATAAAGTGGCAATGTTTGGTCAATGCGGTCATATTTACATTGATATTAGCATTTTGAATTAACAACTTAATCCTCTTTTAAATATTTTACGACAGTGTATGATGTAAATTAACAAGTAAGAAGCCACAATATGTGTGCTAATAAGGAGCTTCACTTACCCTGTAAAATAAACCCCCATATGAATCATCTTCACCAGGAGTGGTCAATCTGTTCCACACATAAAGATGAAGAGTCAACCATGTCTGTAGTCCACCCCCACTAGATCCTAGATGTTCAGCCAAGAAAGTCCACTGCCTGTGGGGGGGTTGGAGTGTTACTTTTGGCTACTTATTCACTCATCACACAGAAACATTAGCATAGCAGTTGATAGGTCATTATCCTCACAAACTCACAAGCAACTTGGTAGTTCTAACACAGTGAGTCAGAGGCAATGTTTTATGCAGGGTGTGTGCAGATATGTGTTTCTCTAGGAGAAAATAATTGTGATCCACAATTTTCTGTATTTTCCTCTTAATGTAGGCTACTGTACTTGTTTGTTAAAATGTGCAAATGTGTGCTTTACATCTGTTTTATAACATAACATTTACACCATCTTAATCTGTGTTTTATGTAACACTGTGCCGCAGCAGCCTTGATGCTGCTGGTTGCTAAGTGAAGAAGGAAGATGAGATACAGACGATGGTAGTCATATGCAAAATATGTGTTGCATTGGCTCACTGGCGTAAATTAACAGAAGGCTGACTATAAATGTCCTTAGAATTCTCTGTGGAACCTTATGTGGAGTTAAGGAGACGCTGCTGTTCTCATTTCACATTGTGGTTGAATATGAAAAGCTCAAGATTGCAGGAATAAGAGCGCTCCTGTGGGATCAGACACAACCATAGAATTGCTAAATGACACCTGACACTGTGTTATAGGTCAACACATAATATATTCAAGTGAACAGGCCCAACATTTTACTCACCTGGGTACATTTGTTCATCCTAGAAGCTGTAAATCCAGCCTCAATCTGACCCAATCATTCGTTGTGTCCCAGGCCTCAAGTATCGAGAACAAACAGGACTGGATCAAACACATTCGAGAGGTAATACAGGAGCGAACTGTCCACCTGCGTGGAGCTCTGAAGGAGCCAATCCACATCCCTAAAGCCACTACAACTAAACACAAAGGCAGACGGTAAGCCATCAGTGTTATTACTCTAGACTTAAGTTTTTATTATTGTTGTAAATGAGTTCAAATGTGAATTATTTCTGCAATCATAAAAAGTATAATACTATATAATTTAATAAAAAAAAATTGTATATGCAACACATATTTGTAAATTGAATCAGCCATTGCAAGTTGCAACCATACTGGAGAAAAATGAAGAAGAAAAATCCATGCTGTTACAATGTATCTACTCAATAACTAACCCCTTGTAATAGAAGATACTATCATGCTATGTATGATTATACATAGTATTAACAATGATAACTGCAATGATAATGTCTGCCTGCAGGGACGGAGAGGAGCTGGACAGCCAGGGAGACGCCAGCAGCCAACCAGACACCATCTCTATTGCCTCACGTACATCCCAGAACACATTGGACAGTGATAAGGTAGAAATACACACACACACACACATACACATACACACCATCTCCAGGATTTCTTCATAACTAAAATAAACAAGGAAGCACGAAAGAGATACACAAAATAGACTATAATACGGTAGACAGATAGATATTTTTTCAAATTTCCCTTAACATGTCACACTATTCAGTTGATCCAGTCAGTTTGTAGCCTTTCTGCCATTGGTCCTTATAATGCCAGCACACAGTGACATGATGGCCAGAAGCCGCTATTTAAGGGCGCACTCACACTAGTGCCGTTTGCCTGTTCCGTGCTCAGCACGATTCAGCACGATCCCCCCCCCCCTCCCCACTCCCCCCGCAGGCCCGTGCTCACACTGCTCGTGGCCTGGGCACACTTGCACCTTGCCTACGTCACCGTGCGCGTTTAGGATTTGGAGCTTAGTCTACTTGTAGGCTATACGACTGTTTGTGAATATTTTCATCCGGCCAAATTTGCATTAAATATTCCACTTCCACATTAGAGCAACGAGAATCCTTAAGCTATTGTTTTTTTTTTTTTTAAATGTAGCCTTGACGTAATAGGTCGCGGTGGACAGTCTCATATTTGTGCAGCACGCTGTTTATTATTAATATAACGGCCCGTCATCAGACCATATGTATCCGGATGGTTTTGTACACATCGATCGCTCCATCAAATCCAAGTCAGAACTTTTTGTATGGGCAGAGATCGTTTTTTTAAGTGTCTTTATAAAGTTTCTTGTTAAACCTTAGTGTAGGCTATACTGTTTCCTTATCACCGGGCCGTGGTGTGTTGTTTTGGGTGCGTCTCCACCGCCATGCGTAAATGCAGTTATGACAGCTGACGGGAGGAAAAAGAAAAAAAATCATCTGACGAACGTGAGTAAACACGAAAACCTTTTTGCTGTGCTTTCTGAGCCGACCTAATTAGCTCTCTCCCTCTTTTATTAGCCCACACCTAGGCTTACACACACGTTAATTCTCACACATTATAGCTACAAGTCCAAGTGTTGGGCAATTCTGGTGCCGACTAGTAAGGCAGCGGACGTTAACGGACAATGCATCCTTAATAAATTCACGTCAGGAACGCCGCCTGTGCGCTTGCTTGTGCGCGTGTCATCTCATTAGCATCTGTACTTTGGCCACGGCACACCTCTCCCAGGTAGCCGTGGCCAAGGGGCTGTTCCGTGCTGGAATACGGTTGGCGTGGTCACACTAGGCCAAACGTTCTAGACTTTAGTATGCTAATAAGCTTTGGCACGGGGCCGCGGCCCTAGTGTGAGTGGCCCCTTATTAGATACAGGAAATGTCCTTGTGTCGTTTCCTGTGAAAGTGTTGGATTGTGTGCAGAAGAGGAGATGGTCCATCTCACTTTAAAGCAGTGTGTGTGTGTGTGTGTGTGTGTGTGTGTGTGTGTGTGTGTGTGTGTGTGTGTGTGTGTGTGTGTGTGTGTGTGTGTGTGTGTGTGTGTGTGTGTGTGTGTGTGTGTGTGTGTGTGTGTGTGTGTGTGTGTGTGTGTGTGTGTGTGTGTGTGTGTGTGTGTGTGTGTGTGTGTGTGAGAGAGAGAGAGAGGGAATCTTAGGTCACTGGAAACAGACACAGTCGGCTATGGTTATGTGTGGTAATAGCACCACAGAAGGCCTGTCCTCCTACGCTCAGTATGAGCAGCCATAAAGCCAACACACACACACCAGCACACATATATACAAATTACGTCCATCCTTTTTATGTCACACTAATTATAAACACATGAGGTCATTATTTCACACTGGAGTTGGACTTCCACCAACTAAGTGTCATAAACGTGTTTTTTACGTCAAATAAAGAAACTTTTTAGGTAACTGTTATCACAAAGCTCAGCTCTGTGGTGCGCTTTGTGCTAACATGGGCGGCTGTGGCAAAGTGGGTAGTGCGGTCGTCCACTATGTTGCAGGGTTGCTGGTTCAATTCCCCCCGTCTCCCTGCCACTTGCCCGATAGTTAGATTGCACCCTGCATACACCGATAGCAGCAGCTACCGGTGTATGCAGGGTGCAATGAATGTGTGTGTGATTTGGTGAATGTGTACAAAACAATGTAAAGCGCTTTGAGTCTGTGAAAAGTGCTATATAAGTGGAGTCCATTTACCATTTCAACGTACCAAATTGTAAAAGGTAAAGAGGTGAGCAATGTGTGTGTGTGTGTGTGTGTGTGCGTGTGTCACACTTGTGTCAAAACTATCGCTTATAAATCATTAAGTGGTCCCTCAGTTAGGGACATACTCCCATGCATACACATTCAGAAACACAATCACACATGCAAATACCAGGTTTGCATCTCAATCTCACTTTTTGAATGACTCTCTTTATCTCTCTCTCTTTCTCTCTCTGATCACTCTCTGTGAATCCTCTCATTCAAGAGGCAGTGACAGTGGTGTGTTTGTGTGTCCATGTGTGGTTGAGCTTAAGTGAATGACTTGTGTGTCACCAGCTTCAGCCTCCCACACTCTTTACACAGAGGATGCTCCTCTGAATGGCAGACAGGAGAGCACAGTTTTGAGTCCTCGCGACCATCGATCTCTTACTTTGCTTCAAACACAGACATATTCAGGCGATCGCTGTGTGCTATCCCTTTAAATTTCTGCTGCACTAGTTGTTGTTAACTGGAAATTACTGCAAACAACATTTGTATGAAGAGAAGGATGGATTGACTGCTCCACTCTGAGGGGAGAGACACACAACAGGGAATCATTTAACCTTGAATAGTCTGATTGTAAGCAGCCGCGGAGAAGCGCTGTTGACTGCAGCTTTTCTTTTTTGCAACTTTTCTTCTGGTCTTTGGATTTTTGAGTCACTCTCTCTGCTGTTTTTTTACAAGTGGAAATATTTGATTCAAAGTTAGATACATTTGGCTATTTTTCAGGCGACTTGTGCTCCTCTAGTCAGCATCTTCTCGTTGTGATCGAGGACTATTCTAGTGGATTGCTGAAGAGATCAGACTGCCGTAGAGTTTTCTTGCTCTTTTTAATCGACTTATCTCGCAATGAGGGAGTGGAGAACAGGGGAGAGGCTGAAGGGCTCAAATCCTGTTTCTCAGCTTCTCAGCTCTCTGGCTTTACCTCACTACCAAAGGGTATGTTGCTCAGTGTGTGCTTTGTGGTACTTGAAAGAAAACACAAATGTCATTCATCGACACAGCTAAAATCTTTGAAATGATTGATGCAATTTTTTTCAGTTGTGAAGGATAATGCAACAAAATATAGAACATATAGAATAAGGAATTAAAATATAATTTCAGCTGCAGTGAATAAATGTAGTTTGCTGGTTATGTGACTATAATTAACTGTATGACTCTGTTCATCTGTGATCAAGTCATATTTACTGCTCACAATATAATACGTAACATTTTATTGGACAATGTATAGTGTTTTCATAAACTGAAAATGCGTTCTTAAAATAGAAAATAAATGCTTACAAGTTAAAAACTGGTGATAATTAATGAATAATTAACTATTTCATTTGTTCTATTCCTATGTTAAGAGCGGACAGGTTCCACGTTATTGGACATTTGTGTGATTAAAATGAATTAATTGTGTTTAATAAAGCCAATTAACTTTAATTATATCCAAGATAATCTGAAATGGCATTATCTTGTATGTCGTCTTTGGTCAGTAACACCATTTCTGCACCCTCTGCTGTACTTTTGCTGTATTTCTTTCACCTGTGAGTCTCATAGAGCACTTATTTAAGCGGTCAAAGCCTCAACATCATTACACAGCTGCATTTTCAGTCAAGTGGTGATGAACAGAAACACTTGTCAGAATAACCAGTGAGCATAATGACTAATTCCACTTTGTGCCACGTCTATCTCAGACTGCCTTTCTTTTCATAGGCACTCAGATCGCAGTCAGATCGTCAGAGTGACGTGTTGTTCAATTGTGTGAATGAGTCATCAATCATCAGCACATGTACACTTTCACTGTACAGTGCTGCTTGAGCACCTCACTACATACATTCCTAATAAATTCCATTTTGTTTTATGACTTGTTGGAATAAATGTATCCTCTAGGAATGTCCTGTGGAGACTGCAGTCATGCTTTGTGGAAGTCGAAATGAATAAATTAATATCAACATTTATTTACAGATAGACATTGATTGTTTTTTAATAGATGTCCCTTCTGTCTTCCTTCTATTTCAGCTGTCCGGAGGCTGTGAGTTGACGGTGGTGATCCATGACTTTGTGGCCAGTAACGGTCACAGTGGGGAGCTGACTGTGCGTCGAGGCCAGACAGTGGAGGTTCTGGAACGGCTCCATGACAAGCCAGACTGGTGCCTGGTGAGGACCACTGACCGCTCTCCTGCCCAGGAGGGCATCGTACCCTGCGCCATGCTCTGTATCGCTCACTCCAGGTCCTCCATGGAGATGGAGGGGCTCTTCAACCACAAAGGTAGGAGGGGAATGTTTCTTGTGATATTAATACTGAGACTGCTAGGTGGACTTGAAGTTATTTTCTCATATTAAGACACATCTGAACCCTTCAGAACATTAGAATCTCAATTATTTCATGTTTCAGTGGCCTGCGGAACCTTCTTATTTACTGCATGTCACATCCATGCACATATGGACACTTTAAACATAAGGGAAACTGTAATAAGATGTATTTCTTTCTTTTTTTGTTGGAAATATAGCATCTGTGACTTGCAAAACCTTCACTTCTTAGCGTACAGCTCCTTAGGGAAGTATGTGCATGTGATTCTATGTGTTGCTATGCAACTGTAGAAATACCAATTGAAGCGCTTCTCTCTTTTAATTATCTCAAAATAATTTCAACCTTCTAATTCCCGGCACAGTGCTTACATCCACAGATCTCATTGCAGTCAGAAACCTTTCTTTTTGTCTTGTTCATGCAGCAGCATGCAAGGGTTCAATCCTGGAAGATATGATGTCAAAATGTGCATCTGTAGTCGTGCCAATAGGATCTTATTAAGACGAGTCAATAACCTAGTTCCTGGGATTTTCCACGGTCTGTTTTATCATCACACCACCTCTGGTTACCGTAAAATAAATATTTCTGAATCATGTCCTGCCAGAAAATGTACTTCACAAAAAAAGGTTAATGTTAAAATGTGAGAATTCATCATACAGTATACATTCACTAGTCCGACTTGTATTTTGAGATTTTGAGATAAAAGAATGGGATGCAACACGTTAGCTTACAGCGTGGCCACTATTGTGCCACAAAAATACATTTCATAACATGTAGGGCTCATTGTATAATAACTAATCTTGAATAAAGGGTTATAGCCTTGTTAGTTATTATCCAATATACAATGTTTCTGTCATAGCAGTAGAGATATGCAATGAAGGCCTGATCACGTTGACTTTTGTTAATCCTTTTATGCTCCCATAATTAAAAGTCAACATGGCACAGAAACAAAATCTACTGTAAACCCCCTGAGCATGTATTTGGCTCAAGTTCTCTGTGATAAAGATCTAGTAGCAGGCTCAGGTGGTATTCAACAACAGGTATTGTTAAGGGTTCCTTTATCTTCTAGGTGTGAATCAGGTCAAATCCTGGTGTTATCCAGTTCTATATTCTTATGAAATGTTAAATAAGTTAATGATCAAATATAATGATAGATAGATAGATAGATAGATAGATAGATAGATAGATAGATAGATAGATAGATAGATAGATAGATAGATAGATAGATAGATAGATAGATAGATAGATAGATAGATAGATAGATAGATAGATAGATTATCCAACCAATGCTAAAGTACCAGCCAAAGAACAGATATAGCTCAGAGGAAAGGACTCTACACAACACATACCTACTGCTCACTTGTTTGGCTGGAGTTTGGAGCTGCTGTCATCACGTCAGAAGTTTCCGCTTGTGCCTTTCTCTCTTCAGTCTGGAAGAGTGGGTGAGAGCTGTACTGCTTGTTTCTATGGTAATATAGCGTACAAATGTTTTTCTAGCACCCTTTTTGTAGGAAGAAGTATGAGGGAAGGTCCGCATTTGTATCGGAAATTATAGAATGCTTGTACATACAGAAACTCACAACTTTTGAGTTAGAAAAACGATTAACTTGTTTTGCACAGGGAAAAGGGTAGCATTTCCCAACTGCTTGTCTTATGCTTTTGACTGCAGCGTCATTGTTTCTCATCTCAGTTTGCTTATAGAGGCTCCTTTTTTATCTGTCCTTGGTCCATTGGTTGCGACTTACCCACCCTCACTGTGTCTGGGTGGCCAGAGGGAGTGATGAAAAGGAGCTCCTCACTGCTGTGGTCATAAAAAACAAGGCTGTGACTGAGGAGGACGAGGACAAGGATGGACAAAAAGCATCTCTGCTACTTTGTCAGCCCTTTGTGTTTACTGACTAACCATGTAGGCCACTTTGTCCAGAGTTGTAGAAGGTTGACGGTTAAGGAGATTAGCCTTCTCCCTGGGAAAACTCCCCATTCCTTACTTCGTCTCACAACCAGGGAATAATTGACTGCCAATCTCAAATAGATTGGAATGGTTCACATACAGAAGGATTAGCTTGCAAAGTGTATGGCTGGCAGCTGGTTGTCGGCACTGGTAATAGGATGTTTTAGTGTTTTTCACATCTATAGCATGTGTTCAGTGTGTGTATGTTTTGGTTCTAAATATTGACTCAAATCCTGTGTTGTTCAATGATCTGCTGAAACCTGTGCAAACCTAAACATTCTTACTTAATTGAATTTGGACCAGTTTAATCTACAGACTAATCACATTTTCAGTTGAGGAAAGCCCCCTGTTTATCAAAACATGCAGGTTGACTCTCTCACAATGAAATGCAAACTAAGGTACACACTTAATGACAGTGTTATTGATAAAAGGACTCTGTAAGGAGCAGAGTGTGACTGCAGGCGGTTTATACAAGTGTGTGCGTGTTTGAACAGGAAAGTGTGTGTTTAGAGCCTGGGGAGACACACAAACACACACACACACACACACACACACACACACACACACACACACACACACACACACACACACATACAAAGTTAAACAGGGAGGTCTTTGTGCATCTGGCCTGCAAAGCTACCCTACACTGTGCAGTGTATCAAGTTAAGTTTTGAATATACAGATAGAAGTAGTAACAAAACTCTTGAAAACCACTAATGGAGATTCAGATTTCTTAAAAATCTGAAATTACCGGTAGTAATTTATTACTGTATAAGACATTTATTCATTGGGCATTTTGCTGTTCACTTTTCCTTGCTTTCATAACCAAGTCTATATTTGTTCCAAGAATACTTCAAACCTTGTGGGCATCCTAATGCCTGTAAAATATGCACCCGCCCACACATACTGAGTGGGTGCTTCTACAAAGGGTAATACGGTAGATGCGCTGCATGTTTGCAGACATCCCTTTGGAACAGCAGAGGCACAGCGGAGGCTTGCCCAATATCCTCACAGCAGCCTACTCGTGAGGGAGGGAGGGAGGGAGGAAGGGAGATACAAAGAGAGAGAGAGAGAAAACATCCAACTCTCTAATGCTGCATTTGACTTTTTCTTTTTCCTCACATTGGACATCTCTTGGACACTCTCTAAGGAATTTCAGCGACATTGTTACTGCAGACTTATTTTTTACTTTGAATTATAGGTCATTTCTACTACAATTTAAGGTTTAGCATAGAAATGTAATGCATGGATTATTTAGTTGTCTTACCTGTGGAGATGCTTTGAAGAACGATTTCAAGTCAGATTTTCAGAGGCTTAATCTCCTACTGACATGGCCCGCGGGATCGAGTCCTTAGTGTCTCTAAACCCATTTTGCACTATGGATTCAGCACAGGGAGGACACTCTGACAACTGTAAATTCTGGCTGCTGGACCTGGGTAGGTGCTTCCATCATGTGTAACGCAGGAATAACAACCTAATGTGTAGGAGGACACAAAGCAGTGGTTTGCTCTCGGTTTTTATGTTAAAATTAAACAATTCCTGCTTTTTTTAATTCTGTACCGTGAGTTGTTCTAGTTTGGTGGTATGATTTGTTAATCTTATCGTGATCAAGGTGATGCACAAACTATTTTTAGACTTTCTTTATTTGACAGCTTAGCCTTGGTTTTTCGTGGATTCTACACCAGCTATTTGCAAATGGGTTTAGTGAAAAGGGCATTCACTAATCGGGTGTGGATTATGTTGTGGCATAATGGCAGTGAAAGTAATTTAGTAAATGCACTGTTATGTGATGAGATATTAAATCTACTGTGCTCACATTGACAAGATTATATCCTAGTGTCCGTATGCCAGGTCAAGCGGATGGGCAGAGTCTGGTACTTTAGACCCTAGGGGGAAAGAGGAACAAATGATGTCCGAAAAAAAAAATACAATAGAATAGCAAAATGAGGAGCTTCTCACATTCCCGAGCCTTATCCTGTCCATTGTGTTGGCAGTCTACCATATACAACTCAAATAAAGCCTTTAAAACACCCTAATATCGGACTCATTTTGCCAACATTTGCAGTGGGTGGTCTCTAAACTAAACTCACCCATAAATCCCATATGAACTCCTACTCCATACCCCCCCCATAACTATGGGTGTTGGTGACAAGCCCTCTCCAGCATTGTCCACATTTTTACAGAGCAGTCAGCCAAACCCCCCAGAGCTTTTCACCCCCCATGCACCTTCACCCCTAAAAGCTTGTCTCCAACCACACCGACTGATGTTTGTGTGTGTCTGTTTGCTTGTATCACTGTCCCCGGTGAAGATAAGACCGCAGAGGTGCTCCCCTGTTGACACCTCTGGAATCCCAGGTATGCTTCTGTGGAGCTGCGTAGACTTTCAGGGACACTCCCCTCCCCTCCCCTCCCTTCCCTCCTATTCTGAGACACAGCAACACACACAAAGTTGTAAATCTAACATGCTCTTTGCAGTAGCCTGAGTAAGCAGTGACTGAATTATGATGGCATATCGCTAGCGTGTCAACATCTGAAGAAGCAGTGGATGGCATCCGGCGCACTCTTGGTTGGTCTCTTGTCTTGAGAATCAGCATGCAAAGTTAAACGGAGTATATCTACAGTATGTGTTGCATCTATGTACATGTACATGTAGGAATGAATTACTATAAGTACATACTTGCAGTACCCTGCAACATGGAGATATACAAGGTATGACTTAAATGATCATCAGTCGTCTTAACAGTATGATGCATTAGTGTAGTTTCCTGCAGCTTCAGGGAAATGGCCACCAATGACTTGTTTTGTATGTAGTGTCAGCCTATTGCCAAGACATGCATTTCATTTTGTTCTAGTTTTGCGATTTGTGAAATGGCTTAAAATTCAATGATTGTGTTAACCAGAGGAGAACCATTAGTTTATGTGAATCCATGAAGTACAACCTCAACAAATGAGGAGGCCTCTTGGATTAGAGGACAAACATCTTCAAGACTACTATTTCAGTCCAGTGTATTATTCATTTTGTCCTGATGTCCTCTTTGTAGCGGCAAGGTTGCAAGACTGATTGAAAAAGTGTTTATTTGCATGGCTCAAATGTAATCCTTAATATAAAAACAATGATGATGTGAGGAGGAAAATGTCTTAACTAGAGTCAGCCCCTGCAAATAAACAATTGGTCCTCCATTTTTTTGTTTCCCATGAGTAAGAGCCTGGCCAGCTGTTCCCGAGGAGTCTCCACTATGAAGGCCGCCCTGCAGGGCAAAGGGCCAAGGTCACGCCCTCGGTGTGTGTATGTGTGTCTCTCGGGTTATTTTCTACTAAGGAGGAATGTGTCAAGGCTGCTGACCCCATGTTTCATCCATTCACGCCCCTGTTAGCACAGCCCTCGTCAGTCTAATCAGTGCATATCGATAGCACCAGATGCTTATCTAACCGTCAAAGTTTGATCATTAGAGTTAGATTTATTCGCTTTTTTAGGTTATTTCGCCAAAAGCACCACATTATCCATTGTTCAATTATTCCTGAAGCTATATTCTTTATTAACATCCACTTTAATTTAATGAATAGATATATGTCCCTAGTTCAGCGTATTCCCTTTCATTTATAAAATTCCAAATTCATGGAATTCTACTTTTTTATATTATTGAGGAGGCTGGTGACCATACATGCAGTGATCTAATTTTTTACATGTTCTGAACATTTGAAAGACATTCAAAGGGATTTGTTTGGTTCTCATGACAAACCCAATTGCTGTGAAATGACAGTGTAAAATATGTGTTTGCTTAACTTGAACCGCAGCCTTACGTAATAGCTGAGACCTACTTGTGAACAGCATGCTTACATGTTGGGCTTTGACCCCAGCGATTCTCCGCTCTGTTTGCTCTACATGTCTGGCTCCCCGCTTCGTTCCCTTTTAAGAGTTTACAGCTAAGTGTTACACTGTGTACGCAAGTAGGTGTCTGCTGTAGGTCACCACCATTGTTGTTGAGTTATAACAAAAAATAGAACATATGGGCCTGGTTTACTTTAGGAAATAACAGTTCTGTGAAGCATAAGTAGTTACAGTGATTTACCCAAAGCATAAGGAGCTTAGAAACCCTGGTCTAGTCAGCACCTTTATTGTCTGCTTTTAGTATGAATAGTGAATGAAATACACTAGTGTGATCCTGTGAAGTAACAATATCTAGAAGTCATGAATTAATAGTTCTTAAGAGACCAGCAATTGGAAATGCTATGGTAGTCTGTGTCATCAGGATAACAGCCTTAAATAGGCTCCATGATTGTACCCATGACTAAAACATTCCTGGGCAGTATCGTAATGAACAGTTGTGACTCTGGTTTTCATTTGGTACAGCAGGGGAGACGGTGGAGGCAGTTAAATCCCTTAGTTTCCCTAAAAATCCATACTAAATCGACAAGGAGGTTGCATGCAATGATTAATGCCAATAAAAGGTATCATCATCCATCAAATTGCCCTACAGCAATGCGGACAACCCGTCCATCCACACATCCTATCTTTAAATATGTCCTTTGGGTGGAATTTTATCCACCTCCAGAGCTGTTTACGTTTGCCCTTTTCTGGATGATAGACCAGTATCCATCTGAATTTCTGTCTGGTAGAAAAATTGAATTGCAGGATGAAAACAGGATAAAAGGATGTGTCCTCGCCTGCTCTGCCTTAAACATATTCACGTTATTGTCCGCCTGACTCACGGTTAAGACAAGTCTCGCACGAGGCAGCTTAAGTGTTGCAGAATCGGTGAAAGTTCGTGGCTGGTATCGGCTCAGGATATGCTGAACATATCTCCCAATGACCTGGGCTTTGTCAGATAGAGGAGTCTCAGTAGAAAAAAGGCTTTAGAGAGCTTTTAACGCGGCCCGATGTGGGAGATGCTTTTTATTCTGGGAACTGTGCTTTTTTTCTCTCCTTGCATGCCATGTGAGAACACATGCTTTGTATCAGCAGGAGGGCAGTAAAAAATGAGTCTCCCAGAGGCTGAATGACTGACACGCACGTTCACATTCGCAGATGCGTTCATTCAGGGCTGTGTGAACGTGTCCAATAAGGAGAAGGCAGAATTTCCACACCTGCCATTCATAAGAGCCATTCAGCTGGTCACATGGTTTAATCTCTAGCAGCTGCATCTTTATAACCACTTGAATAGCTAAACGATGGAGAGAGTGAAGCCGGAATCTCGCAAACCTTTTACTTTTAAGTGCCACTGCTGCAAAATATCCTAACATGAATATAATGTAGTCTTGTATTTAGACTGTATTGAATATATTTCTCATAAATAGCCATCTATGTTTACTTTTCTTTTCTATGTTAAGCTTTGAAGCTCAGCGACTCACGATGTGATGTTATTCAATCGAAAGGAGAGCGTTGTCCTTGAGTTAACTCCAGCATTCATCTGCTAAATAAGAACGACGACATCTCCTGAAATCTTCCTGCACCAAGAAATCATTTCCTGGTTTAGTTTAGCTACAGCTCGGATCAACTTTGCATTAAAAGTGATACAAAAAAAATCCGGTGTGTTGTGTATTCAGAGGCCTTAAAGTATGAGGACTCAGTTGTATCCCATGAATGTGTCTCACTGGGGTTATTCGTTAGATTGCTAGACTTACTCTCCTCATCCTCGGGTGGTTGCTGAAGTTCTTGCTCTCCTTTTTATTGGCAGCAGAGAAAGGGAGGCTTTTAAATAAATCATACTGTTACCTTTTTGTTTAACAGCAAAGTCTCATAGGAGGTGAAAGGTCTTTTCCAGGGAATGCTTTGTGGTGTCAGAGTTGGGAGTCAAAGTTGTAATGATACAGCACACAAAGGAATCTCATCCTCAACATTATCATTCCGGGATTCCTTGGTCAGACAGCTTGTTGAGCCGATTTGAGAGATCTTGTTTCTTATTTCACTAGCATGAAGCAGCATTTTTAATGATGTTAAGAAGAACTATCAAGGGTTTGTCAGGACAGTGGAGGGGAATGGGTCTAAAGATACGATAGGAAGAACAGGAATGAATAAGCAGCAGCCAGGTGAGACAGGCAAGCTGGATGTATCTTTGTAGTTCTCAGACAAAGCATCAAACATCCCTTTATCATGTATTCTTTTTTTCTCTCATGGCTCTTTTATAAGTCGAAGAAGAGCTCTCCTCCTACATATTCCCCAAGGATGACTGTGTGGAGGAGGCTAGCCTGCCTACTGCACATAAACAGATGCAAACACTGTACAAACAAACAAACATCCACACATATTGTTATTATATACCGTGTCTTTTCGTCAAAGTTGTCTCAATACATTTAAACTCACATGTGCATTCATGGAACATAGAATATTATATAAAGGTTACGCTAACCTTTTCAGCAGACGACATTATTAATTAAATGGGTTATTTGTTGTTTGGCGTTAATCCCTGAATTAAAAGACCTGTCAATCAACGTAAAACTAATAGCAAATTCCAATCTTGTGCTTTGATTTTTTTCTTGGTGGGATTATTTCGTTTTCTGCATTTGGATTATGCCTCTTAATACTTGTGTTGATAATCAATAATATTAACATTTTCTTTTTTCTTTTTTCTCCCCCTCACCCTTAGACACCTTGTCTGTATCCACCAATGACGCCCTACAACCGGGCTCCAGCCACACCCTGGGTCCTCACCCCTCGCCGGGGCCCAAACGTCCCGGGAACACTCTGAGGAAGTGGCTGACCAGTCCCGTACGCAGGCTCAGCTCGGGCAAAGCTGACGGCCACGTGAAGAAGCTGGCCCACAAGCACAAGAAGAACCGCGACGGCACGCGCAAGAACATGGACATCATGGCCGGATCGCATAAGGACCCCGATGACAGCGCCGCCACGCCACAGGACGAGACCCTGGAGGAGGTAAGACAACGGACAGCAGCGCAGTGAATGACTGACCTCACTGTCCGGAGGTCCTAGGGTGGTAGGATGGCCCATAGAGGAAAGAGGAGCCATCCAGTAATCATGAGGTCGCTGGTTCGATCCCCCGTGGTGATATTTGTAAAAACCAGTGGTTGCTGGTAGTATTATATGTACGGCGCCCATCATCTCTACTATTGTGTCCTTGAGCAAGACACTTAACCCATTAAAACTGCTCCAGGGGCGCTGTACTAAGGCTGACCCTGCGCTCTGACCCTCTCCAAAGTGTGGTAACTTGAGAGGGGATATGCGAAGAAGGAATTTGGATGTACCTTGTGTAAATTGACAAATAAAGAAACTTAATTGAACTTAAATGGAAGACACTGTTTTTGTGTCTCAACCTTGTTGCACCATCATTGATGTTCTCTTCTCTCTCTCTCTCTGTCTGCAGCGTATGCGTAATGAGGGCCTGAGCAGTGGCACCCTGTCCAAGTCCTCCTCGTCAGGCATGCAGAGCTGTGGCGAGGAGGAAGGAGAGGAGGGTCCGGATGCTGTCCCTCTACCTCCCCCCATGGCCATCCAGCAACACAGTCTGCTGCAGCCCGACCCACAAGACGACAAGGTGGGTCACACAGGGCAATCCAAATATATGTGGATGTACTCTATACAGAACTATGCATTGTCAAAGAGAACGGTATGCAGAGAACACAATGCACAATACCACCAAAAACAAAAGAAGAAGAATTGTGTTCAAGTCCGTTTTGTCTGTTTGAGTCTCACCAGAACAAACATAGATACAGGTGTTTATTGTTTTTGTTTTAAATGGGCGAAAAAACGCCTCCTCTTCATCAGCAAAGTAGTGGCACCCGCATTTGGGTGAGGGTTGCAAATGTAAAAACCAGGTAACATAGAGTAAGGCAGGCAGGCACAAATAAAATGCTCTTCACTTCATAGGAATATGCTTATTGTTGTAGGGTTTAAATTAGAATTTTCAGAATTGTTATTTTATTATATATTTAATCCTCATTGATCTAAATGTAGACAGTAAGATCTTTTGTGTTTGGTTCCATCTTGAGCTGTATAAATATCCCTTTAAACCCACAGCTAACAATAATAAATTAAACTTTTACTTCGGGACTAATAACCTTTCTTTTTTCTCTCTTATTTTCTTGATGGTTGCATGTTCCTTCCTTTAGCATTACGTTGATTTCTGTTCTGCTTCTCTTCTTTCCCAGTTCCCCTATCTCTCCATGTAAAACCACTTCATCGTCTCCAATTTGGGTCTTTTTTTAGTTCACCTTCTTTCTTGCCTTTTTGTTCTCTTTCTTTCACCAACTAAATGTCATTCCCTCGGAATGCAATTGTTGTACTGTTGCTGAAGCGAATACTCCATTCACAGGTGTTTGTGGGACAAAATGGTGAATTCCCATTAAGTCTGGTTTTGAAACAGGGTTTCCTTTTAAAACATTGACAGCCACTGTGCCTCAGACTGGGTTATGTTGCAGAGGCAAACCTTCTCTCCAATGGAGTATCAAGCAACACTGTTTGCTGTACATAAGTTGTTTGATCAATCATGATGCTCGTGCTTGAAGAGCAGTCCATCCCTGACCTAAACCCACCTCATAACCCCTGTTTCCCTGAGAGCAGTTTGTGATTGGCTCCGACTTGGCCCCTAATTAACCCTTTTATTAGGGAGATCACACCCACCCAAGTCCTTATTTGGACATGTGGAATATCGGTGTCCAAACTCAACAATGGTGAGCCTGATCACATACACAGTAGTAGCCATTGAGAATGTACTGTAAAGTGTCCTGCACGCATCCAGCTCTGCCAAGATTTACATTTGTATTTTTTTTTTACCATAACTATTAAAAAAAATCTGTCTTTCTTCCATTTTGTGTCTCTCTTCCAGTCTGCATCCCGTCTGTCTGCTCGTCCCAACAGCTCAGAGACACCCAGTGCTGCTGAACTGGTCAGTGCCATAGAAGAGCTGGTCAAGAGCAAGATGGTGAGATCCAAGTCATAAACATAAATCACAAGTACACACATATGTGGCAGAATTGTACAAACAAAGAACAATTTCAGATAGATTGCCATTATTTTACAAGTACGCACACACTTTTTTTTTTATTCTGGCGTTGTTGACAGAGAATGGCATCACAGCCTTCTAGTCATCTGTCAGTACTGTGATTCACTATGCCATCTGTCCACTGTTCCAACAAATGGGCATTGCACTCTGCCCAACATCCCCAACACACACACACACACACACATGCCCACTGGCCTGCATACAGTACAGTGCAGACACATACCAAAGTAAAAGATAATACGTTTCCCTCTGGCGTCACATAGATTAATTTTGATCCTTGGTGATGATCTCTGTTAAACCGAAACATGCTGTCGAAAAAAGATAAGATCAAACACTTTTTTAAATACTTGTTCAGCCTCGAGACATTCATTTTATCCAACTCTTTTTTTCCCCCCTATCCTTTTCCTTCCTCTTTTTCCCCTCAGTCACTGGAGGACCGGCCCAGTTCTCTGTCAGTGGAGCAGGGCGACAGCAGCTCTCCCTCCCTCAACCCCTCAGACAACTCCCTCCTGTCCTCCTCTTCGCCCATCGACGAGTTGGACGAGCGCAAGTCTGGCTTCCTCAAGAGAAGACAGTGAGTTACCAGCCGGTGTCTTTGTTAGCGTTTTGATAAACAAAAGGCTGCAGCCGAAGTTCAGTCAGTCAATCCTGTCCGTCTTCATTTGTGTGCTTATATGGAACATTTCTGATGTTCATCCACGGCCACATGATGAGTGCATAACGTTTGTGTTACACGGTCGGCGGTGACAATTTTCTGGTTTGTGTCTCTCAGTTATGTGCTTCTGGAGCTGGTGGAGACTGAGAGGGACTATGTCAGAGATCTGGGATCAGTTGTGGAGGTAAATACTTTTTTTTAAGACATGTAATCAAGTATCTTTACATAAGCTTTCAGAGATAGTTTTGGTTTGGTCAGTCAGTGTTTGCTGTGTGTTTAACTCGTTTCTTCGACTTCCCTCCCCTCAGGGCTACATGAGCAGGATGAAAGATGAAGGAGCTCCAGATGACATGAGAGGCAAAGACAAAATTGTCTTTGGAAACATCCATCAGATATACGACTGGCACAAAGAGTACGCTGGCAGTCTTCTTCAGTGAACATTCCCTCAAATGTCCACTACAAAATAAAAATTGTATTATCTGCTCGAGCATGAAAAGACAGTATAAAGATTCTTTAAAAAGACAGTCAGTATCATGTTGTTTGGCAGGTTAAATCATGTTTTCCTCTCTTGATGGGTCCACAGTTTCTTCCTGGGAGAGCTAGAGAAATGTTTGGAGGATCCTGACAGGCTTGCTCCTTTATTCGTCAAACAAGTAAGATGCCTTTTCATTGTGCATTGTATTTATTTTATTTAAAGGCCGATTATCAAGTACATCTTATTGAATTTGAATGAGGGATTAATTAAGGAAATATCATTTTCTAAGCAGTCCTATTTTTATCACTTCTAAAAACGACCCTTGTGTTCTGGTGTTGTTCCAATTGCAGGAGCGGAGGCTGCACATGTACATTGTGTACTGCCAGAACAAACCTAAATCCGAGCACATTGTGTCAGAGTACATTGACACTTACTTTGAGGTAAGATTGCTAAACCATTATAAGCCTACTTAAACCTCCAGAATGTTCTCTGAAGTTGTATTCCCCTCAGTTTTAGCTAGAGTTAATAATATATGTATCCTTTACCAGGACCTCAAGCAGCGATTGGGCCACAGATTGCAGATCACTGACCTGCTAATCAAACCCATCCAACGTATCATGAAGTACCAGTTAATACTTAAGGTAAATGCACCGTAGTGTTTCTTACTTTGCAGGCTGAATTCAGGCAAATTAAAAGCATATGTATTGAACATGCAGTGTTGATCAACATGTAATAATGTTTTTTCCAATGCATTTAAACTCTCACAGGATCTCCTCAAAGTTTCTAAGAAGGCCGGAGTGGATACGACAGAGATGGAGGTAATGTCAAACTCAGGTTTTTAGCTCAAACTTTGTAAAAGTATGTAAAATAATCTATTTATATTTTTCAGATGCCTTTACCTTTATATGTATATGTTAATTGTGTGTTTATTGTGTGCACCATCTGACTACAACAAATACCTTGTATGTACCTGCCTGGCAATAAAACTATTCTGACTCTGCTGGTCTACTATAGAAAGCTGTGGAGGTGATGTGTGTGGTCCCCAAGCGCTGCAATGACATGATGAATGTTGGCCGCCTTCAAGGCTTCGAGGTTAGACTCCTCTTTATCCTTTGTCTCTCTGTGTGTGTGTGTGTGTGTGTGTGTGTGTGTGTGTGTGTGTGTGTGTGTGTGTGTGTGTGTGTGTGTGTGTGTGTGTGTGTGTGGTGTGTGCTTGGACAACAACACTTAATCAAATAAGGCAACAGTAAATTGTTTAGACTGTACAAATTAATTTCTAAAACTATATCAGTTAACTCCCACCAGGTGTCAGTGTACCCTCATATATTGCAGAAAAGTTAAAAGTACTTTTTTGGTTTTTCTCTTGCCTGTTCCAAATGTAAGTTATGGAAACCGGTAGAAAATATAAAAGATTGGTTTTATTGATGTTGAAATGCTGTCATCCGCTATCCATGTCTTTCTCCTGATTCCCCTTTCCATCTTGCCCCGTCTCCAGGGTAAAATTGTGGCGCAGGGTAGATTGCTCCTTCAAGACACCTTCATGGTGGCAGACCAGGATGGAGGGCTTCTCTCCAGGATGAAAGAAAGAAGAATCTTCTTGTTTGAACAGATTGTCATCTTCAGTGAGCCCATAGACAAAAAGAAGGGCTTCTCCACTCCTGGCTACCTCTTTAAGAACAACATCAAGGTTAGTGTAGTTCGATAAAAACACAGAAAGCTAGAGGCAGGTAAAAGGTAAGCCTCTCACAATTGATGCAATGACACTATGGGTCTATGGATGTTAAGTTCATGTTATGCAGATTGTGCTCAAGTTTCTTAATCGAGAGCTCATGTCAAACTTATTATCTCCCCCTCTTTTTATCTTCCTCCTTTCCCGTCTCCCTACCTCAGGTGAGCTGGTTGGGTTTAGAAGAGAATGCAGAGGACCCCTGCAAGTTCACCCTCACTTCCAGATCTTCTAGTGGCACTCTGGAGAGGTACACCCTACATGCAACCAGCCCTGGCATCAGTCAAGTCTGGATCCACCAGGTCAGCCAGATTCTGGAGAACCAGCGCAATTTCCTCAATGGTAAGAGAATGGTGACACAATGACGAGCTTAGACAAAAAAAAAAGATTGCTTTACTCTTTCCTTTAGTGAACAAGTAGCATGATTGTTTGAGTTGTCAGTATTGTCTTTGTCTTAGTGTTTACAACTACTTGAACTAAATAATCTACAGTTTTTCTTTCTTGAACTTTAATTGTATGATATGAGTGAAATGTTGCCCCTCGTCCTCTGCCACAAGCTCTGACATCCCCCATAGAGTACCAGAGGAACCATGTGGGTGGTGGCGGGCCGGGCGGCCCACCCAGCAGTAGCAGTGGTCCAGGGGCCTTCCAGGAGGCAGCAGCCCTAACAGTAGCTCCAGCATGGGAGGTGGAGGAGGGGGCGGTGGAGGCTCAGGAGGGAGCAGCTCCTCCTCTCTGTGCGCCCCTCGCTCCAGACCCTCCCGTATCCCACAGCCTTCCTCACGCCTCCCCCAACCCGTACACCACCACCACCCCCCGGGCCCCGAGGGCCCAGACAGATCAGCAGGTATGTGGTCACCCCTGCCACCCTCAGTCCC